>NC_133760.1:71931765-72531765 GCF_036562045.2 Rhinolophus sinicus
TTAGACTTTAGGTGATTCTCAATGATGGTTGTTCTATAATTTAGTTGTAATTTTGATGGGGTCATGAGAGGATGCAAGGAGAGTTTTTACCTACTCTACCATCTTGACTGAAAATTACCTATCTTTGTCTTTTCAATGATAGGTACCCTAACATGTTTGAGGTGATAGCTCATTGTGGTTTTGCTTTGCATTTCTCTGATGATTAGTGATGTTGAGCACTTTCCAGGTACTTTTGGCCCTCTGTATGTCTTCTTTGGAAAATTTTTGTATTGATTTTTGTGAGATAGGAGTCCAGTTTCATTCTTTTGCGTGTGGCTATCCAATTTTCCTGTCACCATTTATTGTAGAGACTATCCTTTCCCCCACTGTATATTCTTGGCTCCTTTGTCAAAAAGTAATTGACCAGATATGCATGGATTTATTTCTGTGCTCTTTATGATGTTCCATTGCCAAGGTATCTGTCTTTATGCCAATACCATATTGTTTTGATTAATATAGCTTCCACTATAGTTTAAAATCAGGAAGTGTGATACCCCCAGCTTTGTTCTTATTTCTCAAGATTGCTTTGGCTATGTGTAGTCTTTTGTGGTTCCCCACAAATTTTAGGATTTTTTTTTTCTATTTCTGTGAAAAATGCCATTAGTATTTTGATAGAAATTACACTGAATCTCTATATTACTTTGGGTAACATGGACATTCTAACAATATTAATCCTTCCAAACCATGAGCCTAACATTTTAGCAATATTAATTCTTTCAATCCATGAACCCAGAATCTTTCCATTTATTTGTGTACAAAGTTAAAATTTTTTAAAGCAATCTTGACTAATTGAGCTTTTAATCTTTTTTTGTTTTGCTTTTCTGATTTTTTTTCTGAAATTTTTTTTAATTAAAGTTTATTGGGGTGACAATTGTTAGTAAAGTTACATAGGTTTCAGGTTTACAACTCTGTAATATATCATCTATATATTACATTGTGTTCACCACCCAGTCAGTTCTCCTTCCATCACCATATATTTGATCTCTTTTACCCTCATCTACCACCCCCCTCTCCCCATACCCTCTGGTAACCACTAACTGTTGTCTGTGTCTATGAGTTTTTGTTTCTTCATTTGTTTGTCTTGTTCCTTTGTTCTTTTCAGTTTTATATACCACATATCAGTAAAATCATATGGTTCTCAACTTTTCCTGTCTGACTTATTTCGCTTAGCATTATAATCTCAAGATCCATCCATGCTGTCACAAATGGCACTATTTCATCTTTTTTTTAAGGCAGAATAGTATTCCATTGTGTATATATACCACAATTTCTTTATCTAATCATCTATTGACGGATCCGTTTGTTGTTTCAGCTTTTAATCTACACATAGTAATTTAAAAAAATATCACAAATGAAGTTTTTTGTCTTAAGGCCTATTTTGTTTGGTATTAAAATATCTATCCTAGTTGCCTTTTGCTTATTATTTATTTATTTTTTTGGTATAGTACTGATAATAAACACATGCATACCCTATGACCTGGCAATTCTACTTACAACAGAAATCACACTCAGTGAAAATGTATACATATATGCACTGAAAAGCATGCACAGAGAATCTTTACAGTAGCATTTTCCTATTACTATCACCATGTTAGGAGTCTTCATAGTAGCATTATCTAGTAATAGCTCCAAAAACCCATCAACATTAGAATGAAAAAATAAATTGTGGTATATTAATATAATGGAGCAATGAAAATGAGGCACCATGACACACACAACAACACAGATTAATCTGAAGACAATTTTGAAGGTCAAGAAGCCAGATACAAGAATACATGCTGTATATTCCATTTACAGAAAGTTAAAGAATGGGCCAAACTAATCTATGGTGTTAGAAGTCCGAATACTGATTGCCTTAGAGAAGGGGGTTAGTGACTGGGAGAAAGAACAAAGAAATGGGCTCTTGAAATACTGGTAATGTCCTTTCTCAATCTGGCTATTTGGGTCTGCTTATATTTTAAAAATTTATTGAGCAATACACTTATTACTGGTGTGTTTTGCTATATGTATTTATACTTCAGTAAGAAGCTTACTTGATAAAACAACCTGCATATATTTGATTCCAGAGTTTCATATTCACACATTTAAAATTTGTTTTCAATATTTTAAATGGCTCAAATTGGCCTTTTTGGACTACCTTCTATCTACCATCTACTGTTTGCTGGGCAGTGTACTAAATATTTTGCATTCACTATCTTATTAAATCTTCACAATAATCCTGTATATTAGAAATTAGGTCCATTTTGTATACAAAGAATTAAACTCAGAGAAACTAAGTTTTTGCCCAAGATCACACAACTAGTAGTAGAGATATGCTATTCTACTCTGAAAATATTTAAAGCTACAAGTTAATTGTTAGAACAGAAGCAGTTTTCAAATTGGGTTCTTAGGCCTGGAGACACAGATAAGTCATTTAATCTGAGTGTCTTTATTTACTAGCTATAATATAAATTATCTTTGATGGCGGAGCAGTGCTGTTATTTTTTTTCCCCCTGAGTTTTTGAGCTCTTGTGAATAGAGGAAAAAGTCATAAATAGCCACTGTTAATGTTAAATATTTTACTTGAACAAGTTCACCTGAATTGCTTTCTAAATAAGATCCTTGGCATATTAATATTAATTGCCTCTATCTATTATTGACCAAAAAATTCCATCCAATCACTGGGCTTCTCAGGCTGTGATAAATACTTGCTACTGTTTGTCTTTTGATGCCTTGAACAGGGAGGCAAACTGCTTAACACTTGAAAGGGATTCTGTTTCTACTAAGAAACATATTTTCTTATATTACATTAAATAGCTTAAACATACTGTAACCATGAAGTACAGTTGTTGTTAAAGTATTCTTAGACTCAATGAAAGAAATTAATAAATAGAAAACCCAGTCTTAAGAGAGATCTCATGGTTTTTTAGTTAAGAAAAAATAAATTAGCACTCTCAGCAGGGGGAAAGCCTAGATTGTGTGGGATTCTTTTGAAAAAGGAGAATTTCACTCCCAATGTTAATTTAATTTGCATACACTTCTGGGGAAGTCATTTATCACCTTACTATGCATATACCTTGGGTAATATTTATACTTCTATATAAGTTTTTAATAAAATATACTACTATCTATGGAATACCAATTGAGAATTTGTTAATAAAGGAAACAATTGAAGGAAAATTTTGAAAAGAATTTAGTATAATCCCTTTACATATCATTTTATAGACTATTTTATCAGTGTTCTGATCAAAGACTTAGAAAAAGGAGATGGGTTTATATTTGTCCTTTCTTTGTGCTATTTATGACGCTTTGAGCCTTTCTTCTTTGATTCACAAAATGCAAGCTGTACACAGCACCTGACTTCGTCTTCCGTAGTCATGAGTTTGGGGAGGTCAGATAGCTTTAAAAAGAAGACTAAGGGTGATTTGCCCTGCAGACTCTGAGCAGTAGCATTGATGTCAGCACAATAGGGTGTTAAGTACATACTCATCTTAGCTCCAGAATGGATGTGCTGGGCAAATAATATCAGGGAGTGAAAACCACTCCACCATGTTGCTGCTGACTGTCCCACCCGGAACTGGGAGGCTCTTTCTAGTTTGCCCTCCATGCCCGTGTGAGCTCTCAGCTCCATGTTACTCTCTGCTTGAAGGACAGAAAAGTCCAATCTAGACATCTTAATGTTTTAGTTTCCTCAGTCGTGTAAGTTTTCCCTCTCTCCTAGCCACGATATCCTGAACCAATAGGTCAGACTATCACAGGAAAAGGTGATATTTCACAGGAAAAGGTGGAGACCAAATATTTGCAGACCAAAGGGACCAGAGATGATAACTAGATAAGGAACCAGCATAAGATAAAGAGGGCTGTGATTTTGCTGCCAGCAGTACAGTGTAACAGTCAAGAGGGACGTGGACTTCCTAGATTCAAGGGTTTGTACCGCCACTCACCAGCAGGGAGACTTTGGGATGTTACTTAACTTCTTGAATCCTCAGTTTTATGTCTCTAAGGTGTAAGAATAACATCTAATTCTTGGGGTGATGTAAGGAGAAGCAATCCTACAGATACAATGCTTACTAATTATATTAATTATAATTATAGTATTCACATAAGTATATGTAAATAATCATATATTTATTATATCATTATAGTTGATTATCTATTATAACATGTAATGTTATAATATAAATTAATATATAACGTAACTATAAATATTATATTTAATAATTGATATATAAATATATTTTTTATTATATTATGTTTATTATTATATTTTATATAATTATATAAGTATAAGAATAATTATAGTAATTATGTTCATTATAATTTTAGTACCTAGCATATTTGAAATACCCAATAAAAAATAATTATTTTAAAAGTCAAACACCGTTTTCAGTATATTTCACACCTTTCCTCCCCCTTCATCTGATACTTGCACATGATACTTGCACATGATTTGGGCACAGCCAATCAGAATATCGTAACCAGGCACAGGGATTACTTCAGGCTGATTGAGCTGGGTCAATTTCTCTATATATTTCTTATCCCCCGTAACAACTACAGTTGCTTAATACATCTTTTAATGTTATTAAGTTTACTTAAAATATGCCATAATGATAAGTAATCAGTCCACGTGTTTATAGAAAATTCCAGTAAATAATAATGAAGTAACATCACATTTTGCAAGTTAAAGGGGAAAGAATGGGAAAGCGGGTGCAGGATTAAGTGAACATCAGTTTGTAATGGAACTAATGGTTCTACAAACCCATATATTTCCTTTTGCTTTATTCTTTTTAAAATAATTCTTTTACTTTTCAATTACAGTTGGCCTACGATATATTAGTTTCAGGTGTACAACCTAGTGATTAGACATTTATATAACAACTTATGAAGTGATCACCCTGATAAATCTTGTACCTGTCTGATACCACCGTACAAAGTTATTACAATATCATTGAATATATTCCCTATGCTGTACTTTTCTTTCGTATTGTTCTTTAAGCTGGTTTAAGTAAGAGTTCTGTCACATTCAAAGGAGTCTTAGCCAATATTTAGACTTAATCAGAGTAGTCCATTTCCAGAGACATTGCTGAGTTCACTCTGGGAGCAGTGCCCAGGGCAGCTTAACCAGAAGGGCTGTGTGAAATCAAACTGAGGCCAGATCTGGATCCTTACTAAAACCATACTGTGCTGGTCAGTGTGGGCAAATCGTATTTAATTTGGAGTTTTAATAATTTTCACAGATCAGATTTGACAAATCTCAAATGCCCAGATGCTAGGATAATTAATAGTAGAGCTATGACATTGCAACTTCTTCCTTTCGTTGGAAAAGAGCTGCTCCTTGAACACTTGCTGCAGGTCTCAAGGCAAATAGTCCTTTCTGATACATCATGAAAATTCATCCTTTTAGTTGGTGCCTTGATGGGTGCTCTTGACAGTAGGTTTTAAATTTCTGTCTCCCAATTAGCTAGAATGTATTGTTTGACAGCTACTTAACTTTACATTTGTTACTTTTTTTTTTTGCATTTCCTACCTGAAGTTTTAAATAAAAATGTAATTTCTAATTCTTTAAAAAATTTTAGTTGGAAAATAGTTTGGATTTATGAACTGCTTAACTTACAAGAAGAATTTTAAGCCTCCTGAATTTTTCTTAGGTCCACCTTCACTCAGCGGTTATCATCTTTATCCAATCAACTTTCAGCACTTAATTGTGAAAACAGTGCTTCCACAAAATGTGATGTCTCAATGAGAATGAGAATGGTCAGTGACATTTCATTGTGTCTTCATCCTTTATTACTTTTCTGTTCCATGCATACCCCTTTTCTTGGTCATTCCAGTATCTGGTCCATTCCTATTTTGTTTTGGACAGAAAATTGCCTGGATTAGAAAATGCTGTATATAGCCACGGGCTCTGGGCTCCCAGCTGCCATTTGAGTAAATAATGCTTTTGAATTAAAAAGATTGTGCAATTTAAAGGTCACATTATAATGACTCACTTTAGTCTATAATATGACCAGCCATCAGAGATGGAGTTAGCAGTGAGATTTGGATAAGAATGATTCACAATTCTGATTTCCACCCATGCTCCTTGGTGATACTTCCTGAGAACAGTGTGAACGAAATTCCAAGACTAAATAGCCAACAGCATAAAACACTTTCCAGCATGCTGAGAAATAGAGAGTGAAGAAAATTAAAGCTCCAATGGTTTCCTATGAAAGATTTCATAAATTATTTTCTAGGACAAAACTGAGATTGAAATAACTCTCATAATATACTTGCAGCAGGTTTAGAACTATGACAAAAATCCAAAATTATGAGGGCATTGCCACATGCACAATAAAATTTAAACGTGAATGAATATAATTTTAATTATAATTAACATGTATTGAATGCTTCCTATTTGCCAGATCCTGGGCTGAGTACTTGATAAGAATTAGCTCATTTGATTCTCACAGAGCTCCAATGCAGTAGCCAATAGGAGGCCTATTTTATAGATGAGAAACTGAGGCTAATTAAGGGTAAGGAACTTGCCTGGATCTACCCAGTGCAGGAGCCAGGGCTCCAGCCCTGTTTTGTTAGCTTTAGAGCCTGGACTCTTCTTGACAAAACTGTTCTGTGGAAATGTTCAATTTATTTGCTTTTTCCCCCTACAGACATCCATATGTGTATCACGTCCCACAACTAAGAAAAGTTTGTTAAAATAAAACAGTGTTCAGTACACAACATATTTATTTTTATTTTACTTTTTATTTTGAAATACTTACAGTGTATTAGGGTCCTTCAGAGAAACAGAAGCATCTGGCCCTCGATGTGTTGGAAGATTCTCACTCACACTGAGGACAATCTACAGAGTCCCCCGCTTCAAAGGCTAATCTCATCGAGACACATCCTCATAGCCACACCCAGTAAGAATGTTTCATCTGGACATCACATGGCCCAGTCAAGTTGACGCGTAAAATTAGCCATCACATACAGATACACAGAAGGTGTCCCCCACCCCACAATGCATGGTGAGATACCTTGCACTTGTCACGCAGCCTCCACCAATGGTAACACCTTGCATAACTATAGTACACTGTCGCCTTGCATAACTATAGTACACTGTCACCTTGCATAACTATAGTACACTGTCAAAAGCAGGAGATGGACCGTGGTACATTCCATGGGGCTTATTCTGATTTAATCAGTTTTGCAAGCACTCTTTGTTCACTTTAGTTTCTTATAGGTTTTTAATGCCTTCGGTCAAATGAAAGTTCCTAATTTTATTTAGTTAAATATTTCTGTCTTTGTTTATTATAAGGCTCTGATTTTTAAGACTTGCTTCCAAGACTTTCTCCACCACCAAATTATTAACATATCTTTTAGAATGTCCTTTTATACTTTATTTCCTTTAGAATTTACTTTTTAGTGGTGTGAACAGAATCTAATTTAATTTTGTCCCCAAATGTATAGCCATTGTGATAAAAACCATTTATTCGGTAGCCAATCCTTTCTTACTGATTAAAATGGCACTTTTATCATATACATTCGTCTGTTTTTTTGTACTCTCTGCTTGGTGCTATTTTTCGTTCAGTCTATTATTACTACACTAATAATGTGTAATTTCGATGTAATTTTCAAAAGTACATATGTAGATATTACTTTTAACAAGGAAGTAACACTGAGGTGAGCCTGCAGATTATGAATGACTTCTCCTTTCTCTAAGTCCATTGTGGTCCTGCCAGAGGCCCTGACTCAGATGCTTCTGGAGACCAGGCAGGAATAACAAACTAAGATGATAAAGATTGGTTTATACCATAAACATGATTGCATGTCCTTCCTAAAACCATTCCATTTCAATTTTTTGACACAACTTTCTGGGGGCAGCCGGTTAGCTCAGTTGGTTAGAGCGCGGTGCTCTCAACATCAAGGTTGCCAGTTCAATCCCCACATGGGCCAGTGTGAGCTGTGCCCTCCACAGTTACTAGATTGAAAAAACTACTTGATTGGAGCTGATGAGTCCTGGGAAAACACTTAAAATAAATTTAAAAAGTTAAAAAACGAAACAAAAACTCCCACAACTTTCTGTCCAAATACTTCTGCAGTCTCTGAATAACCACCTCTGGTCTAGAGGAAAGAATTGAGTATTAGAATCAAAAACCTTCCCAAGGTTCCCCATTTATTAACTGTGAGACTTTGAGTGAATTACTACCCTCTCAGAAGCTCAGTTTCCTCTTTCTGAAAAAAAAATAACAGCACTTTCTTATGGGATTTAACTAATTACTACATGGAATATTTTGCATATTGCCTGCTACATATTTTTTGCTAACTAGATATTAGTGGAATTTAAGCAGTGACTTAGTGAGGGAGGGATATATTACATCTTTTGGTCTAGATCAAGGCCTCTTTTAACCCATTAAATTTAGGCAGCTAGAAAATTGGTAAATAAAAATTGACTTACGAGTGTTCATGAAATGCACTATCTGAGTATTTTCTGGGGAATACAAATAATGATCAGATGTAGTCCTTTCTCGGCATAAGATCACAGCCTGATCGAAGACACAGACGCTGTGGATGAGAGGACATCTACCCACAATCTTTTCTTACCCTTTGAGGACTTCACCACCTCACTCTCAATTCAAGTGTTGGTAGGAATATTTGTCATAGGCCTTGCTTTTTGGAGATGTTCAATTTCTAACTATCATGATTATTTCAAATCTGGGCATGGGAGCAAAGTCAGATAAATAAATTCTGCGACTTTTGCTAGAGCTATTGGGAAAGAAAACTTTTTACCCTGGTAAAATTCAAGTCTGAAGCTGCCCACAGTTCTCATCATTTAAAAGAAAAACACAAAACAAAAAAAACCAAAACACAAAAACAGCCCAACAATAATAAAACATGCCCAAGAAGGAAGCCAAAATGGAAGATAGCAGGGCTGAGAGACAATGAAGGGAGAGACTGAGGTTGATGCCATCACGGGAGCCCCTGAATTCAGCTGTATCTGCGTGTTCTTTCCTGGAAGACCCTAGTTCCCTTTTTGGTTGAAGCTAGTTTGAGTTGTGTTTCTGTTATTTTCAACTAAGAGATCTAAACAATATAGAAATAGAATGCAGATATGAAAAACATGCAAGTACACTTAAAAGCAACATAATCAATTCTCAAGAAATTTGAAAATTTATTTCTCTTTCCAGGTATAATTATTCCAAGTCTGGTTCACATTAACTGGGGAGGAGTTTTGGGAGGAGATGACAGGCATTGGTACAAGTTCAAAAATTATCCTTGCAGATTGAGGTTTCATTGACTGTCAAAGATAATGGAACCCAATATTTAGTATAGGGAGACTTCCCTTCTTGTAAGTGGCCTGTATTATGTATCTTATAGTTTCATCATATTTCCTGAGTATTTCCAGCATATCTCCCTGCGGGAAAGTACGGAAGTGGATTTGATAAAAATATAGAGATAATTATTTTGGTCTAAATATTAAGATTTAATGGGGCAATGTTCAGGCATGGTAGGAAGCATCCTGGGGTGGGAAGACCTGCAGAGGAGGGGGCTTTCTTCTGTGTTTCCCCCTGCTTCCTACCTTTCACTGGGAATATCTTTGGGGCACTAGAAATCTCCGCCTGCCGAACATAGTATCTTGCACAGAACTCAGCATCAGGGCCGTTCTTTTGCTTCAAGACACCTTCACAACAAGAGGATTACATCAAACACGTATAATTTTGTTTAAAACAGATATTAGAATCCATAAACCAAGTTGGTATTTATCTTTGAGATCAGTTAATAAAATTTCCCAGCCCAGAGCTAGGGCACAGAACTGGAAAGTTCTGATTCAAGTGATATGAAAGGGGTGATGGAATCTGAAACACAGGGAGGGACCAGCCACGGTGGCCTCTGGCCTCCTTGGGACAACAGAGGGCATTGTGAAAACAGGGACATCAAGAAAGAGGCTGATGAAGGTTTGGGTCATGGCTGACTGCTTGTGTTGGCAGTTATGGAGGGTTCAGTATCCTCTTCTGTAAAAGGGGGTAATAATCACACGTATCGCAAACGAGGCTGAGAACATTTGATAAGGTATTGGCCACAGACCATGGAGCGGGGGTATATATGCTCGGTATATGTTAGCTGTTATCATTATTATCATTATCCTTGCTGATGTTGGTTTTATTTCAGTAAGAAAGACAGATGCTTTAAGGAGGAGGCTGTGCTGAAGGCAGCTTGACTCACTTTACAGGTGTGCTTCATTCAGGCAAGTATCTTGTGTTAAAGCGACACTGTCCACCTGAGAGCCAGTGGGGACTGGGTGAGGAACTATGCTCTGGGCCTCAGTAATTTTAGAGAAAAGTGAGAAGAGAGAATCCCACCACAGGGAAACCAACATCGACCTGCTATTGAAACGTGTTCCCTGTAATGCAAGGAAATGAGCAGCCTTATTCTTTTTTCCTTATCACTACTTGGTTTTAATGGCTACAGTATCTGAGTGCTTTGTCTGGTCCAAGTAAATGCACATTTCTATTGTTAGCAGTTTTCCTCTTTATTTGAATTACAAATGCTGCAATTAACAGAGCATCTGCCTGTGAGCTGTAAGTGCTTAACCACATTCTGTTGGTCTCCATAGGCCCCAAACATTCAGATAAGTCCATGGTTTATGACCAAAATCCCAACATGCAGATGTTTGGAAGCATTGACTGTCATGCTGCGAAGTCAGGATATTTACATGCCAGGATTTCTCCCTTTTTGTTGTTCAGAAAACAACACAAACCCAACCAGAGTCCAGAGCCTGGGCCACAGAGAATCCAGTTAGCTTCCCTATTCAGACAGTTTTCTACAGAATTATTGGTATTTGCATCAAAGTGCTACATGGGGAAATGAATCCAGCTTTTGGAGTCGTGTAGATTTAGATTTGACTTTTATTTTACACTTACTAAACTTACTATGTGAAGTTGTGGCCCTGAGACTTACTTGTCTCATGTGCAAGATGGAGATGATATCCTGGGCTGTGGCAGGGGAGGTGAAGGTCATACCAAAGCACTGTGATTTCCACGTAGAACTCGAGAAATGGGGGAAGAGGAGCTTTTCCTCACATGAAGGGGTAGAGCCTGGACATGCATGTAGGAGAATCAAGGCTGTGCCACCAATTGGTGTCCCTTACGCCCTATGTCCCAGCAATTCCATGTCTACGCCTTCAACTACAGACATACATTCACGTGCAAAAATGCCTGTGCTGTGATGATCACTGAAGTATTAGCAAAAAACCAAAAGAATTCAGAAACATGCCCCAAGGTCCATACATTGGGTATTGGTAAATCATGGCAGTGCCATTCAGTATACCACGTGGGACAGCTATTCAAACGGGAGGCAGGTCTTACATAGTGACATGGGAAAAGATCGAAAGATAAAGGTTAACCTAACAAGGTCATCTGCAGAAAAATATTGTATTATGATCCCACTTGCATAAAAAACATATCCACATCAAATTGTCAACTGTAGTTTTTGCTAGGAAGAGGAGGTTACTTCACTATCTATATTAACCATTTTAGAAATTATGGAATTTATTACAATGAGCATGTATACTGTTTGCTCTTAGGAAATAAAAAGCTTCACCTAAAAAAAAAAAAAAAAATTGCAACCTTTCCAATCAATGAAGAAAACAAAAAGCCACTGGAGGATTTTGAGCAGCAGAGTGATAGGTCTTTCGCATTTGACAGGGTCACTGGCAGCTGTGTTGACAGTAGACTGTAGGAACAGAAGGTGGTGGCAGTAGGACCACTTATGAGGCTATTGAAATCACTGAGGTAAGAAATGATAGTGTCTTGGAGCAGGGTTATGAGAGAAGGGGCAGAGTGAAGTGACTGGGTCCTTGTTTTTCTTCATTCAAGCTGCAACAACAAAACAGCATGGAGGTGGCTTGTAAAGAGCAGAAATCTATTGCTCACAGTTCTGGAGGCTGGAAGGCCAAGATCAGGGTGCGGGCCTGGTAAGGTTCTGAGGGAGGTCCGCTTCTGGACTGTAGACTTGTATCTTTATGCAGAGAAAGGGAGCTTGGTGGAGTCTCTTTTATGGAAGCACTGATCGTATTCACCAGGGTGTCACCCTCTTGACTTATGTCCCTACCCCCCAAAGCCCCTCCTCTTCATATCATCACATTGGGTATTAGGAATTCAACATATGAATATTGGAAGGGGCGGGGGGGAGAAGGGGGAACACAAACATTCAGACCACAGCAGTCCCCCGTGTATGTTTTGAAGGCAGAGACAATGGGGTTTGCTAATAGATTGGATTTGCAGTGTGAGAAAAAGAGAGGAGTCAAGGATAATTCCAAGTATTTCTGGTTTGAGCAACTAGAAGGAAGGCATTGCCCCAGAAGACTTTTCTCTTGCTTTCTATGCACGATCCTCTTCTCGTTTTGCTGCTTCTCCAGTGCACATTTCTCTTGGTAGTTATGTGAGAAGGCTGGTAACCATGCACGACCAGACAGCATATATTGTGGAAGTTGAAGGTATGCAATGTGATGATTTGACATGCATATGTATCGCGAAATGATTCAAGACCAGTTTTGAATTTAATGCATAAAGTACCATTAGAGAGAGGACGAACCAGAAAGCAGGAGCCAAGAACAGGTTGAAGGGCTACTCCCTCCAAGATACGGACATCCAGAGATGACGTCACTGGCCATAGCAAGACTGAGAAATCCCATCAAGGGCATGAAACACTGGAGTGAATTCTCAGAGCAGATTGTTCAAGAAAATAGGTGTTTGTCATGAGCTTTACAATTGTCCAACTAAATTCAAAAAGCTGGAGCATAGCTTTCTGGGTGTTTGTACTGCGAGTTCCTTAGAGTTTCTTGTGACTTATGTATTTGAACAGTTTTCCTTTGGATTAGTCTAATCTCAAGTGTAAACATTCCTTGGTGTTGTTACATGCAGTTTACTTTGAATCAGCACTTTTGAATTGTAGTGTTCATTTGTACACATATTTTGCTTCTTCAGTTACAAAGATGTGGTGCAAGTATGTTGGTTTTTAGCATTAACTTGAGGATTAGGGTGTGACTTTTACCAGATTCAGTTGTTTAGTTCTCAAGTAACTCCTGTAATTTAAACATTTACTTGACTACTTGCTGTGCACCAGTCTCCATGTCAATGGAAACTCGACATTAAAAGGTAAAATTTGGTGCCATCCCGTGGTAAAACTGTGACTTGCAGCATAAGTGCAATTGTGAGGAAAGAATTTCAAATTGAAAGTGTAACTAGTTGTTTACTATACCCTGCAAGTCACAGAGATATTAATAATTATTTTTAAAAACATTAATAATTATTTTTTTAAAAAATAGTACAAATTTGGAATTACATTTACCTGCAACATGAGATAATATAAGATAGAAAATGGAACATGAAATTAAGAGACTGCAGACAGAGGTTGTTGAATTGCTTTATTTGTGAAATGGGAGTTTGTTAGAATCTACATGATGGCCAACAACTAGAAAATTATATTCTTTAAAATCTAAATTCCTATTACGTATCATACTTTGGTATTGGCTGCATTAGATTTTAAATTTAGGAGCGTGGAGCTGTCATTGTACAATCACCCAGGACCCAGCCAGCTCCTCCGTCTGTGGCCATGAGCGTACAGCTCCCATGGAATGGTCCGGGCCCCTGGCCCCGTTTCGCTTCTCAAGAACAGCTTCCTCTACAGTGCTCCATCTTTAAAACCATGTCAGGCAAACGGACAGAGGAGAGTTCTCAGAACTGGTCGTACAAGTGTGGTTCAATTCTTACTCTGTCCCATAAGTTCATGCCTCTTTTTTATGGAAAGTTCAGCTCCCAGTGGAATATCTGGTACAAAAACAGTATCAGTAGAGCCTTCTATCAGTGGAACATACATATATACATACATACATACATACATACATACATACATACATACATACATACATTCATACATACATACATTCATACATACATACATACATTCATTCATACATACATACATTCATACATACATACATACATTCATACATACATACATAAATAATTTATTTATACCAAAATGAAAAAGGAAAGCAAACGAATGCAATTGGTCCCATTCCATCCGTGGTCCTAAAAGAGTGGTTCTCAACCTTGGTTGTGTGTTGTAATCACTTGGGGAGATTTAAAAATACAGATGTCTGGATTTAGTAATCCAAGATTCTGATTTAATTGGTCTAAGGTGTGGTTTGACCATCAACAAATTGCAAGACCTCCCCAGGTGACTCTAAGTGCAGCAAAATTGGGAACCACTGTCCTAGGCCTCGGTGCACATGAAAGCACCTGAGGAGCTTCTAAATGCACACCTGTGCCATCCCCTCACCAACTGCTCATTTCATTATGCTGCCATTCATCTGGAGTGGGACGCAGACCTCTGTGTTTTTAAAAAAAAATTCCTGAGGTGATTCTAGCTCTGTTCACAGTTGAGAACCTCTGCTACAGATGAAAGAGAGTATCTTTCTTTCTTTTATTTTTCTTTTTTGCCACTCTACATACTGATCCATATACTAGAATTTATAGAGCTAGTCTGTTAGATTAAATGAGCAGTTCCTGGGACAGGAAAACTATAATTCTATTGTAAATTTAGCCCTCCTCATGTGAGCATCTCATTAAAATCTCAAATTTCCCCTAAAATCTTAGACTGGAATGCTAAAGTGGTAACAGCAATACAATTAACTACCATTTCACGCACCTGTGTTTCCAAACAATTTCCTAACTTTTTCAGTTGCTAGGTATCTTTACATAACTTCATTACATGTACATGGCTAAAACTTTGCTTTTGTCATTTGAAGATCTCAGAAACAAACAATTTTATTGTTGGAAGGATTCTTCAGAAACTATAACTTTCTCTACTGTTGCTACCACCTGGGATAGTCTGGGCTGGGCTGCAAGTTTCGTATCCTTCCAAAGGAATTCTTTTTGCCATCCACACTCCCTATGTGCACATTCAACATACCAGGTAGCCCGGACTGTGGCAAAGTCAGTTGTACCGGGAATCTCAGGATCTGGATGTGAGCCACAGTTTGGCCATGAAGTCGTTGGCTAATGTCATCTCTACGCTCCATGTAGGGTTTACTTACAGGGTTGTGCTTCCCAATCCGACGAGTTGACTCATAAATTACTTGGAGCATTTTTCAATTTGGGGGCTGTCAATCATAGGTCTGCCTGTCCAAGTCCTCTTTAACTCTAGCTACAGCTTTGAGTGATAACCTCCAATAGGGACATGTGACTGACAAAATGTGAGGACAGGTCACTGCAAACGGAAGGGACACTAGTGGAGAGTCACTGCTAGTGACCTACGAGTCAGGGAACTCCGAGTGAGTAAAGAAACAGGAATTCATACGATTGTTGTCCTTTTCGCTCTGACTTATTTCACTTAGCATAATACCCTCAAAATCCATCCATGTTGTCAGAAATGGCAATAGTTCATCTTTTTATGGCTGAGTAGTATTCCATTGTGTATATGTACCACCTCTTCTTTATTCATTCATCTATCTATTAAAGGATGCTTAGGTTGTTTCCATTTCTTGGCCACCATGAATAATGCTGCAGTGAACATAGGTGTTTTCACTAAACACTAAATGAGGAACTGCTGGATCATATGGTAGTTCTATTTTTAATTTTTAAGGTTGCCTCCTAAAATTTATGTAATGATGTTTTTAACCAATGCTATCTCAATAAAGTTAGTAAAAAAAAGGTGTTTTTTTTTGTTTTTTGTTTAGAGTAATTAAAATAAATTGCAACAGGGAGATTGTGGGGACAGAGTCCCAGAGAGCAGTTTCCAGGCTCTCGGCCTCGCGAGAGGGGGCTGCTGGCTCAGGTGGTGGTTGGCTGCTGGCTGTAGCCAGTTGGTCCGTTGGCTACTGATATAACTGCTGTGCTGTGTTGGTTGGTTGGTTGGTTGGTTGGTTGGTTGGTTGGTTGGTTGGCAGGCAGAAAAGCTAACGGCGGATTGCGGATCGTGTGGATCCTCCTTCCTGTGTCTTGCCCGGTCGCCAGCGAGAATATAGTGGTGTGACTCTCCTATCTATGGCTCCGTGGGTGTTTCTTTTTGGCCTCACCATACCCTGCGTTCTTATGTGGGGAGCGGGAGCTGAGACCCCGCATGACAGAGATCTATCAAATATTTGCATAAAATTGGCCAGATTCGTTAAGAAGTGTCTCAAAGAAATCCGATAATCCAGTGTGCAGAATGAATATCCCACTAGGGTACCATTAAATGATGCTACATGTTAGGGGAACATCTCCTCATGTTTTCCTAGATGGAAGGGAACTTATATTCCACTCCCAAGGAGGAAAAGGCTACAAAAGGGACATTACCAGCTTCCCCTGCCCTTTACTTTCTTCTCAGTGTGGGAGGAGGAAGGACTTATCTGACTGGTGAAGTTTGGAGACGAAATTGAATATGCTGGGTTCTGCCCCTTCACGTTCCCTCCTTTTCAGAGCTGCTTGTTCCAAAGGAGGTGTGTCCTGCTCCTCTCTCTATACCGCAGCACATGAAACAGACATGAAATTCATGCCTATTAAACTCAAGTACTTTCCAGTGATTTTACTGCCTTTTTCTAGTCTTCACATTCCTACTCTCTGAGATGAATACTTCATGCCTTTTCTTTCCTCAGACTTCCAACTCTTCCATCTCCAAGCCACATTATCAGTTGATGGCAGTTTCTTTCTTTGCTGAGAAAATAGAAGTAATCCACAAAGGACTTCCACAGACCCCCATTACCTAATCTACTAAAGTGTCTATACCTAAACCCACATAACTGTCTTTCCTCTACTTAAATGAGATGAAGGGCTACGTTCCAGTGCCCTGGATTCCGTTTCTTCTCACTGTCACAAGGGCATTACTCTAATAGTTCTGCCCCTCTCTCTCCAATCATTCATTTTTATTGATCTACTTGGTCATTCACATTAGCATATAAACATGATGTAATATGTCTCATCTGAAAAAAAAAAGGCTCCCTTGATCTCATACAGCAAAATTTCTCAAAAAAGTAGATTGATTGCCTTTTCAATCTCTAACTTCTCCCATTTTCTCGTGAATTTGCTCTGGTCAGGTTTTCATCCCCATCACTCTACTTTGAGCTGTTCCAATCAAAGTTAGAAATGACCTCTCCATTGCTAAGTTCAATGGTATATTTAAGTCCTCATCTATCTCCATCTATCAGAAGCATTTCACACAAGTGGACACCATTTCCTTTATTCATTGGTTCTCCTTCTTAATCTCCTTTGGTGAAGCCTCTTCATTTTCCAGCTCTTTTCCTTCTTTCAGTTTTCCGTTCTCAGATCACTTTTCTTCTCCTTCTACATTCATTCCCTAGGTGAGCTCATTCATTTACATGGCTTAAGTATTATCAATGGTACTTAACATACTTAAGTACCGTAAAAAAATACTTAAATTTTAAATACTTAAATTTTGGGATGGGGGCCAAACTTTTATCTTTAGTCAAGTCTCTGCACTGGACTTAAGATTTGTAAATCCAGGTGCTCACCTGAGACCTCCATCTGGATGTCTGATAGGCATTGCAAATACAACATCGCTATACACACATTCTTGACTTTCTCCTCACATCTGCTCAGTTTCAGCATTCTCCTTCATAGTAAATGGCAGCTCCGTTCTTCCAGTTTCTCGGGCCAAAAACCTTGGTGTCATTCTTGACCCGTCTCTTCCTTTTATACTCTTAAGTTCAATATGTTAGCAAATTCTGTTGGTTCCATCTTTGACATATATTGTGCCAGGATTCAAATAAAGAAGCAGAACCACTACAAGATCTGGATCTATATCTCAAGAGATTCGTTGCAGGAATTTGACTTCATAGAACAGTTGTGGAAGCTGGTTAAACTGTCTCTGTAAAGATATTGTCATCGCATCTGTCACTGGGTCTTGAAGTCCACAGCCCAGATAGGTAGTCAGGAAGAGAATATAGATATAAATATATCTATATGTAAATAAATTTATAAATAGCTATATAAATATTTATGGCTATATTTATATTATCTATCCATCTATCATCTATCTATTTATCTATCATCTATCTATCTAACTATCTATCTATCTATCTATCTATCTATCTATCTACTTATCTATCTATTTCTGCTCCCAGATCTTTCACAAGAATCTATTCTGACCCACCCTAATCAGAAACTTATATGGAAGGGAATTCTGAAAAATGTAGTTCAATCTCGCCAAATTGACAAGCCACCACAATGCAATCTGTTACCTTGGCATTCATACCCATCTCCTTAAGCCATATGTAATCTCTAATTATGACAACAAAAAAGTCACACCTAACTTGTTACAACTATATCACATACAACTGAAAAACATGCTAACCCTTTCCCCGGGAAAGGCTACAATCCACATTTGCTGACTTTGGGTGTTCATTCTTCTCCTTCCTGATTCACACTCCCCTTTGATATCCTGTTCACTTAAATACTGACTTAACTATTATTAATACATTTTGAAAGAGGTAAGAAAACAAAAATGTTCATATAAAAATTAGTAAAACCATTCATAAATATTACAGTCTTCATTTGTGCAACAGGTCACATGGTTGTAGCTGCTATTTGTAACTCCCTCCTTCCACGACCCCTTTCATGTTTCCTCTGTCCTGAGCATGTATCTCATGCTCTTTGCCTGGTGAGGACATTCGCAGGGGTCTGAGCCATTAGCAGTTCTGCTTAAGTTGGATGGATGCAGTTTTCCATGGACGCTACTCACATGGTAGCACTAAGAGGCATCCAGAGGATCTTCTGTCTTTCACACAAACTCTTTGTCTTATTATGTACCAGCAACCTCAATTTCCCCCTTTTCACTAAGATCACTCAACTGCTAGCAGTACAGTCATCTCCTCTTTTGCCTGTTGATTCAGTTTCATGAGGCTCTCCAAGTGGCCAGGTCCCTATCTCAGCTCCCAGTATAATGGATTCATTGTCACGGCCCATAAGGGAAGTTGAGTACAGTGGCAGAGTGTTAGGATATCTACTGAGGTTGAACACTGAAGCCACATCCTCCTTCTAGCTTTTATCAATAGTAACGTTCATGCTTTGATCTCTATCGGATTCCTGCATCTATTGGGGTAGGGAAGACAGGGGTTCTAGTTACTGGCCCTCTAAAGCCACAATCACAAGGTCCAGAAAAATGAAACAAATGTAAGTATCTCATTTTTAAAATTACACCCAATCAAGCCAGTTTAGGAATGTTTAGAGTAGACGTTTAGGTATCTGTCCTTTCAGGACTTATGCTGAACTCACAGGAGCTCTGAATTTTCAGGGATCCCTTTCCACATGTCTGTGTTCTATGGGTGGGGGTGGGGGGGTCCAGTCAAGCCCTTACAAACACATAGCTGCTGAACACTGTGGGGCTTGAACCCTATAAATTGCCAGAATTTAAGTTCCAACTGCCAGAACTCTATTTTCTCATGGCTGCTAGGTATGGTCTTTCCTTAATTTTAATTCATTGCAAAGCATTTTCTTGTTTCACACACTGTTAGAGAGGTTGTCCCTGACATAAGTTCCACATAAAAGAAAGCTGGTTGGTTAAAAAAAGTACCACAACAGCAGTCTTGAGTTCAGCCTGTAAAGCATTTACTCTATCTGAAATATTCTGTACTTTTTTTTCAGTTATGCACATACTTTCTGAACACTTTAACAATTGTAATGAGCGAGACAGAAAGGATGGAAGTTTTAAAGTAAAATTGCATTTATAAATAATTTGTATCAGGATATAATAAATCTCTACCAAAGTCACTTATTACTTGTGTTGTTCAAAAGCAGCTATATATTTTAATTGCAATAAACTATAGAACTGAAAAAAAATCATCTAATCCAATCTAAATTCCTTTCCAAGAGAATCAATCAGTGATGTTACTAAGAAAATGGAATAGAAAAGCTGTTCACAAAAAAAAAATCATCTAATCCAATCTAAATTCCTTTCCAAGAGAATCAATCAGTGATGTTACTAAGAAAATGGAATAGAAAAGCTGTTCACATTGTAGCCATTATTTCATATTCATTGCCGAGACTTCTGGTTTGGTTGCCTTTGAAGGATATTTCTTTGAAAATGTGAAAATCAAGGTAACGATTTATTGTCAGACTTTTGTTGCTATGGAAGTATTCATTATCTCGGAACATCTAATGCAAAGGACAAAAATGGAATTATTGGAGGCCTAAATGGAATGTAAACTGTGACCCCCTACACTGCAGCTAAAACTAGTCTCTTTCCTTACCTGTCTGGATGGTCTGAAACTGATCTGTGAGAAAACGGATGGTAGTTGGAGGGAGTTCATTAAACCAAGACTGGGGGAGCTGAACTGGGACTACCCAGCCCGTTAATGCTCACACATGGTTTCAGTCTTGTGAGTGGGGAGGCAGGGAAACAAAAAGGTGAAAAGTTTGGGTGTTTGTCTTGGCAACATTGACGTGAGTACAGTCTGGCCCTTGTGTCGTTACAAACTCCAAGGGAATGATCCAAGCCCCGGTTTCGGTCATTTTCTAGGTCCTTTAAATGGAGTGAGGCAACAAATGAGACATCACAAGCCTGGTTGATCTCATTAGGGTCTGTCTCCAAAACAATCAGGCAGTGTCCTAGGCACTCCTGTCTTTGTCATCATCTTATCTACCCCTGGTCTCTGGCTCTCTAACCAATCTCACTACAAATTCCAGGTCTTACCTCCAGAGTCCGAAGAGCCGTGTTGATCCTGCTTCTGGTTCTCTCTAATGAGCCACATTTTGGAAATCAATGTTTAGCTGGTGTTGCTTCCGAATTTCTATGTGGGAAAAGCAAAGCGATGGCAAGAAGGTGGGAAAGCTGGGGCTGGGAGACTACAGAAGCTGTACACACATGCCAATACATTGTTTTCATTTAGCTTGTTTGTAATAGAGAATAAAAAAGGAAAGTTTTAAAAAGATACAGATACGCTAAGGAGAAAATTGAGAAATACCCTTACCAAGGAACTTGGGTCTTTCCTAATACCTCTGATGGCTTAGAGAAGGACACTAATGGGGATTAGATTGGGGGTGGGGGACAAGCCCTGGCATAGCTCCAAACCTTCATTTTCAAGCACCACAGCTTCCTCTAACTTATTCTCCAGCCTAATACCCTTGACCATCCATCAGAGTATCTGCCACAAACAACTACCAGCTGCAGCCTGATGTGGCAGGTCACACTGCCTGTACAACAAAACCTTCTGTGCTCTCTCAGTCAGAACTTTTATAATCACGGGGACAGAATACCCAACCCAAGTCAGCTTACTGAGGAGGAACTTGTCTACTGTAAGAGGAATGTACAGGTGTGGCTAGCTTCAGACCCACTTAGCTTCCGAGGTGGAACACGATCTACCTTTGTCCCTTGGCACTGTTCTGTTTCACAGGTTAAGGTCCCTTTCATACAGGCTCTCTTCCTGTTGAGGTGAGATGCTGCAGCCGCTCCAGCTTCACATTCTCACCCTGAAGACGCCAGGCACATCTATTCCTGGTGATTTTGGTATAATTCCACTAATTCATGTGGACAAACTTGGGTCACATGCCTAGCCCTGAACTGATTTTCCTAGTTACCAAGATGAAATTGGACTAATTTGGTTCAATGTCATCCTTGAACCAGTCACTTTGACAAAAGGAATTTGGTATTCGGATAGTTGTTTTTTCTCTCTCCTCTTTAAAAAAGTTATTTTTAATTGAGATATAATTGACCTATAACATTATATTAGCTTCAGGTGTACAAAATAATGGTTTGATATTTGTATACAATGATTGCTACAATAACTCTGTCACCTTACATAGTTACAAAATTTTTTTTTTTCCCTGGGATGAGAACTTCTATGGTAACTTCTATAGCAAGTTTCAAATATGCAATACATTATTATTAACTATAGTCACCATGCTCTACATTACATCCACATGATGTACTTATTTTATAACTGGAAGTTTGTACCTTTAGACCCCATTCAGCCATTTCTTCCTCCTCCCACTTCCCCGTCCCAACCTCTGGCAGCCACCAATCTGTTCTCTGTATCTATGAGCTTGTTTTTGTTTTTGTTTTTATATTTCACATATCAGTGAGATCATACAAGATTCCATTCTTTTTTATAATTGAATAATATTTCAGCATATATTTTCTTTATCTCTTCATCCATCAATGGACACTTAGATTGTTTCTATATCTGTGCTGTAATGAACATGGGGGTGCATATATATTTTTTTAATTAAAGTTTATTGGGGTAACAATTGTTAGTAAAGTTACATAGATTTCAGGTTTACAATTCTGTAATACATCATCTATGCATATATCTTTTTGAATTCGTGTTTTTATTTTCTGTGGATAAATACACAGAATTGGAATTTCTGGATCATATGGTAGTTCTATTTTCAGTTTTTTTAGAAACCTCCATACTGTTTTCTGTAGTAGCTGCACCGGTTTGCATTCCCACCAGCCATGTATGAGGATATAGTCCTTCTGACAGGTGTGGAGTGATATCTCCTTGTGGTTTTGATTAAATTTTCCAGATAATTAATAATTTTCAACATATTTTCATTTTCCTGTTGGCTATATGTCTGTCTGTCATTTTTTTAATCAGATTTTTTTTTTTTTTTTTTTTGGTTTTTGAATTGTATGAGTTCTATGTATGTTTTGGATATTAACTCCTTATCAGGTAGATAATTTGAAGATAGTTTCTCTCATTTATAGGTTGTCTTTTATTTTGTTGATGGTTTCCTTTGCTGTGCAGAAGCTTTTAAGTTTGGTGTTGTCCTACTCGTTTAATTTTGTTTTTCTTGCTTTTGCTTTTTGTGTCAGATTGGAAAAAATAATCACCAAGGTCGGTATAAAGGTGCTTACATTCTATGGTTTCTTCTAGTTTTGTGGATTCAGGTGTTATATTCAAGTCTTTAACCCATTTGTAAATTTTTGTGCATGGTGTAAGATAGTGGTCCAGTTGCATTTTTCACTTTTTTTTTTTTTTTTTGCACGTAGCTGTCCAGTTTTTCCAGCACTATTTATTGAAGAAACTGTCCTTTTCCCCATTCTTGGCAACTTTTTTGTAGATTAATTGACTATATGCATGAGTTTATTTCTAGGCTTTTTATTCAGTTCTGTTGATCTATGTGTCTGTTTTTATGTCAACACCATACTGCTGTAATGACTATAGCTTTGTGATATAGTTTGAAACCAGGGAACATGGTGCCTCCAGCTTTGTTCTTCTTTCTCAACATTGCTTTGGCTATTTGAGTTCTTTTGTGGTGCCACACAAATTTCAAGATTGCTTATTCTATTTCCATGAGAAATGCCATTGGAATTTTGATAGGGATTGCACTCAATCTGTTAATCGCTTTGGGTAGTATGGACATTTTAGCAATATTAATTCTTCTAATCCACAAGGAAGAAATAGCTTTCCATTTTTTCCTGTCATTTTCAATTTCTTTCATTAATGTCTTATAGTTTTCAATGTACAAGTCTGTCACCTCCTTGGTTAAATTTATTCCTAGGTATTTATTCTTTTTGATGCAGTTGTAAATGGGATTTTTTAAAAAATTGTCTTTCCGATAGTTCATTATTGATGTATAGAAATGCAACACATTTTTATATATTGATTTTTGTATCCTGCAACTTTACTGAATTCTTTTATTAGTTCTAATAGTTTTTGATGGAGTCTTCAGGGTTTTCTATATATAATATCACGTGATCTGCAAATAGTGAGTTTTACTTCTTCTTTTCTAATTTGGACATCTTTTGTTTCTTTTTCTATTTCTTCTTTTTTTTTTTTTTGCCTGATTGCTCTGGCTAGGACTTCCAAATGTATTCTGATAGATTGGTATGAATCACATTGAAATCCCTGGAGCTTGAAGTGGAGTACCATCTTAAGCTCCTGGGCTGAGGGTGGGAAAAGCTGGGCTCACCAAGTATAATTGAGGTCATGTTCCTGGAAGAATGGGGAATGAGTGTAAGATGGCAAAACTACAACTGTCCACCTCATATGACTAATTGAAATTCAGGCATGAATCTTTTCCTACCTTGTATTTTCTCCTTGGTCTTAATTTACAAGCCATATATATTCCATCAATTTTCTCCCTCTCTCTAAAGAACTGCAATGAATGAAATAGGATGTGTATGAAATTCTACACAGAGGTTTGAATGCTTGTCTTGGCCTGATACTTAACTCAATAAGTTTGTATTATGTGCCTTTATGTAGGGCATTGTATTAGATTGTTTGGTTGTGGAACAAGAACACCCATAAATGTCTACTTTTTTTACACACAATAGGTATTCATCTCTTGGTAACATAATAATAATAATTTGAGGAAGGTCTTCCTAATTGGCTGTCACCCAGGCAATGAATCAGGAAGCCAGACTCCTTCCATCTGTGACATCACCATTCCAGGGAATTGTAGTCATACGAATCTAGCCAGCAGAAGGGAAAAAAACATAGAGAATGCACGTGTACTTCTTAAAAGCCTTTTTCCCACCAGGTAAGGCTATTCTACTCACATTTCATTGGTGAGAACAGTCATCTGGCCACATGCAGGTGCCAGAGGAATCGGGAGGTGTAGTTCCTACCCATCTCTGCCACAGGCACTGTGTAAGCCACGGTGTAAAGGAACATGAAAGAGGCACAGCCTGTTTCTTTAGAAGGGGAAGTTGATTGCTACAGATACAACTATAACACGTAGCAAATAATACAAAATCAGAAGTGTTTCAAATGATTATGGGAACTCAGAGGAGGGAGATATAATTAATTCATTCTGAAAAACTGTGCGTTTTGGTGTTGTTTCAGATTTACACATCTTGAGTGCTGGGTATAAAATGTGTTGAACTTCCTTGGCATGCTGCCAGGCCCCAAACTATGCACATACTGAACTTTAGTAAAATGTGCTCGGAAACGACGCTGTTCCTCTTACTTAGGGCAGGTTCTGCTTCCTTTGATGCCCATGTGTCTGGTACAATGGCCTGCTCACAGCAGGTAGATAGGAACAGTTGGCAGGTACCCCTGGGACAAACCCACCTCCACAATCTTAACCTCTTAAAATTTCCTTTCTGACCTTTTCCTTCGTTGCCGATGGGAGCTGTTCTTGGTTTTCACAATGAGCCTTGTACCTCCTTATTCATGAGACTGTCACTCCTACTCTGGGTTCACTCTACTTCTCAGAACAGTCATCCAATGATTCATGTACTCTCACACTCAGATCCGTCACCCTTGAATAAACCTCAGCAGTAAAACGATATTGCCGAAATATTATTTTGAATGAGATTCCCAATGTGTTGTGTTGTGCAAAGACCTCTCACACTAGCACTGTAATCTATTCACTACTTGACTATCTCCACTATAATCATATTAATTAAAGCCCAGAGAGTACATCATTTCAGATTTTTGTATAGAGTCTATTGTTTTCTCTGTCTTTCTAAAGTAAGACTCAGCTGCTACCAATTGTAATGAGATGGTACCTTTCTCTATAAGTGCTGTTTACCCAAAGTGTATGTGTTCTTAGAAGAATCTCACAACTCTAAAATAAGAGCAGATTTCCAAATCCTAATGTGAGCTGTTTTCAATGTTATGTTAACATAGCATACATCGAGGCATATTTAGCTTTAAGCCTTTAGCTCAAACTACTGTATTTTATAGTTTCTGGCAGAGAAGAGACCCCCAAGGGAGTGCATGTTAGAATACAGAACAGGCTCTTGTAATTGTAGAAATTTCAAGGTTGGAAAATCCTTTTTGTGATTGAGTCCAAACACTTATTCAATGCTCGATCACCTGATTGCATGGCTCTCCTTTATAACCACCTTTCCTGCATTCCAATCCTGTGGTTTTTGTTGCCAACAGATTGTGGGCAGTGATACGAATATTGACAACCCCTTCTATTTAGGGAAGGAAAAGGAAATGGGAATTAAGGAGGTGAAGGCATGCTCTTAGTGGGAAGTTCTGGGTAATGTGAGGAAGTAGGAAAAATATTGAGGGGCACCAAACACACACACACACACACACACACACACACACGCGTGCACACACACACACAGGTGAGCTGCACAGATAATGATTTTTGTGGTCTGTGGCTTATACAGTGATTATACATGAATATATTATTAATTATGTTCTTAAGGGAAGAGAGCCTCCATTTCTATAAAATGTCAACAAGAACCATTGCTCCTTTGTTTAAATTTTACATGTCTGACAATTGCAAGAATTTCCTACCACTTGGCTTCTGCCTCCACATATTTCACCCTTTCAAAATCTCTGATACCCACATACATCTGGTGCCAGATGTTGTTCATATCTTGATATGACCTCTGGGCCTATACTTTTGTAAGACTCCGAATGTGTTTGCATAGTAGTAAGAATACTAGGAACATTCTGGAAGGTGTTTTTATGCTGCAATACCTAAAATAACCATTGAGAGAAGTGACTGTGAACCATAAATATATTTACTAAATACAAGCTAAATATATTTCCAGTTCAACTTCCCCTTAGCAAGATCTCCCAAATGCCTGCAGCCACTGCAATGTGACCACAGAGTGGCACGGATCTCAGAGTGAAAAAGAGTTGTCTCAATTCATTGTGATTAAAATATCTCACTTTTGTGGATAAAAAAAAATCCCAACATATGCACATATTGTTAGGGCCTGTCTCAGTCAAGTTTCAGCCATAGAAACTGAACCAGTAGGAGATATATAGTAGGAGGTTTATTAAAGGAATTGACTTCCATGATTAAGGGAAGTCTGAAATGCTTAGAGCAGGCTGGAACTCTCAGGCCCGGCAGGAGCTATTGTCCACAAGTGATGTTTCTTCTTCATCAGGAAGCCTCAGCTGTATTCTTAAGGCCTTCAACTGATAAAATTAGACCTATCCAGGTTATCCAGGATAATCACCTTTACTTAAAGTCAACTGATGACTGACTTCAGTCATATGTACAGAATATCTTCTTACTGGGGATTATAGCCTGACCAAGTTGTCAAACAAAACTAACCATCACGGGGCTGTTCCCAAGCTTTGAAAGTGGTGCATGTAAGAGAGTGAGGCTTCAGCTTCCCTCTCTTTAGATAAATCTGTGCTTGAGAACCCACGGAGAAGGAGAGGGAAGGGGTAGAGAAAATTATCCAGAACTGCTTCACAATTTTGGATCAGAGACGTCTTATAGCCCCATTCATTTATCCTAGGCTATTCTTTTCACAAACTTCTAATAGTCTTCAGGGATTTTTATAGGTTGGATTTATAGAAGAAACTACATTAAATTCCTCAGGGTGATTTAGTGTTTGACCTCAAAATATGGGAAATTGATCATTGCGTTAAGCAGCATATCACACAATGGAATACAAATACAGTTCTTTGTGTCTATTACTGTATATCTAAGAATAACAAGGAATAATGCCTCTGAGTAGCCAACTTATGAGAAATTCTGTTAGTTTCCAACGCTCACCAAGTAATCTACCTGGGTTTAGCATTTTTGAAAAGATAAAGACTTTTGATACGGAGAAAGCAATAATAATTACGAAGTATTTGAAACTAATACTCTTCCAAAATCAATCTATTTGAGTGCATTTTCTCACTGAATTGAAAAAAAAAGATTCCTTAGAATAAACACCAGAGACATGAATAATGCTTTTGAAACACTGTGCACTGCGGATGAGACATTTAAATTTTTTTTTTTGGTAGAGTCTAGTCAGAGTAATGTTTTGTAAGAACCACAGGAATGCTTATAAGTGGCAGTGCTCAATATATTTGGACCTTGGCTTTGAAATGTTGGTAAAAGTGTTCGAAGGATTAATTTTGTGCCTTTTGTTTAAGGCACAGAACAAGCTTCGAGGCTGCTACCACAGGACAGGGAACAGCTTCACCCTTTTCTGCAGAACGTTCTAAAACTCTACATGCCTTTGTAATACAATCAATTCTAGTTTGCTAGGGTTTGCTTAGCTTTTGCCTTGTGTTCCCTTGACCAGTGTTAACTTGGAAATATTAGTCTTTTCTTAAGGCTATATGAGTATGTACTTAAAACAGTTTGAGCAGAAAAAAATATATATACACACATGTATCTCTAAATCCAGATTAAAATCTCTTGAGACATCTAGATTGCAATCCTTTTTTAAAAGTTGTTACCAACCCAAATACCCCAGATTCTGCAAGATAGACAGAGAAGGCACTATGCCTCTTCTGCCAACTCTCAGAGATTATTAAACCTAGGTTGACATCACCAGAAAGAGATACTCCCAAGGTGAACAGACCAGAGTGAGTGGAAGTGGCTGTGATATTCTGGGAAACCAGCTCCCCACTCCTCGCAACAAAGCCCTGATTTCAGTGTTTGCTGATTCCCATGGTGTAAATACTCTCATCATGGTGTCTTCCCAGCCAACTATGACTGGCGCTCAAAACTCCTCAATACTGGATAACAGAGTCAGGAACATCTAGCTCCAGTTGGCTCCTGCCTGTTACTATTCATTTCTTCCTCTGATTAACTCCACAATCGTTTCTTGAGTACTTATGGGTTAGCCACCGTGCTAGCTCTTTATGGGAATAAAGAGATTAATTAATATGACGTGGCCCACAAGGAATTTATTATTTACTCTTTCTTGAAGTGAAGAAGTTGCTTAAGATTTGGGTTGAAAAACTCAGGAACAAATAAAGAGCAGCATCTCAAGACCTGGGATGTTTGTTCCAGCCCCTGAAGAGAGATGTGGAAACTTCCATTTGCAACATTCAAGAAAAAATTGCAATGCACATCTGGCTACCATTTTTATGTTCCATAGTCTGTCAATTTCCCTGACAACCACATCAGCTAGCATTGTTTTCACTTTGAAATTGCTTCTCCCCCAACAACTCCTTCTATTTCCTTTGTGTTTAAAATGAGCCTGGGGCTCTGCCTGTACCCGCTGTGCTGTGTACAGGCAGAGCGGGAATACCCCCTATGCCATTATTCCTGTTGAAATCTTGGGGTTGATGCACCACTGCAGATATGGGGAAGCAAACCCCTTCTCACTGGGGTTTCTGCCTCTTTCGTAGACATGAGAGCTGTGTGGCACCCCACACTCACACTTGGCAGAAATTCGAATGAGCCCTTCTGGCCTGCCTTTCTTTTCCACCCCATACTCACTCCTGTCCATGGGAAAAGGGGGGCATGCTTCACTGTGTGTGAGTCACTGTGCAAAACCAACCCCTTTCGACGGCTCAGGCCTTTGACATGCTGTGGGATTGAAATGAAAATTAGGTAAGCGGGACAGTGTCTTCACAAAGAGCAGAAGCCTGGTGGAGGAAACAGACCTGCCCTTATCATTCACGTGGATTGTTGGTGTGGTGAGTTAGATATATGCCTTGCACACCATTATTATTATTATTTTTAAAGATTTTATTGGGGAAGGGGAACAGGACTTTATTGGGGAACAGTGTGTACTTCCAGGACTTTTTTCCAAGTCAAGTTGTTGTCCTTTCAATCTTAGTTGTGGAGGGTGCCATTCAGCTTCAAGTTGTTGTCCTTTCAGTCTTACTTGTGGAGGGCTCAGCTCAGCTCCAGGTCCAGTTGCCGTTACTAGTTGCAGGGGGCACAACCCACCATCCCTTGCGGGAGTTGAGGAATTGAACTGGCAACCTTGTGGTTGAAAGGATGCTCTCCAACCAACTGAGCCATCCGGGAGCTCAGCAGCAGCTCAGCTTAAGGTGCCATATTCAATTTTAGTTGCAGGAGGCGCTGCCCACCATTCCTTGCGGGAGGGACTCGAAGAATTGAACTGACGACCTTGTGGTTGAGAGCCCACTGGCCCATGTGGGAATCAAACCGGCAGCCTTCGGAGTTAGGAGCATAGAGCTCTAACTGCCTGAGCCACCGGGCCGGCCCACCATTATTTTTTTTTAATTATTTTTTTTAAATTCCTCTCTTTTTCTTTTATTGGGGAATATTGGGGAACGGTGTGTTTCTCCAGGGCCCATCAGCTCCAAGTCATTGTCCTTCAATCTGGTTGTGGAGGGCGCAGCTCCGCTCCAAGTCCAGTCGTAGTTTTCAATCTTAGTTGCAGGGGGCACAGCCCACCGTCTCATGCAGGAATTGAACCGGCAACCTTGCTGATGAGAGCTCATTCTCTAACCAACTGAGCTATCCGGCCACCCCCACACCATTATTTTTTATTTTCGGATTCCACCTTACTGCTTTAAAAACTTTTTTTTATTGAAGTATAATTGATATACAATATTATATTAGTTTCAGATGTACAACACTATGATATTTGTATATATTGTAAAATGTTCACCACAATAAGTCTTATCAACATCTGCCACCATACATAATTACAGATTTTTTTCTTGTGGTGAGAACTTTTAAGATCTACTCACTCAGCAACCTTTCTGTTAGGCATGGCCAGAGGAATGAGTCGGTGGGAGACCAAAATTGGTCTATTAGAATTTGTTTGGCATGTTTGAGCTGTGGGAGGTCAGGGTAGAGAAGACCATAACGTCCCCAAGCCAAAAGGGGTATAGAGTTTTATAGGAGGGGGTAAAGGAGGCTGTTTCCCCCGGGGTTTTCATTGCATTGTCTCTCGCAACAAAGGGTTTTGGGGCATGACCAAGCCTTCCGGCTCCACATCCTGGCCCCAGGCCACCATCTGGACCACCCAGGCCCACTGATCATAAGCCCCTGGGAGACAAACACAAGCCATTAGGTACAAAGTACAAAGCAAGACAAGATGGCTTTTAAGGTAAGAAGGTTTCCGCTCCTGGCCTAAATATGGCTTAACACTTTCAAATATGAAACAGAGTATTATTAACTGTAGTCCCATGCTGTATACTACATCCCCAGGACTTACTTGTTTTATAAGTGGAAGTTTGTACCTTTTGACCCTCTTCACCCATTTTTCCCACTCTCCACCCCTGCATTTGCAAAAAGTTACAATAGGATTTTTTTGAGATATAGACAATTATAGGTGAAGGCCAACGAACTAGTGCAGCCAAAATAATTTTGAAAGGGAAGAATAAACTTGGGGAATCACAATACTTGGTTCTAAGATTTGCTATAAAGCAACAGAAATCAAGACTGATAGTGGCAGAGCGATAGACATATAAATCAATGGGACAGAATAGGTAATTGAGAAATAGAGCTACACAAATGTGCTTGATTTATTTTTGACAAGGATGCAAAGGCAACTCAATGGAAAAGTGTACCTTGTTCAACAAATCATATGGGAGAAACTGGACAAAAACAGGCAAAAAAAAAAATGAGGCTTGACATAACTTTATACCTCATGCAATAATTAATTTAAAATGGATCATAAATCTAAATGTAAAACCATACAAATTTTCAGAAGTAAGCCTAAGAAAAATCGTCATGACTAGAGTTCTAAGAGTTCTTTGGCAAGGCATCAAAAGCACAGCCCATAAAAGAAACATATTAATAAATTAGACTTTGTCAAAATTAAAAACTTTTTCTCATGGAAGACACTGCTCATGAAATGAAAAAAAAAGAGAAGTTACAGATTAAATGAAAATATTTGCACTCCAGACTTATATCCAGAATATATGAGATCTCTCAAAACTCAACAGAAAGAGAATAAACAATCCAATTAAAAACGTGCAAAATACTTGAAAAGCCACTTTGCAAAGAGATTCTGTGGAAGGCAAATCAGCACAAGAAAAAACATTCAATATCATTAGCCATCAGGAAAATACAAATTAATACCACAATTTTAATACCACCATTATATATCTAGTAGAATATCTAAAATTACGATGACTAAACCAAGTAGTGGTGAGGACACAGAATGACTGGAATTCATCTGGACTACTGGTGGTAGTGAAACGTGGTAGGGTCACTCTGGAAAACAGATTGGCAGTTTCTTATGAAGTTAAACTTCCCCAAACCTGGCAATCCCACTCTTAGGTAGAAAAATGAAAACACAACCTGTACACAAATATTGATAGCAGCTCTATTCATAACTGCCAGAGTTGGAAACAACCCCAATATCCTTTAGTGAGTAAAGGGATGGATAATTATGCATCCACATCACAGAATACAGCTCCTTGTAAGAAGGAATGAAGTAGTGATACATGCAACAGCTTGGATGAATCTCAAAGGCTTTATGCTGAGCGAGGGTAGATAGTCTCAAGGCTACATACAGTATAAGTCTATTCATATGCCTTTCCTGAAAAGACAAAATATAGTGACAGAGAACAAATCCGTGGTTGCCAGGGGCTAGGAAGGGGGGCAGGATGTTACAAAGGATGTTGTGAGCTTCAGGGATTTTGGGGTAATATAACTCTTCTGTATCTTGATTGTGGCAGTGGTAATATGAATCTACACATGTGTTAAAATTCACAGAACTGAACTCAAAAAGGGGTAAATAAATTTTACTGTACGTTTATTTAAAAGATAAAGTAATGGTTATAAAAAGCTTTATTTTAAATTTTTTTTTTCTCAGTGGAAGAGCCATTGATCTTAATTCACTTGCTGACAAACTTCTCAAAAGAATGTTGGACACGAGAACTTCCAAACTGGCTTACGCAGGGAAATGGTTCTAAGAGGAATTAATAGTTTTGATGGGAAAAACACTTTCCCTACTCAAACAATTATCTTTCCCTTTTTGTTATAACAAGGTATTTCCTAGATTCTCTAATATGCTGTTGTTTGTTGTGAAGCTCAGGGAGAATAACTTATGACACAACGTTACCGAAGCTTCCACGACTGGAAGACCTGCTGTTCTTGGAGTACTGATTAACCTCTCCCTGAGGTACCAGTTGTCTTAGTCAGCTAGGGATGCAATAGCCTGGGTGACTCACAAAACAGACGTTTACTCCTCATAGTTCTGGAGGCTGGGAAGTCCAAGATCAAGGTGCCAGCAGATCCAGTTCCTAGTGAGATCCCTCTTCATGGAGTGTAGACAGCCTACTTCTCTCTTTGTATTCACAATGTTCCCTTAGTGTGTGCTCCTGGAGAGAGAAAGAGCTCTCTCTCTCTCTTTCTTTTCTTATAAGGGCACTAATCCCGTCATAGGGGCCCTACCCTCATAACCTAATATAAATTTCATGACCTCTAAAAAGCCTACTCACAAATACTGTTACATTGAGGGCTGGGGCTTCAACAATGAACGGGGTGGGAACACAAACATCCAGCTTCTAACATCAGTATATTTTGAACCACAATTTGGAAACAGGTTCTGCTTTTTTTGAAAGCATATTGTAACCACACATGAACTTCACTTCTTTTTTTTCATTATTATTATTTTTAAATTTTTATTGGGGAATATTGAGGAACTGTGTGTTTCTCCAGGGCCCATCAGCTCCAAGTCATTGTCCTTCAATCTAGTTGTGGAGGGCGCAGCTCAGCTCCAGGTCCAGTTGCCATTTTCAATCTTAGTTGCAGGGGGCGCAGCCCACCACCCCATGTGGGAATTGAACCGGCAACCCTGTTGTTGAGAGCTTGTGCTCTAAGCAGCTGAGCCATCGGGCTGCCCCTGAACTTCACTTCTTTAGCATGCTTTCTGCTTTAACCCAAGCTTGCTCTGTTTAACCTGACATTCTTTCCCCAGACCCTCCTGTCTGTGCTTATACTGGAGGTCCACTCCTTCTAATCATTGAGCCTTTAGGACATTGGGTTCTGGATAGTGTCAAACTCACTTAAGAATAAAGCTTCAGATCTGTCAACCATGACCAAGATACAATAACCAAACCTCAAACTAGAATAGGTTTCAATCAAACAAAGCCTCAGTTATGTTCCAGCTCTAGAGTCATGGAGGCAGAAAGACTGACAGACCACATCCCTTCCTAAGGCCTCCACGTCCCCATTCCTCCACTCCACTTTAATGCTAAGTATGTTCAGTGCTGTTAAACTTCATTTCCACCCATCAGTAGCAGAGCTCTGTAAGTTCTCCGATTGAAATACATTAGCATCCATAAGTATTCCTTACTGTGTACACTATACTGAGTTTTAAAATTATTTACATTAATAACCCACACCTGCGGTTTCCAGATTTCCATACCAACCTGACAGGTTACAAAAATTCAACACAGAGATGAATATATCAATTCCAAGGACTGCTACCTTTATAAGGATAACACTTGAGTATTCATTAGTGCTAGGAAATTAAAAAAAAAATCTATATATGCTTTGGTAATTTTGTTTGCTCCAATTGACATTAGCAAACATATACATTATTACTGAAAAATATTTTTAATTATGATCATATCAAATATAGTTTATAATAAATTATACCTGGAACCCATAAATTCCATTTTAACAAAATTGCATTAGCAAATTATTCAATCTTATTAAACCTTAAAAGGAAAATATAATCAAAGTAAAATAATTATAAGGCATATTGGTGTTTGCTGAGTAATCTTTCCACTTACAAGTGGATTTAGATACTGGGATCCCAGGTCTCCAGGACAGAGAGAGTCTTACATATACATGGTCATATCATCTTTTATATCAATATATGTAGAGGGAGAAATATTGGTATTTTTACCCTGTAAAGAAGATTTAAAAATCTCTTACCTTACATTTTATAATTTTGGAGCTAAAACTCAAAAAACAAGTCTTTTGTTTGTTTGTTTTGTTTTGTTTTTAAAATGTCAATGTAACCCAGTCTGCTGATTATTATCTGAGTGCTCCAGCACATCCATTCTCTAGCTTTGTCTGGCTTGTCCCATGCATAGGAGGCTGATCTCTATGGAGTGTATCCCCAGAGTGTGTCCTAAGCTTTCTTGTTGAGTGGGGTCGATGAGATACTCTGGCCAAAGTTTGGAGTATGGGAAGAAAAAGATGCTAAGGGATTCTTGAGTGAGCTATCTCTTCCCTGCTGAGACCCTGACTGCTATTTGTCTTGGAAGTGACCCCAGGAGGTAGATCCTCAAAATGGGTTTCTATTATAGGATTGCAGTGCACACACATCTGAGTGCTTGGATAACCTCCTTATTAGTAGGAAATGGGGTACATGCGGTAATATCACATTACTCAAATTATCATTGAACGTGGCATGTGATGGAGTATAGGAAGAGGACAAAGTAGTGAGACATTAACTAGCTGTGGTACTTAGTTGCTATGGCAGCCATGAGATGCACTGTGGAAAGGACTGGACACTTCTGGCTGCTCTGGAGAGTGTACATAAAAGATAAAGTCTAAAATTCCCAGCTCAAAGCACTAGTCAAAGGAAAATTCCAGTAGCTTAATAAAGTCAGAATTATCAAGGGCTCAGATTTTGCAGAGAAGAAGGTTTGGATAACTCTACTAGATAAAGAATTCTGTTCAGCCGAAGTGCTGGTAGAGGGTAAGGAAATGAGTGGTAAAATAGGGAAGCTGTTGTTGTCAGTTCAGGTCTTGTGACCAGCTATAGAGCAATGCACCTTTTTTTTTCTAAATTAAAATGTATAGGGGTGGCAATGGTTAGTCAAATTACATAGGTTTCAAGTGTACAGTGTGTACAGTTCTGTAACGCATCATCTGTATATCACGTTGTGTGTTCACCACCCAGAGTCAGTTCTCTTCCCATCACCATATATTTGACCCATGTAGCTTCCAGTTTCAAGTGAATTAATTGTTTTTCCCCCTTTTCCTTCTTACATTGTATGAAAAGTGCTAATGGTGTCTAACATTACAATTTAGTTTCCAGTAGGAAGTATGACAAAACTGAGTATCACTCAGCAATGTTACCGTGGCTCATAAGAATTTGTGTTTCTCCTGTGTTGGGGTCTCAAGCCCTTCATCCAGGCAAAGGCCAAGAGCGGAAGCTGAGTAGCAAGAGGGATGCACTATAACGGTTGTTCTCTGTTTGCTTTGCCCCACCCCTACCTTGATGCATACCATGCCTTAACTCTGTGTGCCCCAGGACATTGACCTCTGTGGATTCCACTACTAGGCTTCCCTTGTCCTTTGCCTTCCAGATGGGTATGGCCACAGGGAAGCAGCAGCAGGGTATTGGAAGGTGGAAGGAGAAACGTGGGGTATGTATTCTCCCCCCATCCCCACCCCACCTTTCCTTGGCTACAGTTCTGGCAGTGGTTGTATTCTGTGGTTACAGCTTCTGTCCAGCTGTTGCTCTTCTAAGGCTCCAAACTTTTTCTACACTTTCAAAACATGATTCCCCATTCTCGCCCCTTTGGTTTTGGGATGGCGATGAGTTCCATCATTGCTGATCTTGGATGTTGCAGCGAGCTGGTTTGTTCCCTTAGTCTTGCCCACACCTCTTTAGAAAATGTGTTCATTGAACTCTGCGAGTTACAGCCTTCACTCTTGCCCTTGCTTTTCTGTTACTACCCTGACTGATATACCACAGAGGGCAGGAGAAATGGGGAGGAAACAGGTGAGGACAGCCATTGGCGCTGGGATGCAGCTACAAGTGGTGGAGAAAACACAGCTACCATAGGAAGGCAGACCATAGAACACAGAGAAAATGGGCACAGACAACAACAGCTGGTATTTTAGGTGAGCTGTCCGCATTCCAGAGTAATAGCTGGAGTAGTGGTGGGAACTGTTGGGCATGTGGAGTAAAGGAGTCAAGAATCCAAGTGAAGGTGCTCTTTGGGAGAATCTGGTAGCCAAGTAAACGGAATGAGAGACTCAGGGCTTCATGCAGCAGAATCCTTGTCTCTGCTTGGGACTCAGCAAGTGCGTGGAAAAACTTCTGTCTGGATGATTCAGTTTCTGAAAAGATTATCAGGCAATTATTCTACATGTTAGTTTGTTCATCCACTCACCAAATATTTATGGAGCCCTTTCTCTATTGTGGGCCCTAAGTTGGACACCAGGGATATAAAGGTGAATAAGACACATTATCTGACTTCATGAGGCCCACAACCTTAGGAGGTAAAGACATGCATGAATGTAATTGCAGTAAATGGTTACCAGACATCTGGATATATTCTGCAGGTGCCACAAATAAATGTGCATGAAATTACCTCATTATCTTCTAAAAAACACACCTCCTCCTCTGCTGTCCATTCCATGAACAGCACTGCTGCGGCCTTACTCAGGGACACACGATGTGACTGTTTTAGCTAAGGTACTGATTTAATCCTTGATCCAATGAAATTGATCATTCCTCTTTTTAAGAAAAATTTTTTGTGTGTATTTTTATTGGAGTTTTTTTCTTGCTTGTGTCTGATGCACGGCTAAAGCAAGATATAAATTCATCCTAAACTGAAATCATAATTGGTCTTTAGAGAACAGAGTAAGCTGTATCTCGTGTGTGTGTGTGTGTGTGTGTGTGTGTGTGTGTGCGCCGCGTAAAAGTCAGGTATTTCTAGTACGGTGAATATATATACAGAGGGTGCCAAAACATGTATATACATTTTAAGAAAGGAAAAAACAATTAAAATTGTAATGCTCAATTTATACTGATAACAAAAGATGAATACAAATCACGTTTGACTTCTATAATTACAAGAGGTGCTCAAAGTGATTACCATGAGCATCCACACACTTCTGATTATGGGGAACTACTGCTTGAGCCATGTTGACCAAAGTGCCCACTTGTGTACATTGTTTTGGCACCCCCGGTATATGTGCCTGGAGCCAGGTGGTCCTGTTGGACACGCTGAAGATACAAAGGCTGGCTGTTCAACCAGGGATTCTTAGGATGTCAGTATTTGCTAGAGTCCCCACATTCCATCTTCCTCATTGTTATCAGCATTTTGGATTTTAAGGGACTGGCTCAGGCAAATTGAACTCAAAAGAGACTGACAAACCAAACTGTCAGTGTATTTTTCATTTGCGATAAGAGGTACATGTCCTGCTGGCACAGAGCATCCTCTCCTGTGTAGGAAAGTCTCTGTTCCAGCTGGATGCAACCCTCTCTACAGAGGTAGATGTGGCATAAAGTAAAAAGGCTCCAGCGTCAGCTTTTCCCTTGCAAACGCCCTGGGAGTGGGAGGGAGTGGCTGGGGACTATGGCGTGTTCTAGGTAGAGAGGAGAAGTAGAACTGCAACTGCAAAGCATTTCTATATAAGCATTTTTGGTAAATTGCCATGGAGATTTCAGAAGAATGGGACCTGACTTTCCAAGCCTCTAATAAATCATTGTGAATTCTTTTCTTAGTATATATATTTGTTTTTGTACTTAGTTCTGAATTTACCATTTTGCTCTTCTTAAAAATTTTTATTAAAGAAGGTCCACCACATAGCATTTCAGCCCCCCCTCACCCCCAGTCTGGATCTGCCCCTTTGTCTCTAATGGAGGGACGTGGACATTCTGCTGGCCTGCTCAGAGAACCCTTTTTCATGGACAAGATTCTATTTACCTTTTTATAGATTTCCATGCATCCTACAACTCGTCTGTTACCATATCATTGCTCCAGGCAGAAAACAAGCAATTAAGTGACAGTTTGTTTACATTATTGTATCCCATAGAGGTCTTTTCGAGAAGACCAGGGGGTCTCCTGAAGGAGACCTGGGAAATTCCTTAGTACGGTCAGCGATTCATTTAGAAACAACTTCTCAGATTGGCCACTCTTCTCTCCATTTTGTTGCTGTTCATCTGTGAAAAATGGGGGTGATACTCTCCTGACTTTTTCTTCTCATACTCTGGGGTTTATTGTGCCCAGTGCACCATGTATAACGAAAACAATGATGCCATTTTCCAGTAGTGTTCACCTGATGTCAGACCTAGTGAATGAGCCCGAGTTACTGCAGACTTGTCAGGGATGCAGTGATTAAAAACAAGTTGGTTTCCACTACTTTCTTTTAATATATTTTTGTGAGTGAAACACTCTTGCTAAGTGGGCCTGTAGAAATTGCAGGCTGTTTGCCCCAAATCTGTAGACATAGGTCTTTGACAAGTCGACTCAAACAGCTTCAGTGTAACTATAATTCAAATTGATGTCAGACTTCACTGTGCAGCTGTAGCCCAGCTTCGGTTGCTTTAGACAGTTAGAGCAAACAATCTTTTGAAGATTGAGCTAGCGTAGTGATCTTGACTGTATTATTCATTGCCACCTTCTTTGTTCAGTGTATGATTTTATTTTGTGTCCTCAGACACCGATACATGATGATCATCCAATGTTGGAGGGCAACCTGGATCTTTGGTGATTTAAGGCTTCACCGAAGTGATTTCAGTTTCCTAGGGCTGCCATAACCAACTCCCACAAGTTGGGTGGCTAAGTGACAAAAATGTATTATTTTACAGTCCTGGACACCCGAAGTTCTATGTGAAGGTCTTGGCAGGACCACACTCCCTTTGCAGGCTCTCAAGGGAGAATCCTTCCTTGTTCCTTCCAATGCCCAGTGGTTTCTGGGTTTCATTGGCTTGTGGCAGCAGAACTGCAATCTCTGCCTCTGTCTTCACACGACCTTCCTCCCAGTGCTTCTCTGTGTCCTTTTGTCTCTTATAAGGTATTTTCAATGGATTTAGAGCCCACTTGAATCCAGTATTATCTCATCTTGAGTCTCACTTTAATTATATCTGTCAAGAGTCTATCTCCAAATAAGGTCACATCTTGAGGTTTGGGGTCAACATGAATTTTGGGGAACATTTTCAACTCACTTCAAAGGCCATTGGATTTCATTAGGTGCTAGGGACCCATTCCCTTCCTGTCTGGGACAAGGTATTTCATTGTTGTGGGCTCAGCAGATGGCACATCCATGCTTCCACAAGCCACGGGGCTTTCTCAGCAGCTGGGAAGCTGGAAAGAAGCTGAGGATGGAAGCAGGTGAGCGCCACCTGTACCCAAAAAAGAGAGGAGGAAGCAGAAGTTGTTTGTAGCTGTGAAAAATTTCTTGAATTTAACTCCCTTCCTAAACTTCAACACAGGTATTCTAAGATTTGTGCGTTTTCACAAAACCTATGACTTCTTTGCTCTTTTGGAAACATTTTTCTTTCTGTTCTTTGGAGGTTCATTCTCCTAGTTTCCCTCCCTCTGGATTCAAACGCAGTCAGTAAACTTTGCCTGCATCCTTCCGCTCTTGGCCTCTCACCCTCCACTTCCTTTATTCTTTATCCTTGTTTTCTCCACTCTCCCTTATTTTATTCCCTTTCCATTCTACTTGGTCCAAGTTTATTTCTTTCATATAATGACACAGATTCCCTCAGACCCCAGCTGTGCATTGGGCAGGCAGTAGACAATGACAGATTTCAAAGACACACAGTACACATCTCTGTCTCCTAGGAGCGTATACATCGGTGTGACATCGGCCTTGACACATCTTTGGCATCTAAATTATGTTTACAAAAAAGCTAACAAACATTTGGAGTTAATCCATGTAGGCAGGCCGAGGCAGTTCTCACTGTAGTTTGTAAATTCTTGTCTTTTAGGCTTTTTGTCTTGGTTTTGTTTGAGGCAGTTGGGGGTTCTTCAATACTAGTAAATGATAAACACAGAAAGGCTTGTGCCTATCGCGGGCAGTTCAACACTACACGGTCCTGTGGGAACATCCTCCTTCAATGTTCTTTTTCTGTTCCTTTCAGATTCTATTACTTTTGTTTCTGAGGAGCTGTGCAAATGGCAATTATCATGGGAGTGAGTTCAATGTCAGGGATACTTTCTCTGCCTTATTTTCTGCTTCCTGCTGTGACCTTGCCAATGCTGAGATGATTTTTCTTAGCTGCTACTTCTTACACTGCAAAAAAAGCAATTTTTATATTCTTTTCTCCTTTCTATGTCTATAGTGAGACAACTACTATAAAAGATTGGTTTCAGTCCGTACCTGACCCAGCCTGGGACTGGAAGAAGAAAGTCCTGACTCTCCTTACCTCCTACACCTGGGCTGTCGGTTGTCTCCAGCCCAGTGACACTTAGGATAACTCCAAAATCATTGCCTTTGTGTTTCGTTTTCATTTTAATGACTTCTTCCCTCCTGTCTCCAATCTTTTCTCGGTCCTTCAAGACATCTTCTCTTTCGAGACTTTCATTCGAGAAGCTGAGAAGAGGAGCCCTGGATCTTCTTTTTTGATCTGAATATATTAGAGTCAATGGTCTGTGAGATATAGCCCCAAATTTGCATTCCCCTAAATTTGCATATGGTGTTCTAGCATATAACTCTCACCCAATTTATAAAATACAATGATGTGTCCCTGAAAATTTCTAAGTGCTGGCAGACTTACTGCAGTTACTAAGCAGGAGATGGGGGGCAGCAGTGTTGTCCCATGACTTACACCTGCATGGGGAACTCACTAAGTCCCCCAGGATACCAGGGATCCTTGAGGACTTTGTGAAACGTGAGAAACCAACAAATGTTGATACTGAAAATGCCAAACGGCTTGGAATTTTCTTGAAATTTTTCCAGGAAGGTTCCCTAAGTATTGCTAATTGTAGAGGAGGCGAACTAGTAATTAGTTTTCTCTGCTTCTTTTACCTAAGAGTGTGTGTGGGGGAAACATTGCCCCAGAACATCACTGTCTCCACCCAGAACCGGTCTGCAGGAATTGCCATTTATCTGTGGGTGGTTCCTGCTCTTGTCTTAACTGATCAGATGTTTAAATTTGCTGATGGGAGAGAAGGTATGTTTCATTCCCAAGTGAATTTGGGAGTTAGGCAACAGTCATCATGTAAGAACTTTTCTTTCCCAACTGTTTCTTATTTTGTACTTATTTGCACTTTCTGTCTATGAGAAACTTGTATTTATAATAAGTAGAATAATTTTATTAGGGTTGGCAGATTACAGGTGATGACACAAAAATTGGTGTTCATGTAAGAAATACAAAATCTTGAGAAATCAATAGAGCAAACTTAAGAGCACTCCATATCTCTTCCTCCTCTTCCCCGTACGGCCACTTCTTTTCTCTTTACAGCAAAGGTCACTTAAGAATGGGACTGGGTTCTGAATACAAAGAGAGAGGAAGGGAGGATGAGACAGAATAAAATAGTAAGCCCCGATAATAGCTCATATATGTTGAGGACATGCATCACTTAATCTTTTTTGGGAATATAATCTTCTGTTTCCCATTTTCTTGATGGGGGAAATGAGGCTTAAAGAGACAAAATGACCTGCTAGTGAGTTGGCAAAGGAGGGGTTGCGTCTAGGTCTGGTTCACTCCAATCTTTACGTGCATAACTATCTTCATGGTCTCTCAGGAAGAACAGTGCATAAGTAAGGAACAAATAGTGAGCAGAGAAAGTCAAAGATGGTGGGAGAAAGAGAGTCAGCTTGAGTGGCCTAGAATCAATTTTCCAATTTCGGAAGTGTCCACCCAGCACCTCACATGGGTGGAAGTGTTCTCCCATATTGAAGGAATCTGAGGGTTGACTGTGGGGCCTGACCAGGGGTGTATTCAAGCCTTGTTTTTTCTCTCATCCGTTTTCCCCTTTCATTATGACAAAATTTGACACCTGTCACACATATAATAAATTTGACTATGACAGAAAACATTTGAATTCCCCATTCTAAGAAACAGTATTTCTCATGTGCATATTTTGCAAAATTCCTGAATACCACAAGCATTTGGGCAGTAGTTTGGAATTCAGAGGGCAGGATTTTGGGCCATATTAGTGTTTCATTGGGGTGACAGCACGTCAGAGATTTCCAGGTCAAGCAAGAGAGAAGCTGACTGAGCCTCATGGGCCTTTGATGGAGTCACCACTTTCCAGGGCCCTTTCCCAACTTTGTTCATTCAGGGATGTAATTTTGAGAGTTTTCCCATGAGTGTTCAGCCATTTGCAAAGTAATTTACAGTGATCAATCATGGGATTCATTCATCCCAATGAGCCTTTGTTTAACACCTTTTGTGCTGAATTTTCTTCTTTGACCCCTCTAGAACTTCTGCCTCCTTCTCTACCTGCTCTGTCCCTGAAGGACTGGTCCTGATGGACTGCACCAACCCTCTGGCTTTCCTTGTGTTCAGTAGGTAGAAGGCACTAGCAGGAGATGGGAGGGCAGGAGAGTGAAGTAAGGTTATTCATTCCCTAGGTCACGAGTCTGCAAACTATGACTCTTATTCCATATCTGGCCTGCACTTTGTTTTTATAAATAAAGTTTTATTGGCACACAGCCATGCCCAATCATTTAAGTACTGTCTATGTCTGCTTTTATACTCAAATGGCAGAATTGTGTCATTGTGACAGAGATCTGATGGCTTGCAATGCCTAAAATATTTATTTTTCTGGCTCCTCACAGAAAAAAAAGTGTTGATACCTGCTTTAAGTAGTTCCTTCTGTGGGTGGAGTTACTGATTGCTTAGGCAGCTCCATCCCTGCCCAAAGTCACCTTTGTCAGGTGGCACTCCCTACAGCTTCCGCTACACCATACCTAGACCACTTTCTGAGTTCTGGTAACCATTTCTTCCCCTGGCTCCATTAATGCCTACGGGTAGTTCTTATTGTTGCTAGTCACAGGTGCCTCAGTATTATTAGTTACCTTTCTTTATCCCTGCGCACCCTTACTCCCTTCATGTGACCTAATTTACCCAATTGGATTGTGCCATCTGTTTCTTTCTGAGACCCAGATTGACCTACCACATGTCACATGCATTGCATTGTGCTAGGATCACGGAAAGGAAAATAAAAGAAAGGCCTCGTATATATACTTACTTTTGTTAAGGTTTTAAGGTGGTGATGACAGGTGAGGGATGGAGATAAGGTAAATACAAATGACTATTGGATACGGAAGACTATGGTAAGTATAACAAGAGAGACAAATACATAAGAAAGAAGGGAGAGAACATATCTGGTTGAAATATTCAGGGAAGGCTTCGTTGAGGAAGTGGCGTTTGAGGTGAACCCTAAAAGATACGTTAGTTTTAAAGAGGTGGACATTTTTGTAAATGAGAATTGCAGGTAAGTGAACATGAGATATGTGGGAAAAATAAATAATTGCCAATTTCTTTAGCTAGGCACTTTGGACATCATTTCATTTTATCCTTATAATGACCCCAAGAAGTAGTTCCTATTATTATCCTATTAACAGAAAAGGGAACCTAGGCTTTTTTGCAAACTAAATAACTTGCCCATGATTTATGGCTTGAAGAGAATAAGTAAGAATTCTGATCTAGGCTCTTAATCCTTAGGGAGATAGCAAAGCATGGATTGTGTTTGTGTTGGCTTCAGGCTGGTTCTGCTGTAACAAAGTTGAGATGGTTGATTTTAGCCATATCTTGAAGCGACTGACACACTGTGTGAAGGACTTTAGGTGATATTCTACAAATAGTCAGTAGCCCAGGGGCCTTTGGCTTAGGCCAATAAGATCAGAGTTGTATGCTTAAGGCAATATGTCCAGGTAGTGTATAAAAGGGGCTTAAAGGAGGGATTTTAAAGGAAGGAGTCAGCACCACGGGTGAGGTTGATAAGCCAGAGGAAGAACTGAAGCACACTTGGTGTTTTAGGCCTAGCTAGATGCTGATTAGAAAGCTGGTGATATCAAGAATAGAGCTGGGAAACACAACCAGAAAAGAAGACTCTAGAGGAGTAATTAAGAATATGATTTTGGATAGGTGAAGCTAAGAATACGGAGGAAAAGTCCAACTTCCAGAGAATATTCTAGTTTTTCTGCAGGTAGAGATATGAGTGGAGTTTATAACAAGGTTCTAGGCTCCTGGTTATTGACAGGAGAGTTTAATGGTTTAACACATCTGTGGCAGGTATGAGAAAAGTGTGTTAGTGAAAGCTGTAAAAACAGGAGGGACGATTATCCGCGGGCCATGGGCTCTCCAAGAGAATCACAGACGGGCTTCAGGCGGTCCTTCAGCTGTTTTTATGAAATGCACTCTTCCTTGTCCCTCTAGAGCAAGGGCGTCAAAACTGCGGCCCACGGGACAACTGCGGTCAGCAATCCATTGTTAATTGGCCCGCAGTAAATTCCAAAAATATATTTAGTTTACTTAAATAAACCAGGTGAGGCAATCCGTACTTCACCTCGCTTGAGTGGCCCGGCTGTTTGTGTATTTTACTGAATATGGCCCTTGGTGAAAAACGTTGAAGAAAGTTTGGACACCCCTGCTCTAGAGCCACTTAATCAGGGCTTTTAAAGAACATTGGACTTTGTCATATACACATGGATTCTTAATATTCATTATGGTTATACTAATTTGTCAGTCTCAATTTGCTGGGCTCTAAAACTGTTTTAAGAACTGTCATCTGCCTTCCTCAGCTTGCTATGAGGCTGTGAAACTGCTTTGAAAAGAGCAAATCGCTAAACAAACGTGATACACGTGAGCTCCCAACTTTTGTCCAGGTGATACACACATCTGGGCGTGTAAAGGCCCAGACAATTTGCGTCCTTCTCCGTTTCTGCTTGTCCTCTGCTATGGACAGTTACAAACGTTGTCAATAACTGTTCTGGGAGGACGTGATGCCCCACCTAAGGACGCAAGTCAGCGATCTGAAAGGCAGAAAGATTTTCGGGGAGGAGCAGGGGCGGGGCATGACCCAGCACCTGGCAGCGCCGCCGATTGGCGGAGGAGAAGGTTGTTCCCTCAGGGCGGCCGCTGATTGGCTGCGGGAGGGGCCTGACGTCCCCAGAAGTTGAGCAAACACCTCCTCCTCCCGGCTCGCATCCCAATATCTGCGGGCACTTCGTGGCCTACCCTCGGTGGACCCGGGAGCTGGGAGCGGCGGGGACCGGTCGGCGCTCACCGAGGACGAGGTGAGGCGGGATGCCCGCAGGGGCAGAGCGGACGGGCGGCGGGCTAACCTGCGAGACCGCGGGCGGGACCCGGACTGGCGGCCGGGAGCCGAGGCCGAGCTCTGCCTCCTCCTCCCAGCGCCCCGAGCCACCGGCGCACTCCCCGGACCCCGCCGTCGCCCCGACGAGCTGGGGAGGGAGGGGGACGAGCGTTTGGGCCTCCCTTTTTAACAAGGAAGTGCAAGTTGGCGCAGCTCCATCATTTCTGAATCAGAAGGGGAAGGGATGTCGATTCGGATTTCTTTTCTGCTTTTGGCGGGGGGAAGGGGGTGCGGTTCCCGAGGAGCGAAGGGTTGGTGTTGAAGCTGCAGAGCGAACGCCCTGTTAGTTCTTGCACCGTGTGCTTATTTAGATTGGCTCGCTGCGGGGTGGGGGGTGGTTGATGGAGATTGTGGGAGGAATCCTGCCCCCGCCGCTTTCTTTCCGCGCTGTTGGTTTCCGGTTGACCTTTCCAGCTCTGGCCCGCGTAGCCAGACTGATCCCAATCTTCTCGCCCTTTCCATCTCGTGCTGGCCAGTCTCTCTGAGATGAGGGCCCCCAGCCCCACCAACCTGCTGCTCCTCGTCCACACTCTAACGGAGAGAGGAGGTGGGAGAAAGTTGGGCACCTCGGGTCTCAGCGCTGCCTGCGCTCCCGGGACCTTGCAGGGGCCGTGCTGGCCGGTGTGAGAGCGTGTCTCGGGAGTGGGCGCGAGACTCCGATTGATTGAACGGAGCTAACGCGTCCTGACTACTTCCAGAAGAGATGTGCTTTTCAGACACTGATTTTGCGGGAGTGGAAGTGGGGTGGAGCGTGGAGAGAGGGAGGGAGAGAGAGAGTTCCGTAGCGTGAACAAAGATGAACAGTTTTTGATACTGTGGGTCATTAGTTGTCGGAATGTGGAGAAGATGTCGCTATACACAGGACTGAACGATCACCGACCCAAGCAGTAGCTTTTAGATACTTTATTTTACGAAAATCACTGATAGCCCTGTGCGGACATGTTTATGTCTGTCTGTGTGTGTATTTTGTCACTTGTGCTTTCCTTCCTCCCCACCCCCCATAAAGGCTAGTAAACCTAGGGCTCCTTGACTTTCTGACAATGTAAACTGGTGACTTGTCTGCAAAGTGAGTTAGGAGGACAATGGTTTAAAGCAGCTTTCCTTAGTCACTTTCCCACTCTCCAGAAATTCATATTTGTTATCAATCTGACTTATTATTGGTGACAGCATCATCAGAACTTTAATTTGAATTATTTGCAATTGAAATCCCCCCCCCAATTAACTAATTCTTTATTTAAGCCTTGACAGACCTTTGGCTCAGGATTTGGGAAGTGATCTTTGGTGTGTAGGCAGTGCCCACACAAATTTACCCAAAACTTTTAATTTTCCAAATATTCTTTATCATTTTGTCACAGAAATAACACCACACACAGTGGCAAGTTTCCTTGGTGAGCCTCCCCGAATTCTTGAAATTCATGGAATTACAGAAAGACTGTAAATTTTGAATAGGAAATAACTAACAATGTTATTACCATATTCGCCGAATCCCAGATGCCATCCTTGTAAGATGCATCCCTATTTCAGGGATGCTAAAATGTGAAAAACATGCGTCTTAAATTTGATGAAATACAGTATTAAAATGGTAAGTTACGGTCTTGAACACCCATGCCTAAAGAATGAAGTTGAAGAGAGGGTTTCCTGGGCACCTTTTTCCTTCCCTGAAAAATACAAGGCAGGGAGGGGATTCATAGGAGCCGTTGTGAAGGCCTTTCCAAAGTGTGACAAAAAGCAAGGGAAGGTAGGAAGTGTCTTCTCTTAGTGGTGTGGCTGTGTCCATCTCTGAGGAGTGGGCAGGCTTGGAGCCTTTCATTTCTTAGCAATTATTGAGTGCTTATGTCATGGGAGGCAGAGCTCAGCACTTAATGCGTATTAGCTCAAATACAACAGCCTCTACTGCGTTTTGCCAATGAAATACAGACAGGTCATTACGCCCAAGGTCACAGAGTAAGTGGAGTCCAGGAACCCAGGCATCTGCGGAAGAGAAGAGTTGGTGTCCCTTTGAGGTATTCTTCTCTTGCAAGTCTGGGTTCCTGGTTATTGCAGTCCATGCAGGTAATCTAGGTGAGTATCTTGTCTCCCATAGTGTTTTTAGTGTTTTTGCTTCTGTGTTTAGTATACTTTAGCTGGATCTTCATGAGTCTCAGTGTCTATTTGTGTTCTAAAATTCTAATAGAATATTAGAGCTGAAAGGGACTTTAGTATTATATTCCAGTCTGGATGGGGAAACTGAGGTCAAGAGAAAGAACCCCATAGCTAGTTATGAGTTTCAGCTCCCAGGTCTGGATTTTCTTACTATATTATACTACATTTCATAACATTCATTGGTCTATGCAATCTTGGCAAAGAACAGATCTTTTGTGGGGCGTTGTGGTGGTGGAGAAGGGAAGGTATGAGTCCCTGTTCTTACTGGTGTGTCTATTTTGTTTTCTCTGCTGCATAGGTCTTTGTGATATTCATTTAAATTTGCTCATTTATTCATTCATTCTTTCTTAAAACATTTGAGTTCTCCTATGTGCAAGTCACAAAGATGAATAAAAAGCAATTTATTCCCTGAAAGCATTTGCAGTTTAGCAAAGAGACAGACAGTTAAGCAGGTAATCATTTTGGATCAGTCTCCAGTTCAGAACTAACTTTGCATTCCATCTCAGTGAAACAAAATCTGTGGGCTAAACACTAGGCGAGTTATGAGTCTCTTATCTTTGGACGACTGTGAGTAGCTAATGGGCTACGGATGAGAACATATGAATATTCTTAAACCAGATTAATTAATAGTCATAGACTCCCCATCTCAACTCTACTTGTTTTTTGTTTGTTTGTTTCGTTTTTTAAAACTTCTGGCTGACTATAACGGATTTAATGTGGAAGCATTAAATGGTATATTACTTGGCCATAAAAAAAAAAGAAAAAAGAAGAAATCTTACCATTTGTGACAACATGAATGGACCTAGAGGGTATTATGCTAAGTGAATTAAGTCAAACAGAGAAAGACAAATACCATATGATTTCACTTATATGTGGAATCTAAAGAACAAATAAAACAGAAACAGACTCATAGATACTGATGGTTACCAGATGGCTGGAGGGTTGGGGGCCGGGTGACAAAGGTGAAAGGATTAAGAAATACAAATTGGTAGTTACAAAATAGTCCTGATAATGTAAAGTATAGCATAGGGAATATAATCAATAATATGGTAATAACTATGTATAGTGCCAGGTGGGTACTAGACTAGTCAGGGGGTTCACTTCTTAAATCATATAAATGTCTAACCATTATGCTCTACACCTGCAACTAATATAAAATAATACTGAACATCAACTGTAATTGGAAAAAAAAGAACCACCCCTAAAAAAAAATAAGTAAAAGAATTTAATCACTCCGTGCGATTACTTTTAAGTACAGAAGTGTCCTACCAGCCCAGGAGAAGGTGCTGTTAGAGCACGAGCTCACCCTTCTCCATTCCTTGATCAAAGAATAAAGTTTCTGCTCTGCTTTAACCGCCCCTGAAATAAAGGATGTACCTATGCAACAAGGAAGTGCAAGGATGGAGGAGGTGTTACTGCATGCCCAAACCTAGTTCTAGCAAGTCATGGGATTGGGAGGTATTTGGATCAGTTCTCGGCCATCACCAAGTAGTCTTTTAATTTAGAACTCTTGTAACTCTCCAGGATTATTATGGTCTGGATACCAAATATGTAGTGTGGGCCAAGCAAGATTTATGTCCATGGAATTTCCTTCCCTTGTTGATACTAGTTATCAGGGTTTCATGAGAAACCATGTTTTTGTTTTTGAAATACATTTGCATTCTTTGAATGAACTGGAAGGGTGGGTAGTAATCATTTGTAGTTCTCATCCATTTCCTTATATTGTTCAACTCAAGACTATTCCATTGTTAGTCTCTCGATATTTAATCAAGAGGTGTGCCTGCTTAGTACACACAACTTGGCATTGAGAAATCTCTCCATGTGATTTGATAATTTTAGTTTGAATCACTGAATTATGTTCTAGTGGCATTATTTTAAAGATCTAAACTATAAAGACAAAGAGCACATCTCTGACTATGTGGGCTAGAGATGGAGGATTTGGCCTTAATTTCTTCAATAATGAATTTGTACTCCTTTATACATTTCCCAATGGAAACAACAGGAATTAGAAGGGGCCACACCTAGCTCTTTTGTACTTAATAAGTTCTTTCATTTGCTTATACATTGTTCTGGTTTAGGTAGGTGGTTTGTAAGTTTAAAAAGTTTTCTGGTAGGGTTGATGCTATGGAAAGAAATGAAGAGATTTAAAGGATTTTTGAATATTTGATGTAAAAATACAAAGCTCTATGTAGACCTCAGCTCTGCTAATCCACCTATAACTTCTTACCCATGGAAACCAGCACAAATCAAATACATTGTTTTGTGGCATAAATCCTACCTGAGCAATAGCAGATAAATGTAACCTAATCCAGTTACATTGGAAAGGTCTGCCAATCTGAACAGCCGACTGCTTTTTATTATGATTCCTCCATGGAGCCTTGGAAAATGCTTTTATGAAACATGGAAAATGCCTTATTTCTTTGGGGCTCATGATCTTCATGTTTTAGATTATCTTCTTTCTGGCCCATTCTGACTCTAATATTCAGTTCTAATCTGTCATTGATAATTCATCGTCAGATTTTTATTGCGGCCATTTTATTAGAAAAAGTTGTCCCACCCTGCTCCTGTTGGATCCCATGAAAAGGAGCAGGGGCTGGATTACTGCTTCTTTACAAGTACCTAATGTCATGCTATGCACACCTTAAGTCCCCCCCAATTGTTTTTTAAATTAATGAAATCAGAACAATTCTCCTATAATTAATGGGCAAATGATAATTTCATCAAGAATATTTCTGGCTTTTATTATATTTTTATTTAAATATTAGAAAATATTCATGCTAGAAACAAATGACTGGCTACTACTATATTAATATATGTAATTGTACAGAGACAAATATGCTCACCATTTGAAAGGACCTTCCCAACTACATAAGAGGTCCTCTGCGCATGAAAGTGGACATATATCTTTAGTTATAATCTTTTATAATACACCTCATAAAATCTTCTTTGGTTCCTTCATGTGATTTAGAGTGATGATATACTCAATGACCATGGTTTATTTCATGGTGACTGAAAGAAAATGGTGGGGTATGTTTGGAGTGCCAAGCTTTGCTCTATCTATCTATCATCTATCTATCTATCTATCTATCTATCTATCTATCTATCTATCTATCTATCTATCTATCTATCTAAATACCTACCTACCTATCTACCTGTCTCTCTCTCTAATCACCATTTTCCTTCTCAATTTTTCTTGAAAAGGATGGAAAATACCAAGAACATTTAAGCATGCCTCCCTGCCTGTTCTCATGTGTACATTGCAAAGATAAATAATTTGTAAATTAATAGAAATTCTTCAGTCTTCCCCCCATTGAGAGATGGAAAGAGAGGTAAGATGGTACCATATAGTATATTCTATTGCTAGTCCATCCACTGTTCTGCTAGCCTCAGTACATAGCTACACAGTTCACTATAATTCTCCCATGACTTCTAGAGTTATTTCAAATTCCCGATCCATCCTAGGTGAGTGAAAATGTGTACATTAGCGCTGTTCTTGTTTTACAAAAACCATAGGGAAGAATCTCTTAAATTTCCTTTTCATGCTATTTGAAATGTTAGCCCTTCATGTGTTGAAGGGAAGACGAGCAGTTGTCACGGGAAGGGTCTTATTCTCCTCCCCTGACTATGTGACACTTTCCCCCTTATTCCTCTTCTCTTCCACCTGAGTCTCTCTAGCTCTTTCTTTTTCTTCTCATCTCCTCTTGAGTTTCCACATGCTCTTTGTTCATGCTACAGTAGGCCGCTCTCAGCACCTGGCCCTGTCAAGCGACCTCACACTAGAGCCAGTGGTAAGCCAGGGGTCTTCTGGTTTGTTTCACGGAGGGCATTGCCAGGAACACATTACGTTTACTTCCTGATAGTCTTGGAGAAGTCCATATGGTCCAGAACAGGGAAATCCAGAACAGTCCACCTGGGCATTCCTGTGAGATACCAGAACCTGCAGCGCCCTACCTAATAGCAGTTAAGAAATCCTCACTGTTAGGTATTTCTTGATGATCCTGGCAAACAATGAATAGTGGGCCTGGAAAGTTCTGTGCTGAGACCAAGTTTCAAATTCAAGCAATTACTAATACAGTCACACCTGCTGTAATCAATTCCCGCCCCCCCACCCCCCCCCCACCCCCCCAGTTCCCAGAAACCTAGAATTTACCTTGGCAGAGACTCAGGGAGGATTTTTGGTGGCATATGGGAAAGAGGTAGATAGAGGCATCCCACGCTGGGGGGAGACCTGATCTTTTACTATAATTATTAAAGTCGATGACATATGGATCTGGTTTATTTCTGACCTGAGCAGTCAATAGTAACAACATGTGTCAGATCTGTGTGGATCTATCTGCAGGCTTTGGCAAAGAAAAAAAAAATCCCGAGTGTTAAATATTAACCTAGGAATCCTGCTTCTGCTTAAAAGCAACAGCTCTGCTTGGCCTCCAGTTCAGTGCCTTCACCTGTGAAATGGGGATAATAATAGTATCATCTTCATAAGATTTTTGCAAGGAGAAAATCTGTAAGGTGTTCAGCACAGCACCTGGATATTATGTTAAGTAAATGATAAGTGTTGTTACACTTGTTGAAAAACAAAGTTACAAGAGTTATGATTTGAGAATTCCCTACAAAAAGTGAAAGTGAAAGCAGCTTCCCAAATAACTGCAGAGGGTCAGGCCCTGCTGCATTCTTTTCCTAGTCCCCATAGAACGTATGACTTTGAAAATATATATGCGTATTCCATGTGTGCATGTGGCTGTGTCTCCCCTTGCACATCGTCTCCCCAACCCAGACAGAGGAGGTGGAAAAATGAGGAGGGATGGTCTCTGAGGGAGAGGAGCCTATGATTAGAAATCAAGGTGGGAGAGACTATCATATCTTAATCTGTTCCCTCATGTCAGCACCAAGAATTACTACAAACAGTAGAGGATGTGGGGTAACTTGGTCACTGATGGTGCATGAAATACAGCCCCTGATTGGAGGATGGGACCATTTCTGGGCTTATCTGTGTGTTCAAAAGAATCGCTTGTCTTTGGAATTGGTTTTATTTGAGAACATAAGGGTTCAAGTTCTCTGGAACGCTGCAGTGTTTCTTTTGGTTTGGGGAGAATAAATGCCATGGCCTTGGGCTCGGGCTGTGCCTAATATAGTCTCTTAAAACCAAACTATGTAAAGACACCAAACATTAGATACAGTACCTAACAGTCTTCTACTGAAATGTTGATTGTCGGTATTTTAGCCCCAGTCAAAGAAGTCAGCCTGAACGTGCAGCCATCAGCGCCTTCCAGCTCCTTCTGTGTTCAGCGCCTTCTCTTCCTGCCCACTCCTTCCTAAAGCCTTAGCTGGACTCCTTGCTGATTGTTTGGTTCTTTCAGTCTGTTGTGTTGTGAGCTGTCCTACAAATTTTCTAGCTCGGGTGGCAAGTAGTGTTTGCCCCCAGGAAATGTACTTGTCTGCACCACTGTTTGGACAAACCTTACCATCTCTATGGTGGGTCTGATTGAGAGGTTGCAGTCTGATGTGACAGAAATGTGTGCCATGGCATTTGCTAAATGCAGTAATTGCTAGGACATTTCTGGAAGGTGGGAAATCCTTTAGTTTCTATATTTTGATGCCAACTTTAAATATAAAAAAACTAAGGTTTAGCTTTCAAATGATCCAGCAAATTATTATTGGAAATGACATTTGACTACCAAATGTATGCAGCCATATGAGGAAGGATAGAATACTATTTGATGTTTATGCTTTAAAGATTTATATAAAAGCTATTCCGTGCTAACACGTAGTAAGCCTTTTGTAAACATTTCTTGATTGAATAAATGAGGGGAACTATGCATTCTGGATTCGCAGTTAGAAAGCTGGTTGAGACAGGTCAGGGTTTCACATAATAGGATGGTGTGGATGGAGAGAAAACCTGGAAAGGGCAGCAGCGTGTTTTGAGCAACAAAAAGGTCTGTGAGGGTGAGACTGGGGGTCTGGGGGGTGGGGGTGGGGGTTTAGGGCCGTGCTTCTTAAACTTCTGACACCTATGATGAAGGAACATGTGTGTTTGTTTTCTTAAATTTTCAATCTGCCAGGACCAATGCTTTTATAAAATTCAGTAACAATGAATTACTAGAAAAATGATCATGTGATATAAAGGTCTCTAAGTGCTAACTTTCCATTTCTGTACATATGTCATTAGGGACCAGTGAAAAGCAGTTCAGACAACAGGCTGCAAATCACACTCTGAGTGGCACTAATTTAGGGAATGGTCAGAGATGAAACCTGGAAGAGGTTGGAGCTAGATTATCAAGAAACTTCTACATGATTAAAGGATTCCAAACTTTATGCTCTCAAAATTGGCATAAATTATTTTGCTGTGTTTGCATTGCACGTTAACTTGTTTAAAACGTTTGTGCTGAATAGTTGTTTGATAAAACATATGTTTTTAAAAAAACAACTGTTTTGGCTTAGCGGGTATGGGTTAGTGTCCTATATGTTGCTGGGTCCTTTTTTATTTTGGAAATAAATAACTTGGGTTGTGGAAACTTGGGTTTGTTTGGGTAATGGAACACTATTTCATCCAGGTTTTCTCTATCCTGTATCTGGTACCAAACGAGCTGGTCAGATTTTACAGCAGATTTCTCAGGAGACCAGAAGTGATCTGTGAGCCCCCCTGCCTTTTGTTGTCCGGTGCTCTGACGATGTCTTTACAGTCACCAGGTTTCAAGATGCTGCGATTACAAAGGACCAAACTGGGTGGGCTGGGGCTCAGCCTTTTCAGAGGGCTTCACCACAAACCTGTGATGGCTGTGAGGCGGGAGGATGTGAACGCCTGGGAGAGAAGGGCCCCGCTGGCCCCCCGGCACGTCAAAGGCATCACCAACCTGGGGTACAAGGTCCTAATACAGCCTTCTAATCGGCGGGCCATTCATGATAAGGTAAATGATTCCAATTTTTTACGTATGTGGTTATAAATAAAATGACTCTGCATATGAAAATTAAGGAGCATCTGAGTGAAAAATAAAATGTTTGCTAAGGTCACTTAAATACCACATGGCAATAGTCCTTTACTTTGGTTATGAGATTTCTGGTTAGAATCCGTGATAGAGTCCACGATTCGACCAGTAAGTATTATTTTCATCCATCCCATGCTTTCTCCATTGGAGGGATAGAGGGATTGATTTTGGAAGGAGATGATATCCTTCCGTCCTTCTCGCTTTCATGTCTAGGACTGGGGAGAAGGGGCCAGGAGGACACTTACCTTTTCACTTGTCAGACTTGCCTCCAGGAAATGCTTCACTGAGTAGAGGATGCCTGGTCAGCCACTGTGTGAAGCCCTGTACATTCATCATTCCGTTTGCTTTTCACAATAATCTTATGATACAATTTTGACTCTTATTTTCATTTTAGACCTATACATGTGCTTTTTCTTCCCTGAACCATTTGAAAATATGTTGCAGACATCATGACACTTCACTGCTACATGCTTCAGTATACATTTCAGTATCACTTTCCTACGTAACTGTCATATCATCTTTACACCTAAGAAATTAAATAATAGCATCTCACATAGCTCATTTTAGATTCGCCATTGTCTCAAATGTCTTTTATGGTTTTGTATTTTAGCTGAGTCTTAATTAAGATTTCTTCCATTTATTATTATGTGTCTTTAGTTCTTTTAATCTAAAACAGCAACCACCCCCACCCCCCCGCCCTTTAGATTTTTGTTTGTTTCAATGACATTGACTCTTTTTGAAGGTTCCACTTCTGGGTGTAAGTAGTCTGCTTTTTACCTCATGATTAGACTTAGCTTAGAAAAGACATAAATATTCCATAAGTGATATGTTCTTTCCATGGTATCACATCAAAGACACAACAAATCAGGTTGTCACATGATTGGGAATGTGTGATCACTTGTTCGAGGTGGTTACCACTAGGTCCCTCCATTGCAAGAGTACGTTTCTCCCTTTGCAATTTCTGAGTCTTCTGTGGGATATTTTGAGGCCTGTGAATCTCTTGTTTCTCAAAAACCTTTCAATTAATGATGTTACATCCATTGACAGTCTTTGTTGAAATCAATTTTTACATGGAGGCTTGCAAAGGAATGAGTTTCTGATTTGATCACTCTTTACAAGTTTATTTCCTGATATTCCGTTTAAAAGCAATTTCCCTTTGTTTCTCCCTTCTCTCTTGCCTGTTTGATTATCATTATGGGTGCTTGAGCTTTTTTTTTAAAAAAAGATTTTATTGGGGAAGGGGAACAGGACTTTATTGGGGGACAGTGTGTACTTCCAGGACTTTTTTTCAAGTCCAGTTGTTGTCCTTTCAATCTTAGTTGTGGCGGGCACAGCTCAGCTCTAGGTCCAGTTGCCATTGCTAGTTGCAGGGGGCTCAGCCCACCATCACCATCCCTGTGGGAGTCAAGGAGTTGAACCAGCAACCTTGTGGTTGAGAGCCCACTCCACTGGTCCATGTGGGAATCGAACCAGCAGCCTTCGGAGTTAGGAGCACGGAGCTCTAACCGCCTGAGCCACCAGGCCGGCCCGCTTGAGCTTTTTTCATGTAATGTATAATAGTCCATTAGCTATCATTCTTTTTAATGTCCTAATTATTCCAAATTTGAGATAGTGAGAGTCCCTTTAAGGGGGCTACTGTGACTTTGGATGTGAATCCTTTTTTAGTTGAGCTTCCTTGTCGCCTGCAACAAATTGTCCTAACCCCACCTTGTGCTTTTGCCCCACACCTGGAATTAGCCATTTCATCAGGGAACCCTGATTTCTTTTAGTTTAAAGAAAACAAGATCTGGTGTCTGGTGTTAGGCGTGTTTATTATTGCTGAGATTTTGTTGCTTTTACCCTTAATGGACAGAGCTAAGAAATACAGACACAAACACTCATACATATGTATTATTTAATGAGTTAATATTGCTATTTACAATTAAAATTTAACATTGCAGGTTTTTCTTACCTTTAAATTTTTATACTGTTTGCATCTGTTTTCTCCAGCAATGAAAATTTTAATTTCATTGATAACACTGTTACACATGTTTTGCTGTATGTGATATACATAAAATAACTTTGGAATCACAATGCTAATATTACAATTAACAATAATCCTATTAATGCTAAGAAAATAGACCTTAAAATGTCAAAAAAAATTCTCTTTACAAGAAAAATTTTTCTAATTATGTTGATGACAGATGTTAACTGGACTTACTATGGTGATCGTTTTGCAATTATACAAATATCGTATCATTATGTTGAACACCTGAAACTAATATAATGTTGTATGTCAATTAAACCTCAATAAAAAACCCTATTAAATGGAAATATAAAACCCTAGTATATTTAATATTTCTTTGAAGTCTTTTTTTCCTTTAGAATACATTTCACCAAAAATATTTTGAATACTGGGTTTAAAAGTAATTTGAGTTATTTTTTCTGTGTGGTTACATTGTCAATGTGATATCTAGTTGGATTCATTTATTTTTGTTTCTACTACATTTTAATGTTTGCTTTGAAGTCCTTTTGATTTAATTTTATTTTCAAATAATTTAAACATTTACAAGTTTCAAAGATTAAAACTATGCATAAAAGGTGTAATGCAGAGAAGTCGTCCTCTCATCTTAAACCCCTCCATCCCATTACCCCACCACCTCATAGATTACTATTTTCATTAGTTTCTGATCTATCATTTTTGTTTCTTTTTGCAAAAATAAGCGTGTGCGTGTGCGTGTATGTGTGTAGTCTTATTTCCCCTTCAATCTTATACAGAAGGTTGTATACTTTATGAGTATATACTGTTTTGTTCCTTGCTTTGTTTAGTAAACAGCATATCCTGGAAATCACTCCATGTCAGTTCATAGAGATCTGCTTCATTCTATTTAATGGTGATGTAGTAATTACTCCATTGTAATTATTTCATGATTTATTTAACCAATCTACTATAAATGGGCAAATAGAATGTTTTCAAAGAAACCAGGTATGGCCCATATGTTCATTCTTTTACCATCTCTCCTATTCATCTTTACTTTCCTTTGAAGTAGATTTCCAACTAGATTTATCTTCAATTTATTCAACTGCCACCTTTGATGTTCTTTTCATTCTGCTTGGATCGTGCCACCCCTTTATTTAAAAATCTGAAATGACTGTCTGTTGCTTTCATGTACTAGCTATGTAATCTCAGCTGGGTAAGTCTCAGGTTTCCCATTGATAAAACTAGGATAATAATAGTACCTACTTATGGAAGTTTTATGAGAATTAAATGACATAATTCATGCAAAGAGCTTAGCAAAGCACATAGTAATTTACTGATAAATGTTAATGATTATTAGTTTTATTTTTTATCCAATAAAGCTCACATTCACCATGATAGTATTCAATCTACTTTTCCAGTTTGATTTACCCCATTATGCCCTAAACATCTTCACTCTCCTGCCTCCACATTTGTGTATATTCCTTCAATGTCTTTTATTGATATTGCCACCGTGTATTCCCCATCTCCACCTCTCCAATCCTACTCAGCCTTTTAGATTAGTTTAAATTTCCATATTTCCTTCGTCAGCTCACTTGGAAATTATCTCAATATCCGTTAAGCTAATGTATCACTTAGATTCTGTTGATCATAATGTTCTTGTGAATTCAGCCTCATTTACTTTGCTCCTGGCTTCTTTTTACTGTATATTGTGAGTTCCTTTATAGGAAGGATCTTGTCTGTTTTCCTTTGTGTCTTGTCATCTCAGCTCTAGCACAGACCACAGTACAGAGTCAGGCAGTAATAAATACTAATTAAACAACAACAACAACAAAAAAGAAAAACAAAAGTAAATATTGCAGATATATGTCTTTCTTTTAAAAATGCACCTGAGTAAAAATTGCTATTTAGCATTGAATGTTTCTCTGCATTGTTGGTACAAAATAAACATTGCACAATTATATTTAAATGCATGTGCTGGTGATCACAATTATTATGATGAAACTATAAACTGTTCTTAAATAGGAGTATGTGCTGAATTTTCAATTTTTTTTGCTGTAAAACATGTTAGATTAATCTTTAGTCAGCAAGTAAAAATGTCATTGTTCTATTATTTGATCTAATCCATACAGATTTTATTCTTTCAGTAGGTTGTGCCTTTAATTGCTACGCTTATTTATTCAAGAAAATATGAATACAACTAATCGGAGGAATAAATTTTAAGCTAAATTACGTTTCCAGGAATATGTCAAAGCTGGCGGCATCCTCCAGGAGGATATTTCTGAAGCTTGTCTAATTTTGGGAGTGAAGAGACCCCCAGAGGATAAATTGATACCCAAGAAGACTTATGCATTCTTCTCTCACACAATAAAGGCCCAGGAGGCCAACATGGGCTTGTTGGATGAGATTCTAAAACAGGTAATTGGTGACCAATATTCATAGATGTTAACATAGAAACACAATTTTTTATTTTACTTTGTCAGTGGAGTTTCAGTTTTCTCTCAGCATCTAGGAAATATATCATGGTACTCACCTCCATAGGAAAGGTGATCTACGCGTTAGTGCTTGAATAGTTCTGGTCTTCAGTCTCCTCTGCTGTGTAAGTTTGTAATAAGAGGATCAAACATGTTTTATTCATTTTGTGTTTTGAAATGGGAAGTGTGATAAAAGGTTGCCCCCAAACGATCATCAATTGATAAGACCAGTTGGTCAGATATGACCATGTAGAATTTTAGAGCTGAAAAGAACCTCAGGGATCGTATAATGTACCACCCTAATTTCTCAGATGGAGCCAGAGATGTGAAGGGTCTTGACTGAAGTTGCACAGCTTTGAAAGGCCAGAACTGGAGTAGAGACAATTTTTACATTTATTAACATTCATAAGGGGGAAAACAAGCATTTTTGGGGGGATAAAAATACTATGGGAAAACCATCATCTATTTAAAATACAGAGAATTCATTCAACACATATTTGCTGAGTGCCTATGTTGTGTCTGCAGTGACAATAGAATATCCCTGTCCTCACAGAGCTTGCATTCTAGTAGGAGGAGACAGATGATTGATGAATAAAACACCTCACATGTCACTTGGCGATAAGTGTAATGGAGATAAATATGACACAAAAGGAGCAAAAGAGCGCTAGGCCCTGGGGGAGATGACAATTCTAGTTTAAATAGGGTGATCAGGGAGAGCCTCACTGCCAAGTTGGCATTGAGTGAAAATTTGGAGGAGATGAAGAATCAAGCCTTATCCATCCGGGAAATCTTCCAGGCAGAGAACAGTAATGTAAAGCTCCAGGAGTCTTTTTGTGCAGAGGGTGAGAGTAAGTCATGTTAAAAAATGCTTGATGACATGAATGTGGAATATAAGAGAAAGAGAAGTCAGAGATGACTCCGAGACTTTGGCCTGAGCAACTGAAAGGAGGTGCCCTAGATAGAGACGATGGTACTACTGCAAGAGGGGCGGCTTGGATGGGGGGATCAGGAGTTGAGTTTAGGGCCTGGTTGGTTTAATTTGTCCACTAGACATTCCAGGGGAGATACTGAGTGGGCCATTGGACATGAGTTTGTAGCTCACGAGGGCAGTTTTGTAGTTGTCAGAGACTAGATGGCATCTAAAGCCGTGAGACTGGATGAGGGTAGGCAGTGAGTGTAGGTAGAGAATTCCAAGGTCCGGGTCCTGGGGTAAGGATGTTAGAGCATTAGAAACTAGAATCTGAGAATGGGCAGAGGACAGGAAAGTTCACAAACAGTAAAAGCAATGGAGAAAAAAGTATTTTATATTGGTGTAGGGAATACATTCCTACTAACTTCAAATGTACGAGCACTGAGCTGTATGTAGTTCATTTGCAGTGTTTCTGAAGAACAGTTTCAAAAAGTAATTAATGGAAATAATACTATAAGAAGAATGTTTCACCTTAAGCAGACAAACTCTTTAAAAAGTAATTTAGAAACATTTTTGTTGTTGTTATATGAACATTTGTTCATTACAAGAAAATTAATAAAAACAGACCCAGCAGGGCTTCTTTTTGGCAGCAGATTATAACCAATTACTTTGAGTTGGATGAATATTTAACATTCTTAAATTAATGCACGTGGTAAAATCATATAACCTTTGAGGAAATAAAACGACTGTTTGAAACTTTCCACAATTACCATGTGTCCATAGCTTTTACCATAAATTAGTAACACATTCCCGAGTGAGGGCAAATCCCCAAGGAAAGAGGAAGACTGGTTTTACTGAAGGGAAGGAAGTGAAAAGCAGGCAGCATGTACCACTTTTTAACTGAAGCTTAGTTGTGAAAGGATGGAGAGAGAGAGAGAGAGACAGAGGGAGGAAGGGGGGAGGGAGGGAGAGAGAGAGAGAGAGATTGAGATTAGGAGAGACAGAGAAAGAGGGATAAAGAAAATGAGATAAATTTGTGTGTATGGATTTGAGAGGGAATGTTCTTACTGTTTTTAAGGTAGAAGAGACCTGAGTGAATATAGAATGACCGAGGGGTAGGATCAGTATAAAGAGGGTAATGCAGAACAAGGTAAACTCAAGAAGAATGGCCTTGTAAGACCTGGGAGAAGCTGAGTTCTATCTCATAGGGTTTAGGCTTAGGAGGACTTGCTTTCTTTGGGACTAGAAAAAAGGATGTGAGGATGAGTGGGGCTGTAGATATATTTGCAGATGGTGCTGGGCTAAAATTTAAAGGCAATCATGCCTTTATTGTCTGACTGCCTACCATCAGGGGGCGTTTAGCATGCTGCTAAGGCCATTCTTTCATCTCTAATCACAAACATATCACTGGTTTATGACCTGGCATATTCTAAGTATTTCATGGTGCACCTGATGGTAACTTATGTTGGCAAGTCAAAATATATTTTATAAGATGAAACAAATGTGAAATACTGACTTGCTTTACATATATGTGCTTTATTCATTGAAATTAAGTATTGTGGGTCTGGCTGAGAATTTTCTTATTCTTTCTTCAGGAAATCCGACTTATTGATTATGAGAAAATGGTGGATCATAGAGGAATTCGGGTAGTGGCATTTGGGCAGTGGGCAGGTGTGGCAGGTAGGTATTCTGGGCTTTTACATCACTCACATTCTAAATTTTCCCAGTGAGTAACTGTGGCAAGAGGATAGAAGTGTTCATTTCCATCAGTCAAAATAAACATGAGGGTCTGACTAAGGGCACTAGAATGAGAAGGTAAATTGTTAAAATATATTTATTACAAAAATTAAAAAGAAAAAGAGCAGGGAGAAGGATAACAAGTATGGATAGGCTCTGACTTATTAGGTAGTTCTGTTTGAAAGACTAGGAGAGGTCAGTTTGGTTCTGAAAAAAATGAGGAATAGAAGAAAGGGAAAAAGAGGAAAAACATAAGAGGGGCAGGAAACAACAGAGGAACAATCTAGAAAGGATAAGAGCTGGAGTTAGGGGAAAACTCCACTTGACTTTTGTCCCAGTTAGTACTTTGAATCTTCTTTAGTTGAGAAATACCACCACCATATGTTATAACTATCAAATTAGACTACTTGAAGAGAGGTCTATATTTGTCAGAACAAGCAGACAGAAATTTTTAGGGATAGAAGATACTAAAACACTATTATCCACCCTGACATAAATGATAATTATTGAACCGTCTACTCAACAACTGTAGGATACATGTTCTTTTCAAATCATGTGGAACATTGACTCAGATGGTCCTTATACTGGGTCACAAAACAATTCTTAATAAATGTAAAAATGTTTGAAATCATACAGTATGTGCTCTGACTATAATAAAATTGACTTTGAAATTGTAATAGAAAAATATCTAGAACATTTCCAAATTTTTGAAGATAAACCATGTGTTTTTTAATAACTCATGAGTTAAGAAGAAATCAAAGCAATAATTAGAAAATATTTTGAATTGAATAACAAATTAAAACACAGTATATCAAAATTTGTGGGCTACAGATAAAGCGGGGCTTAGAAGGAAATTTATAGTATCAATGTTTTTATTAGAAAAGAAGAACGTTCTCAAATTAATGATCTAAGCTTCCATCTTAAGAAGCTAGAAAATGAAGAAGAGATTAAACCTAAAGTAAATAGAGGAAGGAAATAATAAAGATAAGAGGAAAAATCAATTAAATCAAAACAGGAAAACAATAGAGAAAATTAGCAAAATCAAAATCTTGTTCTTTTTAAAAAACAACAACAATAGAACTGACTCTGGGTGGTGAACACATAATGCACTATACAGATGATGTATTATAGTATTGTACACTTGAAACCTATATAATTTTACTGACCAATGACACCCCAATACATTTAACAACAACAACAAAAAACAATAAAAATGATGAACTCTCAGTTAGACTGGTTAGGAAAATAAGAGACAAATAAGAGACAAATCCTTGAAAGACACAAATTACCAAAACCAATTCAAAAAATAAAAATTTTGAATATCAATGTACAAAATAAATTCCACTCATAGACAGTTATTATGAGAAATTAATTATTATTTGTAGAGACTTAGTTATAGTAGCTTCATTCATAATAGCCTAGAAACAATCCAAATATCCATCAGCAGAGGGATGGATACATAGTCACACACCCATAAAATGGAAAACTCCTTAATAATAAAAAGAAGCAAACTACTCAGACACACAATGTGTGAATCTGAAAAACATGCTGAGTGAAAGCAGACACCCAAAAAAGAGTATACACTTGTAATGTCATTTATATGAAACTGGAAGAAAATACATCTATATGAAGAAATAAGATCAGGAGTTGTCTGGGGCCAAGAGTTAGAGAGGATTGACTGGGATGATGGAGGATTGATTGTATCTTGATTATGTTGGTGGTAATATGGGTGTGTACATTTGTTAACAGTTGTCAAACTATACACTTTAAGTTGGTACATTTTATTATGCATAAGTTATTCCTTTAAAAGTTGACTTTAGAAAAAATAACAAAGAAAATTTGATAGGGATCTGGAGAGGGAAAGTTCTATTCCTGAAAAGAAGAAGAGATTGGATGGTGAGGTCTTTTTTGCTACAGACGTGCTTGGTTTTTGCTATTTGAAGGATGTCTAAACAGGGAAATCTATAAGGTGGCTGGTTAGGTCTTGAAATAAAATATCTGTGCTAGAGATACAGATTAGGGGTCATCTGTATATAGAGAGAGTACTTGAAATTTAGGACTGGATGAAATTAGCCAAGGAAAAAAATGTAGAGGTGGAAGAAATAAGGGAGCCCAGGACAGAATCTTGAGGCTGATTACTATATAGGGAAAGGGCTGAGGACACTAATATAAAAGGAATGGGCATGGGAAGAGGCACCTACAGAAACGTAGGATGAAAAATTTTAGGTCAGGGATGCTGAGGGATGAGAATTTTCTAACAAAGAGGGGCTCTATATTGCCTAATATCTATGACAAGTAAGTCAAAATCTGAAAAGTGTCCACTGAGTTTAGCTATTTAGGTACTAGAATTGCTGATGGGGTTCATGAGGTCAATGATAACTTTGTTTTTGTTTGTTCATTTTTTTGGTGTGGGAGGAAAGGAGGCGTGTTTAAATGTTAAGAATAAGCCAATAGAGAGGGATAGCGAAAGGAATAGTTCAATAGTGAATTCCTCAGAGAGGCAGGAAGGGATGGGATCTGGAGCAGAGGAGGAGAGATTACCCGAAGAGAAGAAGAGGGATACTCTTTCTATGTGAGCAGGATTGAACATTGAAGGGATAGGTGGGGATGCAGCTGGCTTAGTGCTGTTGGTGGCAGAAAGTGGAGAGGATGAATAAAATGGCTGCTGGGGCCCTTCCATCTCTGAGATGCTGTGGTCTGCACTTCCTCAGAGCCCCGAGCACGTTGGAGCGTGGGCGGAGAGAACACCTTCAATTCTTCCCAACTAACGATCTTTCTATTGGTCTGCTTCTGCAACAGGGATGATCAACATTTTACATGGAATGGGTTTAAGGCTCCTTGCTTTGGGACATCACACACCTTTTATGGTGAGACGTTTAATTTTGTTTATTTTTTGAAAATACATATCACACTTGAAGAACAGAACACTGTCTCCGGTGGTGGACTAACTGGACTTGTGTGCTTGCTTTCAGCACATTGGCATGGCTCATAACTATAGGAACAGCAGTCAGGCTGTGCAAGCTGTCCGTGATGCTGGCTATGAAATATCTCTGGGTTTGATGCCCAAGTCAATAGGGCCCTTAACATTTGTGTTCACAGGGACTGGTAATGTATCGAAGGTAAATCCCACCTGTCTTCTTTCTGTAAAGCAGTCTGAAACTCTGAAACTAACCCAAAGGATGTGGGCATTTTGTGGGCCTTTCAGAGCCCTGCTTTTCCATGAATGGGCATTCTCTTTTTGGCACTTTTTTTTTTTTTAACCTAAGTACTTTTCCCATAGTAAAGAGCAGTCATGGTCCAAACTTACATTCCTTGCTTTCAGTTGATTCCAAGCTGTGAGAAGCTTTGAACGTTTTTTCTTTTTTTTTTTCTTTTTCTTTTTCTTTTTAGAGGGATAACTCATTGTTAAGGGTATAAAGCTCTGTTCTTAGGGTAATCTGTTTTAATGCCATCACTGAGATGTCCAAAAGTTTGGAAGTTACCCCAGGATGTCAATTTTTCAAGATGACTTGGAGTTTTGCCCATCAGATGTTAGGGAGCTTAATTCAAGACTGTAGTTAATCCTTTCTTCCCTCTGGGGTGGTTTTGAGAATGCCTTTGTGTGACCCCCTTCCAGAGGAACTTGTAATTGTAAAATAGATAGTTCTTCAGTGAAAATATTTTACAAATAGGACACCGCTATGTGTATTATGCTGTGAGATAGGCATCTCATTTTGTGTGTAGGAAATACAGTTTCCCCACTTGAAATAATTTCGTCAATGGAGCAAAAAGTAAATAGGAATATTTTATTTTATTCTCACTTCTAAATACTATTGTTTCTATGCTGAGAAAAAAAAAAACGTCAAGCCCCTTCCAATGCGTGGTGTTCAAATTGGAATAAAAACTGGTCTGCAGGCTGTGAGCAAGAAACTCGTCTGTATTTCCTTCTGAATTTCTGCCCTTGTTCAGGGCATGACAAGTGGATAACTGGGGAAAATGAATTAGAATCTTTGCAGGAAACCATGTTGGCTCTTTTCCTATTGATTTTTGGATTTTTACTAATGTGTTATTTACAGGGAGCCCAAGAAATCTTCAATGAACTACCCTGTGAATATGTGGAACCACATGAATTAAAAGAAGTTTCCCAAACTGGAGGTAAGAGGGGGCGGGTGACTGTGCATATTTTTTACTGGTTTTATTTTTAATAGTTTCTGTGTTCTAATATTTTACCACCATAAATTCTTATCATTTGTCACCCACTTTACTCATTTCTTTCTCCCCGCAAGACCTGAGAAAAGTGTATGGAACAGTGTTAAGTCGCCATCATCATCTTGTCAGGAAAACAGATGGTATATATGATCCTGTAGACTATGACAAATATCCTGAGCACTACATAAGTCGTTTTAATACTGATGTGAGTATCATACTCAGCTTTTGAGTTGGTTGCTTGTGATACACTCTAGCTAGGCTGTTCTCAAGGAGAGAAATTATGAATGTGTGCACCGGTTTTCAGTTCCTCATACTGACTTGTTGTGAGTCCTTTGGGTATCATGAGTTGGCCTTAGGAGCTGTTGGCTTTTACTGATGTTGGGAGTGGCTTTTGTGAGTGGTTTTGGTGGTTTCTGTGGCTCTATGCCCTTTGCTTCGCTATCTCTGTTTCTACTTTAGGTCTGCATGTGCCCAGTAGCTTTAAAACATTTCCTGGGGAAGACTGTTTTCTGTATTTATCCTGGACTAGTTCTTATGGTCGGCTAAGCACAAGGTCTATGAAGTTTGATCTCAACATAGGTTTATTCCTCTGATGGCCACAGATTGCGATGATAACCTCAGCCAGTTATCTTGAAATGCATACCATTGATTACAGGGGGCCAGGGTAAAATAGTATGGCCATATAAGCTCAGGCCCATCCACTCTGTACAAAAAAGTCACAATTAAAATCCTTCTAATGGGGACACACTGGCCTCATTTTATCAGAAGAGCAATATGTTTGTGTATTCTGTTGTCATTGGGCATTCAACAGTCCTCCTCAAAATAAACCCACCAAAAATAAACTAAACAAATAATGTGTGCATTTATGGTGAGAGGGAATGTTTTAAATAATTTTGAATATGTTTGAATCATGTAGCATTTTTAGATTCTGGCATGAAGTTTAGTGTTAGAGCATGTAAAGCATGTTATAAAAAAGGACTCTTACCTGTAGCTTGCGAATTCTTGAAATGCCTAAGAAAGAAAAATCATGCAACTAGTCTCAAGCTAAAAAAGTTTGAATCTAGTAAACATCCATCCCTTCTCTTTTTCCCAATCACTGAAGTATTGGGAAATACTTCAGTGAACTACCATGTATGCATGTATGTAGCACATTTGTCCATGGAGCTTACAGATGGTATCTGATTTAATCTTCACAGCATCCCTTTGATGAATAGGGTACCTATTATCCCCATCTGACAGGTAAGGAAAACAGAGCCTAGAGAAGTTGAGGCAGCATGATTTAGGTCACGCTCTACTGGTGGTTGAACTGCAAATAGAGGGCTAGCTCATCTGATCCTCTGTCCTTTCCTTTTTCTTGGTTATGCAATACATTACAGAGCAAAACTGTTAATATATTTATGTTCATATGTTTCTCTATGATGGGGAATTCTACACTGAAATCTGGGTAGCTATTTATTGTCTTTGACTCAAAAGGTAGCCACTGACCTGGCAAATAACAAAGTCAATTCAAAGTAACATTACATTATTTCTCATGGAATTGACTGCCAGCTCTCTTTCAGCACACTGCACTGAAATATGCTATTTCCTAGCTTGTTGAACTTGGAACTTGCTTTATAGATTGCACCCTATACAAGTTGTTTTATTAATGGAATCTACTGGGAAACAAACACCCCTCGTCTACTGACCCGCCAAGACGCTGAGAGTCTCCTGGCTCCAGGCAAGTCCCCGATTGTTGGTGTGGAAGGCTGCCCTACATTGCCACACAAGTAAGGACTTTGCTTCCGCAATGATGGCGGTTCTTAGCAGCAGGACCCACTATTAGGGCATCACACATCACAGGATTTGATTGTTAATGACTACTTGTCTGCTTTATCTTACTTGACCTCTTCAGAGCATTTGACCATGAACCTTCCCTCCTTCCTGAAATTTTCTTCACTTCTGTGAATCCACATGCTGCTCAGAAGAAACCTCCTCAGCGAGGTCTTTTCCGGCTTCCCTGTTACCATCTCTCTCTAGTCTGTTTCTCTGTTTTATCCTGAAATTCACGATCATTTATTTTCTACTCTTTATGATCTTCCCGCTCCTACTCAAACTTAATCTTCTTAAGGAGAGGGGCCTGATTTAAGTAACCAGTACATTGCCTGACATATGTATTCAAATAATTACTAAAACATACAATTAATTAATCAATAAATATTTGTGGGACACCTGGTCTGTCTGGCACGCTGCTAAACTAAAGGATAGAGGAGAGTAAAAGGATGGTTGCTACCCTCAGGCTTGTAGCCGGCACCGAGCAAATGCCAAGGGAATGGCAGAAGCATTATTATCACAAGAGTTTAGAAGAAAGTGGGGAACCTGAGCTCAGGAATCCTAAGAAGGAGGAGTGAGGAGAATGAGAATTTCAAGTGACAGGATTGTGGCTTGATAAATATGGAGTCAGCAAAGCACAGTGAGTGGGGCAGTCTAAGTCTAGTGTGGGGTTTATATAGGCAAGTGGTAGTTGGAGATCGGGCAGGAAAATTGTAGTCAACCTCTAAAGGATTTCAAATGCTGGTCTGAGACTTTGGTTCATAATTCTAGAGATTTCCATGTAATAACGTGTAACATTATGTAGTACTAAGCAGGGAGGAGGGAGCTGGCTAGGTAGATTAAGTTCTTTCTTGTCAATGATATCTCTAGGGGAGGGATTTTCCACTTGTATTTCTTTTCTTCTCCTCCTCCCCCTCCCTACCCTACTCTTTCCTCCTCTCCCCCCCCCCCCTTCTTCCTTGTGAAGACTGAAACTCACAGTGGGGAGATTCTGTGTATCCCAGAACAACACAATGAGCTGTAGGAAAAGAGCTAACAGCCTAGGCGTCTCCCTTGAATAGCGTTCCAAGCACGTTTCATTTGTATTCATTTGTAATCTTGCTGGAGACTTCAGAGTTCCTTGGTCTGATCTAAGTGCGGATATTGTTTTCAGACTTGTGGCAATATGTGACATTTCAGCTGACACAGGAGGATCTATAGAGTTTATGACTGAATGCACGACGATAGAGCATCCCTTCTGCATGTATGATGCAGACCAGCATATTATTCATGACAGGTGAGTTTGCTGAACTTGGTAGATGGTGAGAGAGACATAAAAATATACCATTTACTTACCTTTATATACTAGTCTTAAAATACTTAATATTTTACATCTTTATGAAGACTATGCAAATTTCCAGAGATATACCGAAACATATTTGAAAGTTGTGTAGAAAACCCACGTGCAAATTTGAACACTTAAATCCACATATACTATATTTATGTGGGAGATGGGTTGCTGAAGAAGGAAAAAGTTTTGATTGAAAATGTGTTTATTTTCTTATACTTTGGTACAAAATTACAAATGATTATGAAGGAAATATAATGGAGTGGACATCTGGAAAAGTTGGTTTACAGCGAAGGTTTCGTACAGCCAAATAAAGCGTGTTGCTTCTCCTAGTGTTGAAGGTTCTGGGATTCTGATGTGTTCCATTGACAATCTGCCGGCACAGCTTCCAATTGAAGCTACGGAATACTTTGGCGACATGCTTTATCCTTATGTCGAAGAAATGGTAAGCAGACCTGGAGCCTCCACAGCTAGGCTTTAAATAGAGCTGCAGAGTGAGCTTATGAATGTTCTGGTCTATGGTATCTGAGAAATCTGTTGTAAAATGAAATGCCAGCCCTTCCCTGAAGTACTTACTGACACCCTTATTTTACATGTTCTGCTTACTCGTCTCTTGGGGAATATGGTTATATAACTGCCTTCATGCTTAATTCCAATTGCATTTGCCTCTCATTATATGGATTTCAGTAAAAAATGTTCATGACATGTAAGATATTTTGCTTTATTTTCAATTCTTTCTACTTTCGAAGGTCAATTCATATTGGGGCATTTTTACTGTGCTGTGATTAACAGATTTGAAAAATCAGAAATTTAGAAAATTTTATTAGATTTTAGTCATTAATACTGTGGAGATTGTGGAGTGTTATATTTCTCTGAAAAGTGTATTTAATAGGCAATTAACTTGGCTAGCCTTAAACTGAACGCACTGTCTCCCCTGAGTTGGGAGGTAGTTCACATAAAAGTTCACCTGCTTGACCTTTGATGGGGGTGCTGGTAGCTGACCTGCACACATTCAGTTCCGGGGTCATACAGAGACTTGGCACAGAGTTTACTCATATACGGAAAATGGGCTTTGCCTTCTTTTTGAATCTGTCTTTTCTGGCATTTCCTCCTCCCACTCTGAAGGCTGTGGTTGCTCTGGGTTCCGTTCCTGTTTCCTTAGATCAGAAAGTCAGAGAGTTTGCCACACATTTTTTCTTCCTTGCACTACATGGCCCATCTTCAGGGCACTGCCAATACAATGGGAAACTCACCACCATTGCTAATATTTCTTCCACGTTTTGACACTTCTCCAAAAACCGCCTCCTTACTATTTTTCATTCTCTGAAGCCCTCATGTAGTTGGTTTTGTTTTTTTGTCTAGAGTTTATACTTGTTATCACTAGGAGGAATGGTCTGTTAGAGCTTAGTCTCCTGTATATAAAATGGAACTCCCCAGTCCTAATACCTTGACTGAATCAACTTGACTCCAGCAAAGGTTTGAAGTAGCTATAAGAGCTGTGATGACTGTTCATTTCTTGAAATGTCTTTTTGTCTGGCTGCTCTAACACCATTTACCACTCTAAGAAGTTGTTGTAAGCCATTTTCAACTCAAAAAGCATTACGTTTCAAGGTATCAAAGTTTGTTTCTTTTGGGCCTTCGAACACAGTTTTTCATTCCTATTCGTCTTTAATCTAAATTGCCATTCATGGCAGGGGCGTGGGGATAAGGAGGAAGGTGAGGGGATTAGAAAACAGTCGGTAACCACAAGATGGCCACGGGGTTTTGAAAATTAATTTGGGGAATGTAATCAATAATGTTGTAAAGATTTTGTAGGGTATCTGATGGACACGTGTCCCATTTGGGAGACCACCTCAGGGATGATGTAGATGCCTGATCACTGCACTGTACACTTGAAGCTGAACAATAATGAATGCCAATTATAATTTTATATATATGTATATATATATATGTATATATATGTATGTATATACTTATAAGAAGCGGAGTACAGCATTAGGAATAGAGACAGTGGAAATGTCTCTGTGCGATGTCAGAGGAATAGTGGATGGGGGGAGGGGGGTTCACACAGTGTGAGGGATATAAATGATAAACGTCTAAGTATTAATTTGTCTTGTGCACCTGAAACTAATAATAATAAAAAAGAAATTGCCATTCATTCCGTACAGTTGATCTCATGTAGATGTGAGGAGAAAAACAAGCCAATTCAATGAATTCTCAGGAAGGTGTGACTGAGGATTAGCCCATGTAATTGATGAGGAATAAGTGCATTTCTTAAATGAAATTTTTATTAAGGATCAAAATATAATTTTTAATTTATGTAATAGTGGAAAATAACAGAGAAGTGATCCATAAGGGTACAGCCTGGTAAATTATCACAAAGACTCCCATGTGAACACAACATGGGTAAAGAAAAGAATAATGGTAACGTCCCAGAAACCGCTTTCTGCCTCTCCAAGCACCATCGCCACTCTCCTTCCTCAGGGTACCTACTATCTTGACTTCTAAGTGTGGATTAGTTTTACCTTTGGGGGGAAATTTTTATTTTTTCCAACATATTAATCAGAGTTTAAACTTACATCTCATAATTCCAGTAAACTTGTTGGGTCTGTTTATATTCTCTGTTTTACTCTTTTCTTGGTTTTTAGTCAATTCTTCTTATTTCATGGGCTGTTTTTTTTTTTTTTATTGAATGCTAGATATTGTGTATGTAAAATTTTAGAGATGACTTGAGGCTCTGGAGACTGTAGTAATTTTCTCCAGAGAAGATTTCCTTTGTTTCTGACAAGGAGATAGCTCAGAAGAAAAGCACCTCCGTTCATTTGGAATGGAAGTGATTCAAAGCTGGGCTTTAGTTCTTGGAGAACTAATGTTTTTCAATTTACCATTTATTTTAGGATATAGTCTTTCAGGATCCCACATGAAAATCTGGCATTGAATACAGTCCCCTTCAGCAAACTAAACTCCAGTTTTTGTTGTCCTATTGTTTAAAATCAGCCAGAAGCTCTTCTCAGTTTCTCAGTCTCTGCTCCTTTCTGCTCAGCTTTTCAGCATCCCAGTCATGTGTCCACATGGGCAACTTTACCTTGGAAAAGTGGTGCCAAATGTTGGACTCGTCTCCCTGGGCGTTCTTCTCCAGAATTACGGTGCAGCAAGTCTTTACTGCCTTTGAACCTAAAAACTGAGACTTTTCATGTTTTACCTGGTTTTATTCAATGGGAGGATTGGTCTGAAAAGAGCAAATTCACCATTACTGAGTGGAAAATATACATTCAGACAGGTGATGTGTTTGTACCTACGTAAGTCAATAGCTGATAGACTTTTAGGCAGTGTGACAAGGGTAAGAATGGCAAACAGTGAGGTGTTGGAGATTTTTCGTCAGTACTGAAGCAGATGGTATTGCTTAGATGTCTGATGAGCAACCCATCTTCTCTGAACTGTCACACTGTCTTCATTTATATATATCACTCTAGTTCTCTACACAGCCTGGTGGAATTGCCTTGGGGGCGTCTATCTCAGCACTATCTTTTAAGTACTGAACATTTGTGAAAATTGATGACTATCTATTTTGTAGTCTTGATATGTAAGTGTCTGCTCACCACTAAAAATTTAAGTATATTGTCTGCGTTCTCTCCTGATAACTATATGGGACTGTATTTAAAGTATATGTACTGTCCTTTTCTCCCCAGAGTTTCCTTTTTGACTTAAGGTCCATACATTCTGTAGCATTGCAGGCTCACACTATCATTTTGCACCGATATAGAATTTTTGTTTTAGTTGAATTCAATAGGTATTTATTGTCTGTTGGAACAAGGCACACACATAGATGAAGAGAATTAAAACACAACTTCTGACCTGTAGAAGCATGAGGTTGCACACATAAGTGTGTAACCCAGCCATAAGCTGTAATGTGACAACCATTAGAAAGATGGTAATGAAGTTGTGGAGGGAGAGGCTCTGTCCTATGGGTAAAGTTAGGAAAGGTTTTATGAAGGAGGTGACATTTCAGCTGACTCTTGATAGAGGTATAGGATCTGTTTATTTGCATGGGCACGGGAGGTATAGTACGTGATGGAGACAGAGTAACGGTGGGAGTTAATCTAAGGATTCTGTGAGTTGTCAAGTCTGATGAAGCAAAGGTAAGTATGTTGGATGTACATTGAAAAGGGCCTTAAAACCAGGGTAAATAGCTTGAAATTATGAACTCTCAAAGGTATTGTACGTGGAAGTGACAAGGCATACACTATGCTTCGGGACCCTGTGCTTGCAGTCTTGTAATGGTTGAATTCTAGCAAGCCACGTAATTAATGGAGTAATTGAGCAACTTTTGTTGTCATTTATGTTTGCCTTTCTCTAGGTAAACTCATGACAGTTACTTAGTTTTCTTGGGGGGAACCCCACCTAACTTTAAATAATTATTGTATGTATCGACTAATATATTAATTGAATGCGAGTATTTACCATTTTATAATGTAGCAGGCATGTGGCAAGATGTCAAGTGCAGTTCCTACCTTCAAGGTGTGCTTGGGGGCAGATTTTTGGTAAAGACTTCACAGAGGAGGCAATTCTTCAGCTGTACGTTGGAGGTTGAAGAGTTAGATCAGTAGCATGTGAGGCATCTCCCTGGTGTAGCACAGAGGCACATGAAAGCATCATGCAGATAAGCAACTCCACTCTGATAATAGGCCTGACGTGCTGGGTCTGAGGCACAAGGGAGAGTTGATCTTGGAGAGGCAGAACCAGCCTGTAGAGAGTCTTGCAGGCCTAGGGAGCTAGAGACTTGATCTCGAAAGCAAGGGAAAGCTCCTGTATTATAGGCACAGGAGAAGTAATAAGATTTGTGTTTTAGATTGGAGATAAATGAAGGGAAGTAAGATGGGAGGTAGTTCTCATGGTCCCAGCAAGACCTAAATAAAGCTGTAGAATCAGAGATAATCAGCAGAGAGAATTCAGAGGTATAATCATATGCCCAGTGAAATTCCTACAGAGTTTGTAGGTAGAGCAGTCAGCTTGAGGAGGGACTACTCCAAAAGTGCCCAGGAGAAAGAAGCAGTGGGAGGATGCCAGGTGTGCTAATTTCATGAGCTTCCCAAAGAATGTCCTTCCTTCCTTCCTCCCTCCCTCCCTCCCTCCCTCCCTCCCTCCCTCCCTCCCTCCCTCTCTCTTTCTTTCTCTTTCTCTCTCTCTCTCTCTCTCCCACTCTCTCTCTTTCTGCCCATATCCTAGGAATAGATAGCCTAGGTGTCTTGTGGTTTAGAGACATGGAAGTAGTTTTATATTTATTTTAATACAATAAATAAATGCTCTTCTGCGAGCATCTGGTGGGTACATTTTAGTCTTAGTTGGGTGAGTGCTCTAGACATTAATCTACGGATAAGGGGTGGGAATGATTGTCTCATTGGCTCTAATGCCCTGACCCTCGGAAGCAACAATACTGATTTATATGCTCTTTACCCTTGGCGGTCTATTCAAGAGTTGGATACCTTGGAGGAAATGAGGAGGACTAGAAGGATGCTGGGATGTTAATATATAGTAAGAAACATGGTTTTGGTTGTTGGCCACCTGATTCATTCTTATGAGATAATGGGAAGAGTGTGATGGCTTTTTGAGGTCTCCTTCGTCAAGTCACGGACACTTTTGAAATGCTGGTGTGCCTACAAACACAACTTACAGTGACCTGAGGGAGACTCCGTCTTGTAGTGTTGGTGGCTTGCTGTCTGGAAGACACATTCTCTACTTCTAATTGGACATCTTGTACCTTTGAAATGGGATGGAGGCTCTCAAAGGGAGGATGGTGGTGGTGTTGGCCAACATGCTCAACGTGATACACCTACGTGGTGGGGAAGGACACGCTTTGTCATGTTCCCAGCGAGCAAAGATGATTGTCATCAAATTTCAGTTTTAAAATGGGAACTTGTGTTGAAATAGCCTCTTCTAGTGGGGCAGACTTCACTTGTACAAGACTTCTATTACCAATTATTTATATTCAGTGATTTTCAGAAAACTTTTCTAAATTATTTTCTTCTTTTGACTAATATTTTAACATGGATACAAATATCAAGAAGCCTTCTTTGCAGTGTCATTTATCTCTTACCAATCTCATTTTCCTTTCAGATTTTATCAGATGCCACACAGCCTCTTGAAAGTCAAAATTTTTCTCCTGTAGTACGAGATGTAAGTCATGAAAAAATTTTTTTTCCAAGAATGTATTTTTTCCACTATTATCCTCTCTGCTCCCTTTCCCTCCACTTTTTCTCTCCCCATCTTTATCTATCTATGTAACTATCTACCATGTTTCTCTGAAAATAAAACCTAGCCAGACAATCAGCTCTAATGCATCTTTTGGGGCAAAAATTAATATAAGATCTGGTATTATATTATATTACATCTCATATCATATCATATCATATCATATCATATCATATCATATCATATCATATCATATCATACCAGGTCTTATAGTAAAATAAGACCAGGTCTTATATTAATTTTTGCTACAAAAGATGCATCAGAGCTGATTGTCCATTTAGGTCCTCTTTTTGGGGAAACACGGTATGTATCTATGTATGCATATCTATCTATCTATCTATCTATCTATCTATCTATCTATCATCTATCTATCTATCCATCTATCTATATGTCTCTCTTCTCTATCAGTCATGAGCCCATGGTTGTGGGACTAAAATGTGGATATTAAAGACATGTCTCTGTCATATACATTTAGGCAGTGATTGCATCCAACGGTATATTGGCTGATAAGTACAAATATATCCAGAAACTACGAGAGAGCAGGTAAGCATTGTTCTTATCTTGGATCTGATGAGTATTTTTTTTTAATGTTTCAATGTGAGTTTATGAGACTAAGTTTATACAAGATGTAAATTTTGAAAATATCTGTAAATATAGGCAATCCAAACTAAGTGACTGGCTGAAACCTGTGTGAATCATTTTCTCCAGAACAGTCTTGTAGCATCATTTGGGCTTTCTAATATTCTACGTAAACTTGTGTGTAAACAAGCAAAAGTACCAAGCTATCCTTTCTTTAGCATGTTGTATACTGTCATGCCTCAGTTATTTCCTCTAAGGACAATGAGGACACAAATCTTTTCTGTGGTGCTTTCAGTCTGGTTTTCAGCTGAGGGTTTGGACTTTCTTTTGGTTAGTGTAATGTTTAGGAAAGTGGGCTCTTAGGTAGAAATTAAGAGGAGTGAAGAAAGAAAATGATCAGAGGTCAGTTTTCCCTGGGGATTCTTATTAGGAGGAAGGTGCCAAACCAGGTTCTCACAGAAAGATGCTTAGCTAAGGCCCTTGTTTCCTTAATTGATTTTTCTACTCAAAGTTTGAAAATATGGACATTTCTTTGGAATGTTCTGGCCCACTTCAGTTGACTGCACTCAATTTGTGTTTATGTCTGCTTTACTGGTCTAGTCATGTCTAACAAAATAACCCATGCACTGAATTCTCAGGATAAACCAATGTGGGAAAATTAATAACAAACAAATAAGCAAGCAAACTGCCTTATCTTCTTTCTCAATTGTTCTACCTAAAGAAGGAAATACAGAGATCTGCCCAGATCAAGTATACTACTGTTATGATTTTCCCATATGTGTTAGTTTGCTTACAGTTACTTTTTATGCATTCATGAAAAATTTTGGCATAAGATAGCAAGAGTGTATACTTTGTGTTTTAAAAAAGCAGCTAGCTGTATAACCCCATAGGAGAGTTTCTTGTAAGGGACACTTCACATGTATTTGTTTTTCATAGCTCTCTATCATTTAATTCTCATCACCTGATGATCTCTTATACTACTCATCGTAATGACGTGTGTAACATCTCACGATGACATCTTCAGTCTTACACACCATATTTCATGTAACAGTAGGTCTGCTTGGCTCCAGCTGCTAGGACTGCCTGCCCTCCTTCCCTGGTGGAATCTTGTGCCAAGACACTGATATGACGATCACATTTTGAAAGGAAATTTAAGTTATTGTGCCCCGGCCTTATTCTTACGTTCTTGCTATCATTTAGCATAGTGATCATTAACCTGCAGTGTTTGGGGGTGCTGATAAGATATTAATAAGATATAGAATCCAGGAGTGAGTCTTTAAAAAAATGTATCTTGAACACTTTATATTTAGACATCAAAATAATATGTTTTAATTATGTAAACTATAAAAAGTGTTATTAAGTAGGGTATACAATAACCAAGTAATAGTGGTTCTTTCTGGGAGGTGAAATGGGATGGGGTGGAAGTTTTAGGAACCCTCACCTCAGCAGTAATATGAATGTTGGGGTGAAGAGGGGCAGAGACATTTTATATTTATATTTATTTTTAGTCACTTATAATTCATGAGAAGGTTAAAGTTTGAGCAATGTCCTGGCCTAAAAGATCCCCACAGCACCAGGCCATTTCCATGGTTTTACACTGATATCTGGGAATTTAATTCAAAAGAATTTTAATGAGTACTTTTCATAGTGAAGAAAAAAATATACTGAGCATTAATGGGTTAATAAAGCTGAGTAAGACTTAGTCACTGTCTTGGAGGTCAGAGTTTGTTGGAAAGAAAAATCGTTATCTGTCAGGAAGGAAAAAATTTGAACAGAACAAACTGTTGAAGCATTAAAATCCTGCCTAGTAAATCATCTTAGGTTTCTACATTTTACGTACGGCATTTGTGGTTTCAAAGTTATGGTTTCAACTCTCTCAAGTGACCCTAACGATAAACGACCAAACAAATGTCCACTAATAATCTCGAATAATAATCTCCTCAGATTGATGTTTCCTGAGATTGTTGTGAGGAGTAAACAAGGTTTCTGAGGTAAAGCTCCAGCTCGATATTAAGTCACATCCCCTGGAAGGACAAAGTGTGAGACCAAGTGACTCAGTTGTAAGGCAAACAATGGTCCAACACCTCGCTAGTCGAATTCATGAAAGTTTATGGGTGTATACCTCTGCGATGTCAGGGTTTATTGTTTATTGTGCAAAAGCTAAAATAATTCATGAAAAATGTTGGTGTAGGTTAATTCCTGAGGTTCTTATTATGAATAATGTGGGGAAAATGATTGCTTCATAGTCTTAAGTTTTAGTTTAGTTTAGCAAGATTCTGTTATTTAATTGTTTTTGTTGTTGTTAAATGATTCCTGTATGCCCCACCTTTTTCTTTTTTAAATAGGGAACGTGCTCAGTCACTTTCAATGGCTACCAAGAAAAAGGTTTTGGTTCTTGGAACTGGTTACGTATCTGAGCCTGTATTGGAATACCTGTCAAGAGATGCCAATATAGAAATAACAGTAGGTAAATAAGCCCCCATTTTTCAAGAAGAAGAAGAAAGAGGGGGAACCCAAAAACCAACGATGTCATAGCATGTTTACTCTGTGAATTTTAGATGACTATTTTGTTTCTAAACTTTGAAAAATTGTTTTTTGGAGATTTTAAAAGGTGTTTTGCTCTCTGACCAGTGGAAGGAAACCTAAAAATTGGACTTTTTAATTCTTAAAATAGGCTCTGACATAAAGAATCAAATTGAACTGTTAGGCAAGAAATATAACATTAATCCTGTTATCATGGAGATTGGTAAACAAGAAGAGAAGTTGGGCTCCTTGGTGGCAAAACAGGATCTTGTCATCAGGTTAGTATCTAGAAAGAAATGATTGTCACGTGCTTTGTTGTCATTTCTCTTTCCTTATTTTCTCTTCCGTTCTCTAAGTAAACTTGTTAATTTAATTGTGCATTGAGAAAAGTGCACAAATCACAAGTGTATAGTTCAGTGAATTTTCACCAAGTGAACACACCATGTAACTATCATCAGAACCGGAAATGGAATATGTACCCCAGAATCCCTCCTTGTGCCCCCTCCCATTTACTAGCCCCATTTCCCAAAGGTAAGCACTGTCCTGGCCTCTAACATTGTAGATTAGTATTTGCTAGTTTTCAACTTTGTACAATTGGAGTTGTTCAGTATGTCCCCATTTGTGGCTGCCTTCTTTCATTCAACATTATGGTTGTGAGAGTTGTTTGTGTTTTTTGTAGTATATTCATTTTCATTGCTGCACGATATTCCATGTATGGATATACCATTATTACCCATTTGATGGTCAATGGGTGTTTAGGTTGTCTCAGGGATTTGGCTACTATGGGTATCTACCTAGAAGTGGAATTTCTGGGGCATGAGGTATTCGTGTTTCATATATTTTGGTAGCAATTTTATCTTTTGGATTTATAAAGCATAAATTAAATTGAATAGACTCTCTAGCTTTATGACCATTTAGGAACAGATCTTGAAATATAGTGTTTATTACTTCCTAATAAAAATGCAGATCTAACTTCTAGATACAGAGCTACATGAGGTTCACTTTAAAATTAAATTTGGTTTCTAAATATCAAAGTGATGAGAATAGTAATTTATTCTTAGAATATAATTTTTCCAAGATGGAAGGAAGAAAGTCACCTGCTCATTTATAGTTAGATCAATTCATAGTTAGGTCAGATTCAAATGATATCTTTAGAGGAAGTTAGATCAGATTCAAATGATATCCTTGAAGGAAGTTCTGTGATGTCCTACTTAAAAAAATAAACAGACTTGGAAAACAAATACAATAAAAGATAATTCTAAGTGGGAACTTTTACGTTCTCTCTTGATATATTTAAACATACACTCATTCTGAGCACTTAAATATTATTCAGTTTGTACAAATTTAATACACATTAATTTTTCTTCAGCAAAAATTTACTAATGACCAATAAACATTGTCTGTCAGTAATACGATTATGAAAATAAGTCTGATTCAAAATTGAATGTTCCAGCATTCTGAATAAAACAGAGAATTTGTTTTACCACACAGAGTTACTTACATATAACATTGTTTTTTAATTAAAAAAATAACATTACAAAATACATTTGGAACTAAATCTGAAGCAAAATATGACAAGATAATGGATAAAGACAATAATCTATTAGTATGTTCAAAATTTAAAATTTAGCAAACGGGTAGCCTTTCATAAGATTTAGCATTAGCAAAATCTGTTTTATATTTACTTTTTCTCAGTTGAGTTTCCAGTGGTAATACTGGTAATACTGGTAAACATTGTTATCCTGTAGTGTTCCTTAAATTTAAAAAAGTTTTTTTAAGTTGGAGAAAGAATGTTTTGATGTAAGAACAGTGATAGGAACTACAAAAATAAAATGAGTAAAGGATATGTTTCACAAATAATTTTACAATAGTGTGTTAAATCCTCATGGTTTTACTTTCTTCAATTTTATTTTGTAATGATTTAATGCAAAATAAATCATTAAGTTACTTTGGTAAGTTAGTTTAAAAATACCATTTGTATTTTGTATATGTTATTACAAGTGGTATTTCCAAGTATATGGATTAATTAGGCTGGAGTCAACACAGTAATTTATGAGTTAAGTTCTCTTAACTAGTTACTGTATCAAGTTACTATATCACATACACAATGAATTATGAACTATAATTCCCTTTGTGTAAAAAAGGCACCACCAACGAAAATCCTATCATTCTAGTTCTCAGCTTTTTATCAGGTTAGTGCAGATAATGACAAAGTTTAAAAATATTATTAGATCTTGATAACATTTTTAACAGGCAAGTTTTCATTGTGGGGAAAGTGACACAAAAATCTCCGTTTAACCTTTTAGATGATGTCACTGTACATTTTCTATTAGTACTTTTCCAACAAAGAATTTTGTAAGTATTTTGTTCATTGTCTTAAAGGGTTACTGTATTCAGTAATACTTCTTTTAGACTAAGAGGCCGGAAAACAGTGATCAAGAGCATTCATAGTGATACTGGCAAAATGTGTAGACAATTTCATTGTACATGATAATAAACATATTTAGCAATATTTATTCTGTTAACCTGAGGAGAAATAAGAGCCTAAGAGGTGGCTTTATTGTTTTGTTTTACGTGAAATAGAGAAAATCTGAAGTGTGCAGGATGAGTTTGACATATACAGTAATACAGTGTGATAATATTTATAAGCTTGTATTTATATTGTTGTTGGGACGATGTAGATTTTTTTGAACCAAATAGGCAATAAGCTAGTAGAACTTAAATATTGTTAAGCAACCAATAGAGTATTTTATTATTCTTTGGATAGAATATGAATATACTCATTTGTATCAGCATTTATGAAAGTTCTTTTGTGTGTGTGTGTGTGTGTGATTGTATAGTCCCAATTCCAAATTAAAATACCAAAGCTGGATTTTTAGAAAACCCATTCAAAGTTGAGTTTTATGAGCAGCTTCATTTTTTGCTCACCATATAGACTTTTCACCATTTTGGTAGCCTTTACACCAGTTAATACCATTAAAGCCGATCTCCTGCCTTGGCCTTTCCTCGACTCTACCCTGTAATGTAACACACAGGCCACTTTAACTAAGTTTCACCACCTCTGGATAGCCATTTGGGAGATGTGGAGGTAAAAAGAACAGCAAGCTTATCTTTTAGTAGGGGACCCAAGACAGGAAATCATAGAAATATAAGAATGGATGGAATAAATTCCATAACACGTTATAAAGAAATAGCTGGGTGCATGAAGAGGAAAAACATCTGGCTTTGGGGGAATCTGGGGAAGCGTCTCGAAGGAGATAACATTTCAGACACTTCTTTAGGGAGGCTTAGATGGAGGTAGGTGGAAGGAGCATTCCAAGTTGGAAGGCACAGTGAACGTAGAGATTCAGAACTGGCAAAATTGGGAGTGGAGAGTTACAATAGCTTCTTTATGGAGAAAGATCGAGGGAGAAAAATGCACAGGTGTAGGTCATATTGTGGAGATTTTTAAATGGGATAACAGGATACATTTATTCTGTAGTCCTCAAAGAATCATTGATCATCTCTGAGAGAATAAATTAATCAGAATTTGTCTCAGCTTTAGTGCAGTTGAGGGTACATTGGAAGGTAATGTTGGAAAAGAAAGTTTCTGATTATCTTCTTCCTCCATTTTCAAGCTTGCTGCCTTATGTATTACATCCTTTTGTGGCCAAGGCATGCATCGCAAGCAGAGTTAATATGATCACTGCAAGCTACATCACCCCAGCCCTAAAAGAATTGGAAAAGAGGTATGTTTCAGTCATTTTCAACAAAGTAGATCCATGGCACTACTTTTCTTTTACGTCCAACTTTTCTTTCCTCTTCTTGTAGTGTGGAAGATGCTGGCATCACAGTCATCGGCGAATTGGGGTTGGACCCTGGTCTTGACCATATGTTGGCAATGGAAACAATAGATAAAGCCAAAGAAGTGGGAGCCACGGTGAGCCAATTTACACCCAAAAGCCTATTTAGGAAAACCACAAAGGTCCAGGCTTTTGTGTTCAGATATAATCTTTCTCTAAGTTTAGTTAAAGGTGTTGCTATACTGTTCACTCCTACTTTGACTAGAAATTTCAAGTAAAATTCTGTAACTTCAGAAATATCTGCATGGTAAACAATGTCCAAGTCGTAGCAGTTTATTTTTAGAGAAATAGATGCTCCTATAATATTTTGGTTTAGTAAAAGATTTCAGACTGCCTTGGAGACTCTGTTGTTCAGGACCTAGCATTGCATGTGAGTCTCAGTACTTACTCCAGCAAAAGGACTATGAAGATGGATTATCTGTCACATGCAAGGGATGGACTTATACAGCCCTTGTCATCCCAAGGGGTAGGAGGCATATAGGATGTTGTTACTCTTATGGGTGCATATTATTTGATGAAAGAAGACTTTGAGAATACCATAGACATTAGCAGCTCGGGAGGCAAACCTGGTCCCTTCTCCGAGCTGGATCCCAAGGTGAAAGCAGCCTTTCCAAGAGCTTACAGTAAGGAAGTCCACCTTACTCCATAGTCACTTCAGGTAGTAAAGACATCCAGACATAGCACAGGCACCAACACTGGATTCTGAACACCATGGAGAGTTAAACGAAGGTGCCTCTCAATCTGATGAGAAAGAAAGATCATATATATATACATATATATCTCCATGGTGTTCAGAATCCAGTGTTGGGGCCTGTGCTATGTCTGGATGTCTTTACTACCTGAAGTGACTATATATATAGTTACAAGAAGTGGAGTACAGCATTAGGAATAGAGACAGTGGAAATGTAATGGCTGTGTGCTGTTAGACGGGTAGTAGATTGGGGGAGGGGAGTTATCACTTTGTGAGGGATATAAGTGATAAATGTCTAACTATTACATTGTTTTGTACACCTGAAACTAATAAAAAGAATATATATATTAAAAAAAAAGCAAAACAATCACCACTTAGAACTGGGTATTCTTTGAACATTGTCAAATATCTTGTAAAATTTAAATTAGGAATAAAAATGTTCCATGTGATACATATACAAATTCTCCTTAAGATTGTCATCTTGTACAGTAAAACACTATGTTAGTATTTTCAAAAAACGTTTGACTTTTACAAGTGGGAACAACTCTTTACAACATCCATCCATTGGTATTATGACATATGTTTTACATATAAGAAGGAACTATTGGATATGAAAACGTGATGAATCAGATTAAATGTTTTAGGTTTTATATATGTAATATATAAAATCAAATACAGAATCAAATTAATTATAATTATATATTAATTATATATCATATATTAATTATTAATTATTTAAAATGGTATAAAATAATACATAATCAAATTATAATCAAATTATAATCAAATATATAATTTAAATACAGAAGTCAAGAGGAACTGACCAAGCAGAATTGAATAATAGTTGGATTTTTAACTGAACACAATGTTAGTCACAATCTCTAGAGGGTTTTTTCTTTTTTTTTTAATACTTATATATAAAATATAACCGTGACAAATGGTGTTTGGCTTTAAGGATGTATTTTGGAAAGCCTTAGTGACTTTAAGAAAGGAAAAACTGTAGCAAGTTTACCTCCTAGATGTCGCAGTTGATTACTTACTTAGGTACATTATTCTCTTTAAGTTAATGATTAATCTCCACTTGTCTTACAGATTGAATCCTATATTTCCTACTGTGGCGGGCTCCCGGCCCCTGAGCATTCTGACAATCCTTTGAGATACAAGTTTAGCTGGAGTCCAGTTGGAGTTCTCATGAACATAATGCAGCCTGCCACCTACCTGCTCAATGGAAAGGTGACGGTTCTCATCCTGAGCTTTAGAGATGCAAACCTGCTGTAACTGCCCCGGAAAGTCCAGACTTTCTCCCTGATGCCAAGGCCCTTTGATAACGGCTGTGCCACCCGTCCCCAGTCCCCCGGTCCTCTTCTCCTTTGGCATTTCTCGGTGTACATTTTCTGCTCCATGTAGCGTATCTCCTCATGGTTCCCAGCAAAGCCAGGACTCATTCTTTCTACTTCTTGCACGTTATTTCTGCTTTTGGAAAAGCTGCTTCTCTCTCGGCTTCTCTTCCTATGTCAGCGTGATAAGCAATCCCAGAGCCCCTCCTCTGTGCTGGCCCTGAGGCAAAGCTCCAAAGGTTGTCACATTGAACGAGGCCCCTGACCTCAGAGAGCTCACAGCTATAGATTGGGGGTGACTCTTGGAAGGGAGGTTTTGGTGGTTCAGGGAAAGAAACTCAGTGTTTTTCCCCCAGAATGTAAATGGTCTCTGAGTGTAGTGTTATTTTCATCACGTGACAATAAAGAAACGGTGACTGAAAGAGAATGTTAAGATCATTCAGCTGAGATTCAAACTCAGGTCTAACTAACTCCAAAGCCTTTTCTTTCCCCCTTTACTGGATTGCCTCCTGGCAGGAAAGACAGATACTGGAGTAACAGCTATAAACCAGTGAGAGAAGTTCCAAAGTACACTCAAGTGCCACACGCTACAGATGAGAGGGCAGCTGATGTGACCTTGGTGAGGAGGTGGGGAGCAGAAAATTAGCAGAGGAAAGATGTGCTTGGCCAGCCGGGCAGGGATGCTGCCACTCCTGCCTGGGTTAGGCAGCGGCTTCATTTGATTCCTACCATAACCCTATCCGGTTTATAAGGGAGAAAATGGGCATAAGAAGCTTAGCTAACAGCCACAGTTAAAGCGATCCAAGTGGTACAGCCAGTATCCAAGTTACATCTGACTGCCCACGTATTTTATCCTCCTAACCGAAGGGAAGACTCCTTTTTGGAAGCAAATACCGTATTTCCCTGAAAATAAGACCGGGTCTTATATTAAGTTTTGCTCCAAAAGATTCATTAGGGCTTATGTTCAGGGGATGTCCTCCTGAAAAATCATGCTAGGGCTTATTTTCTGGTTAGGTCTTATTTTTGGGGAAACACTGTATGACGAGACTGAGGCTCCCTCGTTCAGTTTATGCCGACGCACCTCTCTCACCCACACCTGGGCCTGCAGGGAGTGGTGAGTCACATGTTCAGATGTGCATCTTAAAAAGATTCTTCTGGCAGCAGTACTATAAATTCTCAGCGTATCTGTTAATCTCAGTGTGTGTTATGTACAAACAAAGGAGAAAGGAAACCATTTCTTTAGAAACAAGGTGAATGTTGTTCTTAGCCAGGGTCTCCTGTGCCTGCCGTAGGGTGGGGCTCACAGCCAGGACAGCTTTCGGAATACTGAGGTCTGGGCTTGTCCCCGGAGCTTCTGCTTTGCCTGGCTTTGGGGATCTTTAAAACCTCCCCCAGTGATTCAAATATGCAGCTGAATTTGAAAATAATTGATTTAGTGACCAGAAGACCGCAGCTGTACTTCAAACTCTACTAACCAAGCAACACACTTAAACTTGATGCTGGAAAGATACATTCACATGTTTCAAGGTATAAAATAGGACCCCTGAGTTTTGGTGCATGGTGGGGGTATCCCTCAGAGTGTCCCCAAAGGCCATTCTACAGGACCACTGGCCATCAGTCTTCTAATACGTGTTTTAGGCAGTCAAGTTCCATCCAGTTCCCCAATTCTGTAATCACGAAGGTCTGGGCAAGAAACTCAGTCTGACGTTCTCCCACAGACACTTCTTTTGATCTGCCACAGCCCATCTCCTGTTGCGTGTCAACAGCTCCTTCTACCTTCTGCAGTTGTAGAAAAGAGACTGGCCTATGCTTGATATAGACGACCGTGAATGCAGGAAAAATTCTCGCTTCACTTGGGCAAAATACTTCTTTTCAGGAGGTCATAGAACTGGCAAAGGTGATGACAAGGAAAGGATCAGCAGAGTGCAACCCAAATAGAAAGGGCTTTGATGTCAGGGGCCTGGCATTGTGCTCTGGCTCTGCCGTCACTGGCTGGTGACACTAGGACAATCATTTATATCACGTCTTTGAGCTTTGGGATCCTTCTGAGGATAAACGTAATAATACCAGCCTTGCAGGCGTCTTACATTAGGACTCGGTGAGGTCGCATAGATTACAATTAGTTTAACAGCAGATTGTCAGACCCATGCGTCCCTAGCAAATATTAGTCACACAAAGAAATGGATGGTGGTGAGAACTCAGGAAAAGGAAGCAGTTATTTTCAGGCAGCAGAAGTTGAATTTGTTGAATTTGAAGTTTTTCCCTTTCATTCTGAACTGCTTTTGTAAGAAACAAGGAGTGCTTTTGCGTCTCCCTGGCACTGTGGAGGACCCGAAGAGAAAACATGATGTTTTTCTTTTCTTTGCTAAAATGATACTTTTTTCAAGGTCCCACTCCAGTCTCCTCTTGTGGATGCATCTTTTCCTGACCACTCCAGCCCCAATTCGCTATTCTTTTGACTGAACTCCCACACTTTGATTGTCTGTGTCTAAGAATTTTCCAGATGCTGTATTATTCACTCCATAATTCAAGTGTCTCCATCTGCCTTGCAAGCCAGAAGACTCTTGTGTTCTTGTCCCTTCATCCCCTCTGTGGCCACAGAGTAGGTCTTACGTAATTCACAGAATCATAAGGGGGGAGCCAGGTGACTTTTGGCTTCTGCTTAAAGCTAAAGCCGTCAACTTTTCCAGCAACTTAGACATATGAGTAGCCTATGAATGAGGACATATCTCATTGTCCTACATCTTGCAGTAAATTCCAGCGACTGGTACTATTTCTAGCTTCTAATCCTATTTCTAACAAATCTGATTTCCTTCTACATATTTGGAGACAGTGATTGTCCCTTCTCTTAGTTTTGTGCCCTCTGTGGGTGGTGGGACACTCTCCTAGATGGGTGGCAGCTGAGTGATGTGGCAGAGCATCACCATCAGCTCCTTCAGCCTCCTCTCCCAAGCTACCCCCGGTTAAACAAATACTCTAAGCCAAGGCCGTGCTTGCTCTGCAAACACAGCTTTGAGATAGGCTTTCTAGCCCTCAAGTTTGCCTGCAAGTCAAGTTTGCCTTGACTGCAGCACCCAGCTCCTCCCTTATAGGAAATCGTGAGCTGCTGCTGCTCTCCGCTGCCTGCAGCCCTGCTTAATGCAATCTTCAGGTGTCAGACTAGCACCATCTGGAATGCTGTTATCTTGTCCGTCAGCACCCCTCTCCAGGTACTGACCCAGAGAGCAGCACGATGAAAGGTACAGGTGTGGTACAGGAGAAAGGACATGGACATTGGCGTCAGGTGGACCTGGTTTCAGGTCTGCCTCGGGGTGACTCAGCCTCAGTTTTCACCTCTGAAAAACCAGTTAATGCATGGATTGAAGGCAATGCATGTAAGGCATCTAGCACACAGTGGGCCCTGAGTAAATGGTCGTTTATTTCCTGTGTTATATTTCTCGTTAGTTTAGTAATCAATCTTATTATCAGTGATTCTCATTGGTTGGAAGGCGTGTGTGTGTGTGTGTGTGTGTGTGTGTGTGTAAAAGCCTGCAACAGCAGTGAGTAATGAGCCACTGTTTCTGCTGGGAGTGGGTCTTGGATATGAGCATTGTAAAGTCAGAAAAAAATGCATGTTCTCTGCCAGATAGAAAAATCTATCTGTTTTCATCCAAGTCAATAATAAGATACCAAAGAGGACAGGGCTTATTAATGAACCCCATAATATTAGAAATACAACTCTGAGTTCATAACAAATGATAATGATTCCCTACTCATTTTTGGGTCAAGTTGCTTCAGCAGCTGTCAGTCACTCTAAATGAATCATTCAGCTTACATTTCCTTATTTTCTTCACAAGAATCTCGTGGTAGACCTAGGAACCAACTGGTTTGTTTCTGACTAGTAAAGTGCTGGAATATAGACGTCTTTCTTGAATTTTTCTTTAAAAAAAGTTCTGAACCTTCAAACAAGTACACAAAACTTTTAGAATTGTCGTAGGTTATAGTGATGAGATGGGTGTGGAGACCCTGAAGGTTAACAATTGCCTTATTAATAGATTTTTCTTTAGAATTTAGAATCCTGATAGACGACACTTGTTTTAAAGAAATAGTGCAGGAATGGTCCCTTTGCAAATGTCTGCTGTACAGTCCAGAAGAGTTTCATAGGAGAAGTTAATGGAAAGCATTCCTCACTTCCTTCAGAGTCTCACTCTCAGGGCTGCAGACAGTCCTTGGCTCTCTACAGAGTGAGCCTTTTAAATGGAGAGACTCCGCCAGGCCTGACTACAGGTGGCATGGCCCATTTCCTTCTGGGGCTTCAGCAACAACATAAACATATGTTTCTATTTTTCATACCAAGGCACATGCAGAATCTATACAAATAAACTCTGCTTTGGGCAAATCCCTCAGAATCTGTCTGAAGGTACATAGTGGCTCCCTTGTGCAGGGTTGTTCTGTGCAGCTTTAGACATGAAATCAGAAATAGTTTCCCACAGTACAAGCAGGAGAAAAGCCAGTTCCACCAGCACCACCACCACCCCTTCCCCGGGAACCTCAGCCCTGATTTTATCACTGCAGAGTATTTCCCATTATCTTAAGGATGATCAGAAATGTCACAAGCTGAAAGAAAAACTTAGTTCTTTAATCAAAATGAAAGGAAAAAAAATGCGGCACTGCGTTTTGAGTGCGTGCCAGGGCAAGGGCTGCAGGTAAGGGCATTACTGAGAAATGGAAAGAGCTTGGGAACTGGTGATTTACCTTCTCACCAGCAGGAAGATCGGAGCAACACTGTTTTGAGTCGCACTGTGTATTCATAGCGTTGTCTTTCTCGTGACGGGACATCTCCCCCACGCTCTGTCCCCAACAGACACCTTAGGTTGACTAGTCGAGGCTGTGGGCTCCTTCTAGCTCCTCCAGCGCAGCTCCTGGCACTTGGTAGATATTCAGTAAATGTTTGTTCAATGACTAAAGGAGTGGATGGAGACAGGAATTGTATCTTATTCATCACTCTCCTTATTACCCCCGTGATAAGTGGGATATTGGCACACACGTAGTAGGTGCTCAGTAAATGCTACCTGTGTGAATGAAATGGACCAGGCTGGTGCCTCAAGCAGCATTCAGAAGGGGGATGGGAGAGAAGAAAAAGAACACTGAGGATAGTGCCCTTATTCTTTGAGCATGTTAGCCATTTAAATCAGTATCTGTTGCTTTTAACATATTGTTTATTTAAAAACAAAACTCTCGTGGTACATAACTCAGTGCCATCTTATCCAGGGGCAAGAAAAAGTAGAAAAAAAGAGCTTAGGAAAAAAGCCAAATGCTTTAAGTCAGATTTGAAAGCTTGGAAGAAAGGCCTTGTGAATTACAATGTTAGTGGAACAGCCTGAGTCTGGGACGTTGATCGCGATTGTTTCATAAAACATATTTTTCTATCCTCTATTGCTTTCTTTTAAAACTTTGATTCCTTTAATTTGCAAATAACACAGATAAACGCCAAGGGGAGCACCCTATTTACAATAACCCCCATTGTGCCTTTTGAATGTTCCTCAGGTTGTGAATGTTGCAGGGGGTGTGTCCTTTCTTGATGCGGTGACTCCCATGGATTATTACCCCGGATTAAATTTGGAAGGCTATCCCAACAGAGACAGTACCAAATACGCTGAGATTTATGGCATCTCGTCTGCTCACACTTTGCTGCGGGGGACACTGAGATACAAGGTAAGCGGCTGTATTTCAGATGAAACCCGTTGTGTGTTTTGATGCAAGTGATGTGTACACTTCATTTTCCATAGTAATTAAAGTACTTCGGATGAGGAACCAGGCTGGAATCTTTTCTCAGGGCTGTTGTTTTAGGAGACAACTCAAAATGTCTTGAGCAAAAAGGGAATTTTTGACGCATGAGCAGTGGGGCGTAGGCAAGTGACTAGCTTCAGGTGTAAGGAGTTTGGGGGGTGGGTCACGTGACCTCTTTGGGACTTGGTTTCTCTTCACCTCTCAGCTCTTCTCTCATGTACTGGATGCAGTCCCAGGCTCCACATGGTGGCAGGATGGTGGCAGCAGCCCCACCCTCTTAGGTTCAAAACAATGAGAATGAAAAAATGCATCTTCTTCATAGCTAAAAATACAATTTTTGTCTCATGAGCCCTTGAGGTCAGTGGGATAAAAATGTGCCAATCAGCTTTGGCCTCTGCTTTATGTCCCTACAGCTGATGATGTAGTCAGCATCACTTTCCCCGCAGCAGATCCAAAATGTTTTCACCACACAGTGAGGTGTAGATTCTAGGAGCAGAAACACAAATGTTCACTACACGTTTATTGATCACAAAAGAGTAGTTGCACGTATGACCAGATTGAAACAATCAGGGTAATAGTTTCCTAGGGCTGTTATAACAAATTCCTACAAACTGGGTGGCTTAAAACAACAGAAATGTATTCTCTCACCATTCATGAGGTCGGAAGTCTGAAACCCATGTGTGGGCAGTGTTGGTGCCTTTTGGGGGCTTTGAAGGAGAAGCTTCCCTTGAGTCTGAGGCTTTCCATGCCATGTTATTTAAAATTCCAACTTCCTAAAATCCCAACATTTCCTGTCGCCTTTCTTACAGAAAGCAGGCGCCAGTAATCAGTGAACGCTGGTGCTTTTATTCCTGTGTGAAAGGGAAATGATGGAAAAAATTAATGTAAGAGCAGAGGTTATTTCCACAGTGTCTGCACATGAAGACTGGCTCTTGGTTTACCTCGTTTCTCCATGTCTAACTCCTATTTATTCTTAAAGAGAAGACAACCACTGCATTTCTTCCTCTTTAAAGCTTCGATTGCATTTATTGGCACTTAGCATTTCCTCCTAGCACTTTTAGTCAGATTGTTATGTATCTTTTTCTTGTCTCCTGAAATAGATTTTAAGGTCCTGGAGGGCAGGTACCTGTGTTCTCCTGAATGTGATGCTCTCTCTGTCCATAATCCAACGAGATGCCTGTGATAACACCCTGAGGGGATCTAGGACCCAGAGATATCCCACAAGCCTGTGGGTACAGTGGAAATTCCAGTCCAAATTGAAGCCATAAATTCCCAGCTCTGGCAGATCTCCCGATTCTGTTTTCTTCAATTTGTTCTAAGAATATAAGTAGTAACTTTTGGGGGCGGAGGGAGGTTCTAGAAATTAGGATTTTCCGATAGCTTGAGGTATAGTCTCTTACCAAATATGTAGAGCCCAAAACAGAGGATTTTAAGCTTTTTAAGAATTGAATCAAACTCTGAAGTGTATGGATGAGAACGCCCCCCCCCCCCGCCCCGCCAAGGGCCCCATGTCGCATTCATGAGGTCACCATCCTAAGTCAGCAACCCCTCAGTAACCTGAATATTTTGTTCAGTGTTAGAGATGAGACACTATCACCCGAGTGTGACAGGGACACCTTGGCCACTCTCCTGCACCTGCCTGTCACCTTGTAGACCCAGCTTGACATCACCTTACCACCGCATCTCTCTTAGCTCCTACTCCCTCACGCCCCTGCCCCACACTACGTGCGTGTCTGCTCCTTTGTGCCCTGTGCTTACCTCTGTCGGAGCACCTGTCATATTCTGCTGCAGTGCGGGCATCCGTGGCCATGGGGGCTTGCCCACTGTGTGCCGGCCGTTTTCTGTTGGACTTGTCTGACCTCCCTACTGGACTGTAGTTTCTTCATGGGTGGGGACTGCATTTTTCAGCTCTGTGGCCTCAGCTCCTAGCACAAGTCTGACACATAGCAGCTATGCTAAATGCTAACTGATGAGTGAATATATACAATAAGTTCATTTCTAGAGGTCACCATAAAAATATATTTCTGCAATTGGGTGCGGCCGGTTAGCTCAGTTGGTTAGAGTGCAGTGCTCTTAACAACAAGGTTGTCGGTTCCATCCCCACATGGGCCACTGTGAGCTGTGCCCTCCACAACTAGATTGAAACTACTACTTAACTTGCAGCTGATAGGTCCTGGAAAAGCACACTTAAATAAATAAAAGTTTTATATATATCTGTATCTATATCTATATATCTATATCTATATCTATATCTATATCTATATTTCTGCAATTAAGAAATAGCTCAGAAGTGGCTTAGTGTTTCAGATGTTGGATAAAGGGATCTCTGACACTTGGGGGTATAGCTTTTTTGTTCCTCTTCTTTGAAGTATGTTTACATTGGGTTAGAAAAACTAAATGTGAGTTCTTTAATTAGTAACCTTTGAACAGTTTGAATAATACAACCTTTCAGAAATGTGAAAATTACTAGTTGGCTACATATTAAATAGTGAAATATCCAGTGACTACAGAAACTATTTTATATTTTAATGCCTTTATTGCTTCTAAAGTCATCTCCCACCCTTCTCCTCCTCCTCTCTCTCTCTCTCTCTCTCTCTCTCTCTCGCTCTCGCTCTCGCTCTCGCTCTCGCTCTCTCTCTCCCCCCCACCTCTGATTGCAGTGCATACAAAGCTGCTTATTTCTTGTCCTTCCCATTCCAACCCCCGATTTGCTCACAGGAGAACATACCGTTATGGTCTTCCTTCACTTTATCGTAATTGAGAATCTATGCATCCAGTCATTTTTGTTCTCTCTCAGCATACTGGACTGCTGGATAATGGGGTGAGGGCAGGCAGATGAAGGACACACACACACACACACACACACTCACGTATGCACGCACACACATGCACCTACACATGCATTTTCTATACCTACAGTTTAGCAGCTATATAGACATTTGATTACAGTTTATGTCAAGTGCCGTAATAGAGATATGGACGAAATGCTATAGGAATACAGAGAAGGGAGTGCCCATTCACCTAGGGGGCTCGGGAGGCACGCTGAGCCTGGTCTTAAGGGAGGAGTAAACATCTGCTAGGTGAGGAAGGCTGGCTCCCACATTCTAGTCCCAGGGGCAGTGTGCACAGAGGCCCAGGTCTCTGGAAGAAACACAGCATGTTGGGGAATGGTGAGTAGTGGAGAATACGGTAGTGAGTCAGGCCGGAGGTGCATATTGGGATGGGTTTTAGATAATATGCCAAGGACTTCAGACTTATCCTGTAGACAATGAAGGACACGTGAGGAATTTTTATCAGAGTGATGACATTTTCAGAAATTCTCTCTGCTCTAGCTTTTTTGCCCTGTTCCTTGTATGTATTAAGCCTCACACATATAAGGTGGCTCTTAGTAGGATGAATTTTTTGCTCTGGGGGCTATTCTTACAAGCTCCTTCTTCCATTGTGAGAGACAACAGCTGTTCTATTAAAGACTGTTCTGAACTGGAAGCATATAAATAAGAGGACATTTGCCCTGTGCTGCCAGAAAATACCTCTCACATGAACCTAGAAACAGAAGACCCATGTTTTGCAAGGTCTCTTATGTAAACCAGTAGAATTGTTGTGACACTATTGATTTTGATTTGAACCTGAGGGAGGTAGCATGCATACTGGTAATACAGATGACTCTTCAGCCTGTTTTCTAAACGAATTGAACGAACATCCCTCATTTCAAAAAAGTCTTTGAAATGTCTTTCTTTGAACAGAAAATTTTCATATACTGATAATAATTCTTGTTACAGGGATATGCCAAAGCCTTGAATGGGTTTGTGAAATTGGGTCTTATAAACAGAGATGCATTTCCTGCCCTTCAATCCGAGGCCAAGCCTCTCACCTGGGTGAGTGACTCCAGAATTATAGTGTATGCTGGTGTTCAGAGATGTCTTCTGCAATAGGTTTGAACTTGGGTTTAGACCAGCAAAAGAACCCACTTGGTGGCTTACATGCCCCAAGTCCCCTCTCCCTTCACTATTATGAGAGGATGGAGAGAGCACAGAGGCTGACTCACCTGGTCTATTTCCTGCTGCACCTTCTGCCACTTGATCACTCCCTCAGCCCTGGGAGGAGATGGACTTGCTTTCTGCACTGGGCTCTGGGCTCTGCCACTTGTCTAAGTGGTGACTCAGTGACAGGAGTGAAGTTTGGGCCTCCTGAAACTGATAATGCAGGAGAGCTGCTGGTGGTATTACAGAACTGGATTTCCAACCCATGTAACCTATTAGTTCTTTCATGGCCATTTGTAACCATGAGTAATTTGAGTTTTCTATATTACTGAGTTTATGCCCATATCTGTATTATAGTAAAATCCTAGAGTCTTAGAGTTGGAAGGGACTTCGGAAGCTTGGAACTTAGTGTAGATCTTCCACTAACTTTCAGGAATTAACTTGTTACTAGATGGTCTTCCAACTTAATGTGCCTATATTCCAATAGAAATGCCAGAAATTTATCATAATTAGAAAAAGATCAATATTACTAATCCTAGTAAGTCTCCCAAAGAAACTCTGGTAATCTTGCTAGCCAGTTGCTTGTAAATTCATTTTTTTTCTGTATCTGAGAGCCTTCCCACTATGTTTTATCTTTCATAAATGTACGTGTTGGACAGGAGTGAATAGGCATCCATAGGGTGACTCTGGGGTTGAGGCAGCTGCATTGGGCAGGTTGGTACAGGAGTTTGGGGGCTGGTCCCAGTATCTTGGTAGCTACAGTCTGGAATAAGGGGTTAGAAAACTTTTTTGTTTCTTTTTTTTTTGGTCAAATACCAGATTGAAAATATATTAGGATTTTTGGGCCATGCAGTCTCTGTCAGACTACTCAGTTCTGCTTTAGACAATACACAAGCAAACGTTTTATTTACAAAGCCAGGTAGTGAGCCAAATCTGGCCTGTGAAACAGTTTGTTGACCCTTAATCTAGAGCATACCTTTTCCCTTAGGAGTTTGTAAAAAGTCTTATTTAGAAAGAAAAAGTTATGACCACTGCTTAAGTGTTCTTCCTTTGAGATTTTATTATCTGCAAGGCCTTTCTCATCTCTTGAATCTACAAAAGAATTCTGGTTGCTACTAGCAACCACAGCAATAAGCTCCTTCCACTTTATCTTGCTCAAAATGGACTGGTGGAAGATTAGGCAGAATGGGTGAGAAAGTGATGGAGAGGTTATGCAAAGGCAGGAAATGTGATGGTAAATATGATACTGTCCGTATTGGATTGATTTAACGTTAATGATCCATTTTTATTGCTGAAATATCATTCTGGAATACCATGCATTTATTGGTGTGTGGGTGTGCAGACATGTGTATGCTCATGCATGTGTTACAATGTACTATTTTTAATTTAAAATTTGGGATGCATTTGAGGTCCAGTGTCATAATAAAATACTTCCTCAACTTACTTTTTTACTTTATTAGAAACTTAGAATTTTTATTTTTATATTTCGAACCAGAAAGAGCTCCTCTGTGATCTCGTTGGGATTTCACGCTCCTCCAAGCGTGATGTGCTGAAGGAAGCTGTCTCTAAGAAACTAGGAGGAGATAATACACAGATGGCGGCTGTTGAACAGTAGGTACCCAGCGATCAACTTAGAGCAAAATATTGGATCAATGACTACCTAGCCCTTTCTCATCAAAGAAAGGTCAAAATAGAACCAAACATTTTACATTGTCTTTGATTAATTTGCTGCTCTAACGCTGGCCTGCCGTAGAGAGATTAGCACATATTATGTTCACGTGGGGGTAAAACCTAGATAAAGAGAGAAATTCAATGGCAATTATAACTTGGGAAATACTTGTTTGGAGACACTTTCCTCTCAGTTCCTGAGAAGGTAGGATATTATTTCTCTTCTGTAGGAGATTCTCCCAGTCTTCCTCGAACTGCTTTAAAACACTCATTCATATGACTGTGGTACATTTCACTGGTATCTTTAATGTGGGAGAACTAACCTGTAAATTAATCTCATCAAAAGCTTTGCTACAGAGTGGACTTCCACTGTGTAAGTTCTGCTCCAGGGAGCAGGGCCTGGGGGAGTCCGGGGATGATTGTAAGAGTTAAGACATTAACATTGTTATTATTATTTTACAATTTAGCAAAGTCCTATACTTTGAATTGTCATTTTGTGCTTATTGCCTTTTAAGATTAAATCTAAGGAGTGCTTCCTTCTGCTTCCCAAGTGGGAATATGTATATAGGACTTGACCTAATGCAGCCATCTCTTGTGCTTCGCAGGTTGGGGTTACTTGGGAATGAACAAGTCCCACGGGCCGAGTCTGTTGTGGATGCGCTCTCCAAGCATTTGGCCATGAAACTGTCCTATGGTAGGCCATGGGCTATCAGCTGAACATCCCACAAGAACCAGAAGATGTAATCAGTACAACTAGAAAATTAGCTTGGAGAACTGGAGCCAAGCAGTAGGAGTCGGGGAGCACGAGATGAGGGAAAGAACACTTGGGCTGTTTTTCTAGAGGGAAGAATAAGAGAACTAGTAAGAATTACCTTGGGTAATATGGTAAAGGAAAAAACATGATTTGTTTTCCCTTTAATTTTTCACCCTTTAGGAAATGCTGAAGGAGCGTTTCTGATGGCCTCTACAGCAGTGCCCTCGAATCCATAGCCAGGCTCTAGTTACAACAACCTGAATAGAAGAATGTGATTAGAGTTATCATTTCCTTGAGTTTTTCACTTGATCTTTTGGTTAAAAAGCATTCTATATAATTATCTGAGGACGATATATAGCGGGAGGGGGAACTTGTGAGAGCAGAACGGCAGCAGCAGGAGAGCAAATACAATATTGGAGTTGTCATGATCGTGGCATTTTAAATGTCTGTTTATTTTAAGGTCCTGGAGAGAAAGATATGATTGTGATGAGAGACAGCTTTGGAATCAGACATCCTTCTGGACATTTAGAAAATAAAACGATTGATCTTGTGGTTTACGGAGATGTCAGAGGCTTCTCAGCCATGGCTAAAACTGTGGGGTTACCCACTGCTATGGCGGCCAAGATGTTGCTGGATGGTAAGTTCTGTCATTGGAGGTCTGAGCCTGTCTCCATATCATCTCCAAGTCATTCAGTGCCTGGACATCCAGTAACTGCTTTCGAGTTACTGGCATTTACTAAAAGTGAGCCATCTTAGAAAATCCAAGTGCTAGCTGACTGGGAGGTTACTCTGTGGTGAGTAACAAACATGGATTTTAGAGTTAGACTTGATTTCTTTCCCAGTTCAGTCGCAATATGGCTGAGGGGTGGGGTACAAGTTATACAACATCTCCGAACCAGAGTTTCTTCATCTATAAAGTGGGATTGCCATCTCTAATTCATAGGGTTGTTGTGACACTACAGCAAAATTATACATAAAGCTCCTACCACATAGAGGGGCCCCCAGGGAATGTTAACTCCCTTCCTCTCTTTCCTTGGTTTTCATGTTTCGGTGGTGGTAACACTGAAATAGAGCACAAATCTTCAATAATAGAGATGATGTTTTATTTATCTTCATATCTCAGTAGACGATCAGTACACAGTAAATATTTTAGAAAAAATGAATTCAAATTTCAACTCTTCACTCATCCCTTAAGATCACATATATGTTCAAATAAGCATGACCTCTGAACATAATACCCCATTTGGTCATTCTGAAAGCGTAAGGGGAGTGGAAAACATCAAAGCATGTCAATGTCGCATAATAAGAAAACATGTATCTATAAGTGCCTATCAGCTAATAGCAGATTAAACCACAGACTTAGTTTTTGAGGAACCAGAGTGAAGAAGTGATGACGTGTGAGGTCATAATGGCCTTTAAGGAAAGTTCCCAGATTTACTGTTTCAGTAATCCTAGCAGATACCCATGCCCAAATAACAAGATTGGTTTTAATTCATTTTTGTGTGTTATACTTTTAAACAAAATCACATCGGCAAATAAAGCAGACCTGTTAGGTTTACTTTACTTACTGTATTCTCTGATTGTCTTAGCTGGAATTAGTGTAGTTAAGTGTATAGATTCTGACACTGTCCCTAAGTCCAGCTGCGTTTTCAATTTAAAATTAACCCCATTTCCTTGCAGAGTGTTGATTAATAATGTAGCAGGGGACATTTAAGCAGCTATTTAAAAAATGCCTAGGCCTCCAAAAATTCATTGACTTTGAGTGTACTGCTATGTGGACATACTTGCTGTAGAAATTAATATCTAATACCACCTTTAAAATGGTAACTACAAATTAATTTTCTTTCAGGTGAAATTCAAGCGAAAGGCCTGATAGGGCCCTTTACAAAGGAGATCTATAGACCGATATTGGAGCGCATTAAAGCAGAAGGCATTATCTATACTACACAGAGCACAATCAGCTCTTAATTGAGAATTATACTTTGCTTTCATCTTCCCTGGAAACACGGCTCTGAATATTTGTGCAACACACGTTTGCTACTGTGCCATTTTAAAATATAAAACATGATATGTTTTGATTGTTGTTACAATGGTGTTTTGAAATATAAATCTCTATTTTAATACGAAAACATTTGAAACAGGAAGTGCCAGTAATTGCCAGAGAACTTTAATAATCCTATTATGTATTTTTTCATGTGTATGTAAAAGTGATAATGATTGTGCTATTTGTTAATTTATTGTGCAACTTTTTTTCCTACGAGAATGTATTTTCCTATATTCAGCAGATGCACGTTCATCTTTTTAGATATAAAAAAATTTTCTCAACACCACAGAAATGCAAAGGATCATAAGAAACTACTACAAACAATTATATGTCAGCAAATTGGAAAATCTAGAAGAAATGGATAAATTCCTTGAAATACCCAACCTTCCAAGACTGAAATCATGAAGAAATAGAAAATCTGACTAGACCAATTACATGTAATGAAATTGAATCAGTAATTTAAAAACACTCCCAAAATAAAAGGTCAGGACTAGACGGTTTCATAGGTAAATTCTACCAAACATTTAAGAAGAGTTAACACGTATCTTTCTCAAATTATTCCAAGAAATTAGAGAGGAAGGAACACTTCCAAACTCATAGGAATAGATTGAGAGTCCAGAAATAACCCTCATATTTATGGTCAATTGATTTTTGAAAAGGGTGCTAAGACAATTTAATACAGGAAAATAGTCTTTTCACCAAATGGTGCTGGAACAACTGTATATCCACATGTGAAGAATTGAAGATGGACTCTTACCTCACAGCACATATAAAAATTAACTCAAAGTGAACCAAAGAGCAAACATTATAAAACTTTTAGAAAAAAATCATAGGTGTAAGTCTTCATGACCTTGGATTAGACAATGGTTTCTTGAATAAATGACACCAAAAGTACAGCAACAAAAGGGAAAAAATACATAAATTAGGCATCATTAGAATTAAAAAAATTTTGTGCTTCCAAAAATGCCATCATGAAAGCAAAAAGACAATCCACAAAATGAGATAAGATTTTTGCAAATCATGTATCAGGTGAGGGAGGAACTTGTATTTAGAATATATGAATAACTACTATAACGCAATAAAAAGACAAAGATCCCAATTTAAAGAAATGGACAAAGGATCTGAAATGACAGTTTTCCAAAGAAGATATAAAAAGGCCAGTAAACACATGAAAAAATGCTTAACCTCATTAGCTATCAGGAAATGCAAATCACACTTACAGTGAAATACCACGTCATACTCACCAGGATAGTTATAATGAAAAAGATGATAATAACAAGTGGTGAGGATGTAGAAAAAGTGGAACCCTCGTAAACTGCTGGTGGAAATGTAAAATGGTACAGCTGCTTGGGAAAACAGTTTGGCAGTTCCGCAAAAGGTTAAATATAGAGTTACAATATGACCCAGCAATTCCACTCGTAGGTCTATACCCAAGAGAAATGAAAATGCATGTCCACACAAACACTTGTAAACAAATTTTCATAGCAGCAATATTCATAACAAAAAATGAGAACAAGCCAAATGTCCATCAAGTAATAAATGCATAAACTAATAAATGCATAGCCATATGATAGAATTGGGGTCTTTGTCTTTTTATTTGACAATAAAAAAGAAATGAAGTACTGATAACATGCTACAACATGGATGAACCTCGAAAACATTATGCTAAGTGAAAGAAGCCATTATGTTAACAAAAGGCCACATATATGATTTCATTTATATGAAATGTCCAGAATAGTCACGTCTATATATGGAGAGAAACTAGATTAGTGGTCTCTTAGGACTGGTGGGTTTAGAGGTGAGAGAGAGTGACAACTAATGAATGTGGGCTTTCCTTCTGGGGTGATGAAAATATACAGTTGATTGTGATTATGGGTGCATAACTCTGTGAATATACTAAAATACCACTGAATCGTATACTTTGAATGTGTGAATTGTATGGGATTGTATGGGATGTGAATTATATCTTAAGTTGTTATTAAAAAGATTAAATTACAAAGAAAAGTTTTTTTGCTCTTTGGGGAAAATTGTGTGTGTGTGTGTGTGTGTGTGTATAAATACAAATATAAATATATTTATATAAAGTAAAAAATGTTCTATATAAACACCTGTTTGACTTTCACAATCTGTGCTCATATCCTAGCATATGACAGTGATTCTGCCCTTGAAATAAGCAGGTATTATATGTGAGGTATATGGCAGTTGAGAAAACATTTGAAAAGGATCCAAGTTGTTTAAGGCCTGGTTCTACCTGTCACAAAAAGTATATGGAGATTAATAATCTATTCATAAGTAAAGATATTTCTGTTATGGTGGTTTTCTTTTTCTTCCCACTACATTGAGTTTAACACAATTTGGAAATACAACTTGATTCCATCCCGATGAAAAGTGGCCCCGATGGAATGGAAACTAGAAAACTAGCAGCTTGGGTAGGAGAAGGAAACCTGTTGAGATCTCAGTGTAATTGGTTTGGGCTTTATGGTAACAGCAATAAAGGGGATATGATTGAGGAACTGGCCTAACGTCAGTGCTAGAAAAGGAAATGTCAGTAAACGTGAGTAAAGATAAGTGTAATCAAACACTGCATCGGCTCTCAGTTACAGGTTTTCCCGCAGAAATTTCATTAATAAGGATGCTAGTGGTATGATCCAGGGAAGAATGGATAGGTTACAGCTATAAGCCTAAGCACACTTGTATAGATGGGAAGGAAAGTTTCTATGAAGAATGGGATACTAAATATTTTAGGCTTTGCAGGCCAAAGGGCATCACAACTGCTCATTTCTGCCTTTATAGTGTGAAAGCAGCCACAGACCGTACATAAATGAGCGGGCATGACTGTGTGCCATTAAAACTTTATTTACAAAAACAGGTGGTGGGCAGTCGTGGCCTTTGAGCCATAGTTTGTGACCTCTTGGTTTAACCATTTTGGTAGTGTCAATGCTCACATCTTCCAGATCTTCCTACCTCTTTTGGCCTCTTTCAGATAATATTGATTTTCTATTGTCCAGTTTTCCTTGTTCTAGACCCTTGAGATAGTAGACCTTCACCTTTGAGAAGCAGCGTGATTGGTTCTACAACAGACTAGCTGTTCCCTTCATAAAATGAAGATAGCGGTAACTCACAAGGTAGTTATAAAGGTTAATGAGATAATGTAAGAGAAAAGCCTGACACCTAGCATTCTTAACATCTTTGCCTGAAGTTTAGGTAAAAGTTAATGAGATTTTATTCAATCTTTTTGAAGACTTCTCAAACACCCATACTGCTTAAAGTATAGCTGTATCGACTCCAACCAGAATCTTAAAGTGATTGTAGAGTGGAAAGGATCAAAATAATCATTTGGCCAGACCTTTGATTTTACAGAAGAGAAAATGTTAAATGCCTAGCCGAAGGTGACAAGACTTAATATTGAAATGTGATCATCTTTTGAAGACTAAAAATACTTGATAAAATTTGGGAAGCACTCTGATTTATAAAACATCTCTCACTGTGGGTTATTAGGGCCACCACTAGACGACATTATACCTTTTTGAGAATTAGAGAAAAGCACTCCTTCTTTAAGACACTTATCTGTCAAAAAATTGTCATCAAATATGTAATTTATTAGAACACACTTTACTACTGTCTGATGGAAAATCGGCATAATAAATATTAATCATATTAAATACATGTCATAATAAATATTCAATATCTGTGATGGGACCATCTCCCCTGTAGATGCAGTGCACAATTTGCAGTCATACAAAGTAGCTAATCTTGTCCTTAAATGTTGTACAAATTAATTTTCTTCACAATGGTTGACGTTTGTTGACTGTTTGCAATGGAACCACATTTACCCAACCTGAATTCCCCTGGAAAGGATCCAATGAGAAAAGCAGCCTGTTCTGGAACAATCCTTGTTAGTCACTGACAGCTAATCTCATAACTTAATATTTCCAATCTTCTTTTAGTCCTAACACTCATTCCTTGTATTAGCAAGAATCACAAAACACAGGGTTCGAGTCTGAACTTGTACGATTAACAGGTTCTGACCCTCTAGTTTGAGTTGTGGGTGTGGTGAAATAGAAGGTTTCTAGTGTCTTCCAGTGCGGTGTTGATTGGCAATGTGGATCGCATCCCTGGATAAGAAATTCATAAACCCTGGATTTTATTTGTAAAGCTCACTCCCAGTCCGAGGACCTGATGAAACTGCATTGATATTGTTCTTGTCTTTATTTGAAGACGATTCTGGGCTTAAAGCAGCAGCCCAGCCCTTGGTTTCCATAACCCGGGTTCATTTCTTAGAGCCAGGTTCTCAGTAAAGCTGACACAGGGTGAAACAAGCCACCAAAACTTGATCAGAAGGCTGGTAATGCCAATGAAACAAAGACATACTTGCCTTACTAGCAAACAATTGATAAAAGGAGATTTCTTCTTAAGTTGGAAAAAAACAAACAAACACTTAAATGGAAATGGAAATCGAATGGGAGTTTCGAAGAGAAAAGATACTGCAATTGCTGCTGTAAAACACGAGAAGACCAAGAGAAAAGATGAGGGAAGAGCAACTCGCAGCAGCATAGATTCAAATACTCTAATAATGTTTTAAAAAAAACACATATTTTGGCTGGTACAATGTGGTTGTATTTCAGTTCTCGTCTATGAAATTTGAGATTTAACATTAGCTGTAATTGTAAAAATGGTTCAATGTGTCACATGCCTAATGAAGATGATGATCCTTTTCAGCCTCTTATTTATCTGCTCCTATGCTGAATGATAATGTTCTTCAGGGTTCTTTGCTGGCCTCGATTTTCTTTATATATGTTCTCTCTGGGTGCGTGCATCCTACCCTATGCCTTTCAATATCATCTATATATCTGATGAATCCCAAACTTTCTCATCTGAGCTTAGAGTACGTGTGCAACTACCTCTGCGTATCTCTGTTTGGATATCTCTCAGACTTAAACTCAACGTAGATTGTAGAGTTTACAGTATGAACTAGTGTTTCTCATGGGGCCACTCAAGGAATTTACCTCCCAAACCAGGTCTTCCTTCTGATTGCCTGTCTCAGGAAATGGCAGACTCTATCTTGCAGCTTAGCATGTAATCCTTGATGCTTTCCTTTCTCTCACTCTCACATTCCACAAATATAGATGGCCTTTGTCTTCTAAATCCTGTGTGAGGGGATCTACGGAGTGGCCAGCACTTCAGGAAGCATAAGCAAATACATAATACCATGTTTCCCCGAAGATCAGATCTAGCCGGACCATCAGCCCTAGTAAGTCTTTTGGAGCAAAAATTAATATAAGATCCGGTCTTATTTTAATATAAGACTGAGTCTCTACAAATATAATAATATAATATAATATAATATAATATAATATAATATAATATAATATAATATAATACCAGGTATAATAATATAATATTAATATAAGACTGAGTCTTATATTAATTTTTGCTCCAAAAGACACATTAGAGCTAGATCTTATTTTCAGGCAAACGCACTATATGGTTTATTACAATATTACAATGCATGGTAAAATAATATCATTTATATTTCTAGATTTTAGGGCTCCCTGTATTTGGTAGAACATAATTCACATCTAAAACTCTAGCTGTAAAGGAGTCGGGAAAATACAGTCCATGTTTTTTAGGCTTTAAAGCATAAGAAGTGTTCTAGTTATTATTACTGTGTAACAAGCTACCACAAAATGTAGTGGCTTAAAAAAAACAGTCATGTATTATGCTCATGAATCTGTAATTAGCGCATGGCTCAGGGGGAACAGTTTATCTCTGCTCCACGCACTGTGTGGGTTGGGAGCTCCGGGATCCATATCAAGACAGCTTGCTCACAAATGTGGCAAGATGGTTCTAGCTGTCAGCTAGAAGCTCGGCTGGGGCAGTGGATTAGGACTTTGGTTTCTCTCCACTTGAGTCTTCCCACGTGTGTATTTTGTCACAGCATGGTGGGCATGTTTTAAAAACGAACATCCCAAGACAACCAGGCAGAAGCTGAACATTATTGCCTTTCACTACTTAGCCTCAGAAGTCACATAGCATCATTTTCACTGTAGTTAAAAGTCCATTTAGATTCAAGGGGAGGGACCACAGACCCCACTTCTCAATGGGATGACTTTCAGAGTCACCTGTAGGATGAAAAACATTGTTGGGCTATTTTTGAAAAATACAATCTGCCACAGGAAGTCACCCTAGAGAGTGGCATGTAGGTGGATTCTGTGAATACACAGTAATGACCCCAGTTATCAATATTTCCTAATTGGCCTTAATTATTTTCTAATCATTTCAGTTTTTCCCTAAGTGGTTCTTTGAACCTTTTTATGTATCCCCATGAGCTTAAAACTGGACATAGTGTATAGACAAAATATAGAATTTGTTTTATTTCACTCTCTAAAAAGTGGTTTTAATATCCTGAGTCCATTGAAAGACTTGAATGAAAGCTGCTATGAGAGACTTGTTTAATATTTTTCATTAGGAAACTTAATGCTATAGTTTTCAATACACAGCTTCATTAAACAAGTTAGCAGCAATGAAAGAATTACTTGCATCAGTTTAAAAATCAGAAAAATTTTAAAATTTAAAAATTAAAAAAAAAATTAAAAATCAGAAAAATTACTTGCATCAGTTTATCTATGTGCGTAATTCAGAACTGAGGCAACTCTCTGAGGAACGAGGAAGGATAACAGAAATCTGAGAAATGTGGTGAATGGCACACCTAAAGTTGCAGAAGAAAGTATTACAAATTAGCATACTTGGAAGTTTTTCAAAGGTCTTTCTCTGGTGGTCTGCTTAGAATGTGTCACAACTGACAGACTGATTAGAAGGTATTCTCGGGCACATAACAAGAAATTTCAATCTCACACCCGCACTTTTTTTTTTACTCCCACTTCCAAATCTTGTTTCCCTTTCTTAAAATGATTACCTTCAAAAAACTTGTTAACTATAATTTAATGCCAGGGATGTCTAGATTCTTAAAACTGGTGTAGGGTGTTTCATTTATATGCCTTAACACCAAGTACTCTAACATTATAATATTGTACTAATGAGAAGACCTCTAATGTACCACAGTATTTTGCAATTAGCAAGTGAATGGATAATATTCAATCATTTATAATTTTAGAGTAACAAAAGTGTGTTTTATTTATTTTGACACGTGTAGAGCTTCTCACTTTCCCTAAAAAGTTAATTTTAATTGAATAAATGCTTAGTATTTCTGATTCTATGTGCTATTTGTGAGTGGAATTCAATTTTAAGAAAATATTTTAAAACATATCTGCTTTTAAAGAAATCTTATTTTCCAAGTTTGCTAACAAGTTGAGTGTTTCAGATCAGAAATATGAAAATTGAGATTCTTATGGCATAATATTAACTAGAAAATATATGTATTAATTTTATATGAAGAAGCAGCTGCCATAAATTCTCAGGGAGGACAATACTGGAACACTGTTGGCGTTTATGGTTCTGGTGCATTTTACTATATAGATGGATTATGCTCATCCTTAATACTTTCATGAGGTTGCAAAACTGCTCTACATGATATAAAATTAGAGATAAAGTAAAGTCTGTACAGAACACTTTTCTTCAATTGTGCTAATTTACAAAGGTGCCACAGACAAAACTAAGAATTGACATATTTTGTCAAAATTGATATTACATGTTGAGCAACATTATACCTATAGAGTATCAGGTTTCCCAGGACTATTTCTTTTTAAATTAAAAAAAATATTTTATTAGGGAATATTGCGGGACAGTGTGTTTCTCCAGGGCCCATCAACTCCAAGTTATTGTTCTTCAATCTAGCTGTGGAGGGCGCAGCTCACTGGCCCATGTGGGAATTGAACCTGTAACCCTGTTGTTCAGAGCTCGCACTCTAACCAACTGAGCCATCCGGCCGCCCCTTCCCAGGACTATTAAAGAGAGTATTTTTGCTCTGGGTAAAAATCAACTCATTCATTCATTCATTCATTGTTCATTCATTCAATACACCTAAAACGTACTGACAGCCTTTAAAGTGCCAGGTACTGTTCTAGTTGTAGGAATACAGATGTTAAAAGAAGTCAACATTCATCTCCTCATCGAGCTTACATACTAATAGGGGAGACAGACAACAAACCAATATAAAACACACCAGGAAACAAAGTCTGCTACTGAGAAAATTAAAGCAGGACAAGGAGATGAGGAGGTTCTGGGGCAAAGGGGATGCAGAGAGGAGGCTGACAATTCGCTGGTACACGCAGGACAGTGAGCCAGCCCATGTCTCTCGTCATGATCAGGGCTAAATAGTTGACTATCTTCCTCGGGAGGAGGGGATGCTACTTCAGACAGGCTGATCTGGGACTCTGCTCTGAGGCGGAGATATCGGAGCAGAGGCCTGAATCCATGAGTGCAACAAGAGGACTGTAATATCTTGCCAAGGGGAGTGTAAACTGTACAACTCTACTGGAAAGTGAGAGAGTATTAAGACATAAATTTGTTCGTACAATCTGCCCGCCAAATGATACTTACAGAAATCGGTTCTTACTTACCTGGCTTCGTTTGTTTTCACTTCTTTCATAGTTGAGTATTATTTCAGAGCTAAGGGTCAAGGGATGAGGAAAGATGAGGAATTGTCTTTGCTATTGGTTTCAGGGTATATTTATTAGAATTTGTCTATAGAATGATTAATTATACATGTTACTTGCACAATTACTTTCTCTTGGAAGAGATTCTGCAAGGTGTATCACTAATAAACAACCATCAAAAGAAAAAAAAATCTCTCTTCTCTCAAAGGAAGTTTGCTCCTGGGACAAATGCTAACAGATAAATAGACAAAATAATCAAGGTGATATGTACTTCAGCTTCAGATCAGCTTATGATTAGACTTTGTTTATGGGGAAACAAAACTGTAAAGAGGATTAGAACTAGGTTAGAAAAGCGATCAAAGAATCAAAACTAACCTTGTGACCTTTCTCCCTGAAAGGGTGAATGAAAAAAGAAGCACATTCTCCTTTTTTTAAAAATTTTATTGGGGAATATTGGGGAACAGTGTGTTTCTCCAGGGCCCATCAGCTCCACGTCGTTGTCTTCAATCTAGTTGTGGAGGGCGCAGCTCACTGGCCCATGTGGGAATTGAACCTGTAACCCTGTTGTTCAGAGCTCGCGCTCTAACCAACTGAGCCATCCAGCTACTCCCCCTTTTTTTTATACCCCATAGAGCAGTGCTTAAAAACATTTTGTGATTTGTGACATTCTACTATTTGTTTCCTGTTTCTTATTTTCCTATTTCATATCTCTTCATCACTATTGCTTTAAAAAGAAATCTTCAAAAAAAGAAACTCACTAATTTTTGTTCTATTTTAAGGATTTAGTGAAAATCCTGATATTGTTTGAGGAAACCGGAGGCCTCCTGAATTGTTGTTGATAAAGAGCAGTGGTTCTCAAACTTGAACATGAGTTAGACTGCTGAACTCCAACCTTCAGGTTTCTGTTATGGTAGATCTGGGATAGGAATCCAGGAATTGCATTTCTAACAACTTCCCAGGTTTTGCTGGTCTGGGACCACACTCTGAGAATCACTGGTTTAAATGCAACTTTTCCTGGTCTCCTGCTTTAGTCCCTGAGCTGGGCAGTCTTGGGAATTAGTGCCCTCCTCATTAGGAGTGTTATAAAACACTCCTGGCTGAGGCAGGGTACTGCTTCCAATAGGCTTGTTACCCACGATTCCCTGTTTTCCTGCACTTCATCTCCACACAGCTTTTGGATATTGACAGCTTGCCTTCACACAGGACTTCTTACCTTTTTCCATTCTGGGATTTATGTCCTCTTGGACCTTGTCGATTTATCTACTTAGCTTCCAAACCAGCTTACCTTGTCCCTGACTTGCAAATCTGCCTGATTCTAACACCAAGTTTATTTCTAAACACCAAAATGTCCCAACATTTCTTGGTAAATGGTGCCCTTAGCTTCTCAGTAACCTTTTCGTTGCTCCACTAATCAAAAGAAATATACAATGGTTCTGTTTATTAACTAATTAGGTCCAAATAATTTAATAGTAGTAGTTATGCAGTGTCAGTATATGTTACTGGGTTGTCCTCAAAAACGTAAAATTTTGTGAAATCGCTATATGTCTCAATGCACAGTTTGGGAGTCACAGCTTTATACACTGTCCCATCCCATCAACCTTTTTTCATTTCCATTATCCCAGCCGGACCCATGTCCACAATTTGCTGTTACAAAGGCCCCAGCACAACACCCCACAGGCAAATGCAAATTGATGGCAATATGTATATTTATTTTTGCAATGCCTTGGATAAAAACCATTTAAACAATGTTGGGTAAGGTGTTATTTTCATAAAAACATCTTTCAAAACAAATGTACTTCTATGTTCCATAAAAGTTAAAACTACATGCTAAAACAGTTAATTGCTGAGATAACATGAAACAATATCAGAAGATTTATAGACTAGACCAGATAATGAACTATATCATTAAACTAAACAGTTACACAGAACTGGAATACTTACTCAGTAGTAAAATATAAAAATCTACAATTATAAATATAAATTTGGTCCATAGACACACTAGAGCAGTATTTACAGTAAGTATCAGATTATTTCTACTTTAGGTGAATACTGCAGTTGTAAAATGTTGAATATCATAGGGAACAGAGCATTTTATTTACAATCTACTGTATTAAAAGTTATATTTCTAGCAACCCTGATGAATGCTACAAATATAGCTAAAATTTTGACACTAAAAACAAACACGTTTTCTGTAATTGGGAATGCCTAATACCTATAAATGGAAATTTTCTGTTAAAATCAATACAAAAAAACCCCACCATAGTTCCATTCTTAGAAATACTGTAAAATTCAATCATTTTAGTTTAAACACAGTAAGTGAATTATAAGAAGTTCTGCAAAAAGGCACACATTGTTAATGATATAAATTTGGCAGCAGAATCCTATGTCTTGAAAGTTACTGGCAGGTGATGGGAAGAAAACATAACAGAAAAACGGAACTGATTTTCCTGTCTGATTTTAGATGGAGGAAAACAGTGCTCAGGTAGGGACTTTCCTCCCTCCTTTCTGTATTAAACTAAAGACTCTAAGCTCTCAGCTATATTTCCGTCATGCAGTGCTGTGCCATTACTATCCAGAGAGGTGGATGGGTTCTCTTCCTGCCTTGTACTCACAAGGCTGAGGATGGCTTTATAGAGAAACTGGTACTGCTCCTAGAGGACAGAGAGCGAGGTTAGAAACAGGACGCTCTATGAAGACATACATTTGCAAACAGAAACAATATTTTTAGTTGCCCTTCAGCACTGTTTGTGGATGGCCTCTGTTACACTCAGCAGAGGCCCCTGATCTGCATTAATGTCTCCTTAGGCTTACATCTAAAATAGCTTTGCAATTAGCCAACATTCATTGTCCTAAGAAAACCTGCTTCCAGACATTTGCCGATGGCAAATACTCCAGTCTTGTTCGTTTACTTCACGGAATCAGGTGACGTGACAGGCTTCTGTGACTGATTTATCGATGTGTGTGTTAAGCTTTTTGGCACTAGGCACCTGAAACCACTCACAAATAAGTTAGTCATTCTCCTTTCTCCAGTTGTTATAAAATCTATTAGGCCTGTCTATTTATGGAGAGGTCTCAGAAACGATGGCATTGTCAGCTCAGGGACCCACAAAGAATGCAGGCCACTGTTTACCAAGAATTCTTCATTCTCCTCCCCTGACAGCTTCTATACCCTGCTTTGAGCGAAGGTGAGTGAGTGCCTGGCCATGGTCTCAGAGTAGAGACACACAGGAGCATAAAGTGGTTTTCCTCTTACAGATGCCAATCTGGGTAGTGGGGGATGGGGGAAGGCAGACACAGAGAGTGTGAGTCTAGCCAGCATCAAAGCAGAAAATTATGAGAACCACACGTGAGCTGGTGCATCACCGAGTGCACCCATGACACGGGTGAAAGTTTAATGTCTCAAAAGCAATTTCACATAGACAAGCTTGATATAAGCCAACTGATCTGAATGAGACTCTTAATAGGGGCTCCTCTGAAGTGCAGGTGTGCAAGGGTTAACTTGCACCCTGGTCAGCTGGTCTGGGCTGGAGCTTTGAAGATGGACCTTTGATGAGTCCCTTATACGTACACAGACTGGGGAGCTGAAGGTGAGTCTACACTCTACATCCACATAAGTTTCTCCCATTGGGGCATTTGCACTAAGTTCCCTATTGTCTTTTCAGCCCATATTTCTACAATAATTAAAACTTCTGAATTATTTTCAGAGTTGAGATTAATCTCTCCAGATGCGCTATGTCTCTTTTTTGATCGTCTAAGTTTCTCTTTCTTTTTAAAATTACCTAAGAATTAGCCTTGTTAACTTCAGAAATTAAATTCAACTTGAGAAAAACGTAAAAACTTCAGATGCTTAAGTATCTGAGGTCTGTTTCCTGATGGTTCTTTGAGGTAGGCAGAACTTGAACCCCAGGAAAAGAAGTATTTAATTGGATAAGTCACAGTAGTTGGTACTTCGACTGAAGACATTTTTCAATATTACGGTAAGTCTTGCAAAATGACACACATGAGATTTAAAATTTTGTATCCAGCACTTTTCTAGAAGATAAACTTTAAATGTTTATTGTTCCTTTTCTATGAACTGTGGACAGAATAACTTGTAATTCAGCTTGAAAACTACACGCTAATGCCATCTCTGTCAATGTGATCTTTTTGTGGACACTTGATAAAATGATTTGGGCAGCCTCTAGGAAGGAAAAAGCACTCCAATAGTGAGAAGTTTGCTTCACTGCTTTGTTACTTACGATGTCAGCAAAGACGCCCGGCCTCATCAGATTGATCATCTTGGCGACCTGGTAAACATCCATGGAATTTTCCTTTTCTAGTTGGTGCATAAGGGTTGTCAGAGCACAGAAAGTTCCTGCGGTCACTCCTCCATGCCTTGAAGCAAAGGGAAGGGGCAAAGATCCACTCAGAGGCATCGGACTCTCCCATTTTGAGGCTCCGGAGCATGTAGCCTGGACAACTTTACAGTAAGAACCCTGACATTTTTAATGACTTGCTCTCTTTATTGTGCACATAACTATGGTTTAACTTGAAAACACTGACAATTAGCAATGGGATACTTTACAGAAGATTAGTATTTGCTTATTCATTTGTTATTTTTATACTATGGAAGGAGCTGGCAATAAATCAAAATGATCTGACTACAGTCATAATATATGTTATATAACATGCATCAGATATAATATGCATAGAACATATAATTCCAGCACCTGCATTTTTCATTTGCTCATATGTAAACCTGGAAAGATCCTGGATGAAGATTCCTGTGCCTAGTAAACGAAAAAAAAATCACTTCTACTACTATCCCAAGAAGTTAATGGCTGAGAAATGTCTCTCTGGTTAACACCTGTAAAAATTTTAGTGCTAAAGCTGAGTCATCATACAAAGTGTTCTCAGCATACAATGTAAGAGCGTATTTTTGTGATCATGTACCCATCTCCAGCCTTCAACAGGAGCTCCAACAGAAATTAAAATATAAAACAAAACCAAAAAACCCTCTGTGTTAACCTGGGCCATGAGAAGCAGATAATCCACCCTGATGGAATCACTACAATTAGTCTAAAGCTTGGTTCATACAAAAACAATAGAAATACACACACACCCAGAGGACGCTAAGGCACGATTTCAAGTGTGGAACTTACTCATCATGAACGATCATGGGCCCATCCCTGCTGGCGGCCTCTTCTTTGATAATACTTATAAGTTCAAAAGTTTTACTAATGGGGCTATCTGGATTTGGCCATTTGGGACACTGAAAATGTCTTACTTCAAGTACATAATCATCCTATAAGAAGAAAACAAAATTAAGGTTTTTAAAAGAATCAGATTGGTTAGTGAGTAAAATAATTGAGGAAAATCAGGAATTGCAGGGAAATCAGGAATTAAAATTAAACACCTTGCATGAGTGAGCAGCAGTAGTAACAACCCGTCCTCTGTGTAGACGGGCTGAAGAAAGAAACTGTTGCAATACCACATTCATCATTTACAGACGTATCCCTTTTTTATTTTAACAATCAACCTTACTTCTGGGATTATCATGCCAATCAAATCATGAAAGTATGTACCAAAGGGGGCCTCTGTGCTACGACATTGAAAATTATAAAAAAATAAATCTTCAGGGTTAAAATTTATTTTGAAAACAGCATAGGCTTCTTCAAATCCCAGCATTTCTTAGGTTTACCTAAGGGAAGGATGACGCTGCCGCCACGCACAGTGGGCAGAATGCAGGTTCCACTCCAGGCCCAGTTCTGAGTCTTGCTTAAGTGACCCACCAGCCTCTGTGACTTTAAATCATGTGAACCTCTGACTACAAGGTCCTAAAGTGTACTCAATAAAATGCTACATTTAAAAATAAGCAGCAGAACCTTAATTTTATGTGGAAGCGTAAAAGTCCCAAATAGCCAAGATGCTACTGAAAAACAAAAACAATTATCTCATTAGATATCAAGAATTCTGATAGCCTGTAACAACAAGACTCTATAGTTTTGGCAGCGTGATGAACAAAGAGATCAATGGAATAAGACAGAGATCCCAGAAACAAGCCCATGCATATGCCATGGAAATTTGATTTAGGACCAAACTGATATTGCTGATCAATAAATGATGCTTGGACAATGGTTATCCACATGGAAAATAATGAAATTGGACTCTCACCTCACAAAATATACTACAAAATATGAATTCCATAATTTCAGGTGAAGCTATTAGGTTGGTGCAAAAGTAATTGTGGTTAAAAGTAACTGCAAGAACCGCAATTACTTTTGTACCAACCTAAACATCTAGAAAATAACAAACCATTTAGAAAATAGGGTAAAAAGGAAAATTTTCAAGGTAAAAAGGGACTTTTTAAAGACACTAGAAGATTTCCTTAAAAAAGTGGGAAAGGAAAAGCTTAATAAATTCAAATGGATTAAACAACAACAACAAAATCAAAGGAAAAACGACAAATCACAAAGTTAAAGAAGGTATTTTTAACATGTATAATTTAAAAGGATCAGCATCAAGAGTATACAAAGACCACCAATAAACCAATAAGAAAATGGTAAATAACGTAATAGAAAATGGGGCAAAAATCCTGAACAGAAACTTCATGAAAGATGATGTAAAGATATTTAACTTCATTTGCAACAAGGGAAATGCAAATTACAAACACCACGAGATGCCATATCATTTTCATCACAACACTGGTGAGGATGTGGAGATTCCACATCATTCCGGCACTCCTGATGGGTAAGTAGACTGGCAGAACCACTTTGGAAAAAGAGTTGGCATTACGTAACAAAGGTGCTGAAGTTGGATGCACGTCCCTGTGACCCAGAGGGAGAATGCACAGGTATACCCAAGAGAAAATTTTGCATGTGTTGAAAAATATTCATAGCAGTATTATTTGTAATAGCAAACCAAACCAAACCAACCAACCAACCAAACACAAACAAGTAATAACCCAAATGTAGAATGGGAAAAGTATATTTCTAAACTGGAATGCTAAATAACCAAAGTATATAAACTGGAACTATACTCAATTACGTGGACAAATCTCAGCAGCATCATGATGAAGAAAAGTGAGAAAACCTCTGAAAAGCACACATAAGATAATTTATAGGAAGTTCAAAGAGATTAAAAACTAAAGAATATTGTGTTAAGGAATACAACGGCAAAAGGTAAAATTATAAAGTAAATCAAGAAAGTGAGAAACACGGATCCAGCAAGTGGCTGCTTTTAATGGAGAGCTTGTGAGGGGCTTCAAAGGCAAAGGCTGAGTTCTTTTCCTTGATTTCATGTATAGTATCATTTTTATACCTTGTGCATATTTTATGGACATTCTTTTTAACCTATTCAATATTTAATAATTAAAAAATAACTCATATAACCAATAAATTAGTAAAAGCCCCCAGCTCTTGATTCCAAACCTCCTGAACACTGAAATGAATTCCGGTCTCTATAGTACAGACCTTCACCCCTCTACCATCCTCAAATGCTGTGTCTGAAGTTATGGAACCGCCCACTTCAGTCTTTCCCTCTTCTTTCACCATTATTTTGAAATACTGCCCATCCCTATGTTAGATTCCTGGGGGATCAAGGTGTTTACCACAGCTGATTTATATAGAGAGGACATACTGACGTGGGATCAATCGTGAATGCTTATTTTCTAGTTTATCTTTTGCATAATACCAGGAGAAAGACTGGCTGATTACACAGGTCAAGCTAGATATTAGATATGACCAGTAATGAGGGTTTGACAAGATAATGGGCATCTAATGATTATTAATTTCCTAATAAGCTTTCTTTGGGAGGAGGGCATGAGAGACTACAGGTCTGAATGGGTGTTTCTGAAATGTTTAGGAACAGTGACAGGTGGGAATGAGCAAGGAATTTAACGGCTCTCAGGGGCCTCACTACTCTTCTGGTGTCTGCCTCTCATTTCACAAATAAGGAACGTGAGCCATTCCCCCAAGGCCACAGTGCTCATCATGGGACCAGAATCAACGCGTTCACTTTTTTGTTTTAATCAAGTAGGATCCTGTTCCATTGCAATGTTTACATTAGTAATCTACTTGCATTATCAAATTTATATGCTTTGTCATTCAAATATTCTGCAGAATAATGAATCTTCTTGTATACCATATATGGTTTACTAGTTTCAGATAAGGGCAGAGTGAAACAGTTCAACCATCTAAAATAGGACTTAATTTTTTCTTCTGATCGAGAAGCTATTCTGAAATCTCACATGCCTTACTCATCATTCCTAGTACCTTCCAGCATTTTAGTGTAGCTATATAAAAAAGAATGCACTGTACTGTATTATGTAAATAATTATTGACAAATAATTTAGATTGATGCGTTGTAGGTCACAAGGGTTTAGGAAAGCAATTTTAGTTCATTGTACTTACTGCACATTTTCAAAGCACTTCTTCACTTATCAACTCACTGTACATTGCTAGAAAGAAATTAGTTAATTTAGTAGGTAATATGCTTTCCATTTTACTTAGGAGAATCCCAAGTAAACCCTTGCCTTAACACATCAGAATTAGGAATTTTTTGATGAATTTTTTTACTGTGTTTATTTTTAACTTAAGTTTTGTCAACAAATGTTTTGAGAAATCTTTGATTTCCTGTATGTGTAGAAGTCATGACCCATGTAGTTTAGTGATGACAAATGGTTTAATGATTCCATAAGATATTTAAAATGGAAGTGACAAGTAAAGTAAAATGTATTATTTGGATAATCTGTCTCAATCTGTAAGAAATCAGATTCCTTCTTGTTATTGCTAGAAAAGATCCTTAAATGAGCATATACTTAACATGTACTTAAGATGAAAATTTTGTCATTGAAATTATATCCATACCTGTGTAGCTTCTAAGATAAAATCTTGAATTAAAATTTTTTCTTCATTAGACAGACATTTGTGTTCTTCAGCCATAAGAGTGACCTTAAAGCTTTCACAATTTATAGGCTCATCTTTATTTGGCCAATAAACAAATTCATCTTCTGCCTGAGGATTAAAAACCAAAGAAAACTCTAGGTTTAAAAAAAAATGTCTAACACGTCAGACTGTGAAATGAAGTTAACTGGTTACCATAGAAAATTCAATTCAAATTTTTCTCTGAATTTCAAAATTTAGTCTTAAAATCTTGAGTCTTAAACCCGATCGATCTACAAAATAAAACTTAAGAACCCAAACTATTGCTTTGTTATTTCGCTTTCCTATCTTTTCAGTAACAAAGACTAGTTGTTGCCGCTATAATTGATAACCGAGTAGAAAAAAATCAAGTGATTTTAAGAGCTCCGCAATTTCCAGCATCATTTGGAATAGTCAGTGTAACTTTATGGACAAGAAATGAATCTCAAAGTGTATATGCAAAGCTTAAATGAAATATTAGTTTGGTTTTATTTTGAGGGTTCTCCAAATACATACAAAAAAGAGCATAGGGTAGCCATGATTTTCTAATACTAAAAGAAGTCCTTCCTATTCTAGGAGTTCACCTTATTCCAAATTGGTCCCTCTTAAATTGAGGAAATATCCAAGTAATGTAACATGTTTTATTAAAAAAAAAAAAAAAGCATATGGACTGACTTCATTCATGATTGTGATTCTGGCAGTGCCACAAAATGCTTAAATTTGAATTAATTTTAACCTACCCTTGTTTAAAACTGGCATTCAAGAATTTCAGGCCTGGAAGCTTGCATAACCAAACGAGGCCCAATAGCAGACAAGGTGCAACTCCAATGACATTAGTTGATTAGCTGGAAAACATTACTTTCTCTATATGCTGCACTTCTGGCTGTTGTGACTTGATATTTGCCTCCTAAGGAAAGTACTAAAAGTGACCTGTGGGACTTACCATATTTTGACCATCAGGAAGCATAACCACCAGCTGGGCGTTGTGGTCCCATATCATCCTCCAGAAATCCTTGATGGTGTGGAGGAGGGGATGCTGGGTGATGATGAATTCATTGCTCTGATAATAACCCTGCAGAATGAAAGAGAAGCTAGAACCCCAGCGTAGAATTTTCAACATTCAGAAAACATTTATAAGTTTATGGCAATCTCATTATTTTCAGATTGCACTTATAAATAACAATGTGATTATTCTAGTCAATGTCTAGGGGGCACTTCCTATATGCCAGGAATAGCACTAAGCATTTTCTTCCCTTCGATCATCTATTCCTCACAGCAGTGTTATGGGATAGGAAATGTGATCCTCATTTTCCAGATGATGAAATGGAAACTCAAGAAGTTAAGTGCTATGCCCACGTTTACCCAACTATAAGCTCTAGGAGCAGACTCATCAGAATGACTTGTGGCCCATGTCTCCTACACTAGATAGGGTGGAAATCTGGAGTAGAGTTTATATTCCTCACTTTCCACAAGTCCCAATGGCAGAGTACCAAGTTTCACACTTCTGGCAACAGAATACCTTCGGTGTCCAGGCACCCCCTCCTTAGATGGGTGGTGTATGTTTTGTATCGCCTCACCAGTCCCGAATGGCATTTGATTCCTGCATCTATTTATCTGCTTTGCCTGAGGTTTCCCCAGCCCCAGCATACATAAAAACATCAAGGAATGCTGTAATCTGTTGCAACTGTGGCCTGTGGGTCTGCAGTGATCAGATCTGACTTATGTCCACCGTGGGGCTGCCCACGTTTGCAGCCAGGCCGAAGCACCAGGTACCCCACCCTGTTTTGGGTTCTGGTAACACAAGCTTGCAGCAGTGATTTCTCTGACTTACCATGATATAGGAGGCATTGATGTAGTCTGTGCCTTCTCCACTCAGGGACGAAATGCCAACCCTGGATCTCTCCACTGGAACACAGAACATTCAAGGTAAACCATGCTCTCTCAGTGCTACACCTCCCCCCTCCTCCCCAAATTGCACAAGAGAGCTGTATTTCTCAAGTTGAGTATCTTGAACCTTTAAGCTAAACGTTCTATGTATTTTTAGATGAAACTTCAGGGTTTGAGAGTCCTATTAACAGTTACATTATCATGCATAATTAGAAAAAGATGAGTGTATTGCTTCTGTCCTAAAATGTACAAATGTTTTCAAATAACTTACAAGGGCTTCTATTATAAAAGAAATAAAAGTTCCCTTTTTTCAAGATTTAACATAACCTACCGGGGATGATGGAAGAAGTTCTGTTCTTTTCCCTGTTGAATTGCTTTAGGGCTGTAGAATAGTCGCTCTGCTGTATATTTGATTGACTCAGGAGCTGAGAAGGAGTCAAGGAAAAACACAGATTATTTCATTTAAGTCACTCAAATACACACACACACACACGCAGCCCAACCAAGCTAAGATACTGAATGTAAATATATCTGACTTCTTTTCTAAGAATTTCTTGAACTAAACCTTGTTTTAGGGAACTCCCTGGCACATGTGTGTTTTACACCAGGAAAGTTGGAAGGAGGTGAGAACACTTGCTTTCTAGTTTGACTTTCAGCATTGGGAAAATCTCCCTCATGGCTTCTTTCATGGGTGTGCACCCTCTATTTCTTCTACTTAAATGTCACACTGCAGTTGGGAGGTCAACTGCATGATGCGTTTGTGTGTGTGTGTGTGTGTGTGTGTGTGTGTGTGTGTGTGTATAGTTGGATTTCATGTAGTTGGATTTTAGTCGTTCTCTTAGTATTCATTCTCTTAGTATTCCATCACATGAATAATCTATTTGCTATTTATCTGCTCCCAAGTAGTGAATGTTCAGGTAATTTCCAATGTTTTGGTATGTCAAACTTTGTAACAATGAACATTGCTTGTATATTTCTGAATGTGCACACATGTAGGGGCTTCTATAGAGAATTAGTAGTCATCAGTGTTTAATTTTGACAGTCTGATAGATGAAAAATGCTGTCACGGTTTTGATTTGCATTTCCTTTACTATTATGAGATGGGGAATTTTAGTGTTCATTAGCCATTTAGATTTCTTCTTTGATCACTGCCTTTTTAATTTCTACTTCATTGCCATTTATTAATTTGTCAGGGGTTTTGATGGCTTGAATGTAAATCTATATTCTGTTTAAAAAGTTGCAAATGTTTGTTGTCTTTAATCACACATTTACACCCAATTTTTAAAGATTTTCCTTAAGATTTTTATTACATTTTTATTTAAAAAGTTCTTCTCTACCCTGAAGTTCTTGAAAGATACTTTCCTATAAGTTAAAAAACTTTGCTTTGACCTTGAAGTACTTAATCCACCCTGAATAATTTTAGGATTTGAGGTAAGGTAGAGACCCAATTTTTCTTGTTTCCACATAGAAATTGTCCCAACATCATTTATTAATTAATCCATCCTTTCATTACTAATTTGTAATGTCATATCTATCACATAAAAATTTCCACATGTGCATGCTTTCTCTGGTTTGTCTCTTTTAGAATATGAATTATTGTATCTGCATAATAAGTCTTCCATATACAATACAATACATTTCTCTTCCTTATTCCTTATTTTTAAGTATGGCTTTGGATGTTTTTGGCTCTTGACTTTCCTTTATTAACTTTAAAATCAGTATTAAACACAGAAGCCTGGCCTCTGATAGGTTTCTGGTAAATATTTATTGAATAAATAGACATGTAATTTATTTCAAAGACATTTTTTATGAATGAACTTGAATAAATATCTTTTCTGATATGATAGTGTAGATACACACACACACACACACACTCTCTCTCTCTTCCCTACATTTCCCTAGTTGTGATGTTAACAAGAAAGAGAGTGAAATGTCTCTTTTTAATTGGATCTAATAAATATTTCCTTTTTAATCTTGGGTTATCCAGTATAAGCCATATCAATTCTCTTATGTAATTGTGTAGGGGGTAAACCATATTTAACTGAGAATTCTGTTGAAAATGGGTAATACGTATACATATTTTCAATTTAGGGAAAAGTTAGCCTAACAACCTAATGTTAATGTCTTCTATTTCTTTACTCTCTGTTTCTGGAAGCTGAACCATGCACCTTTCTTCCTTTTAAGCTCTCCTTTAGGACTCAGATAAGTTTGGCTGAGTAAACCAAATATTTATGGTTTCCTGACAGTAGGTTCTAAGTTCAGCATTCACCCCTCATCTTTTTCTTATTCTCCCCAAAGCACAAAAGGTGCTGACTGAGAAAGCAAAACGTTAGAGCAAATTCATAGTGCTAACATCTTCTGTGTTGTCGGCTGGGGCAGAAGAGAGAGAAAATACTGAAATCTCAAGGTTTGTGGCCTCTCCTGGGTTTTTTTTCTCTGGGGTCTTTTGAATTCTTCCTAGATATTCCTTCTCAGAAACCGGCCCTGTTTCTCTAGGAACCCTGGGAAATTAGGTTAGTAGAGACACAATGTGGAGCAAAGTAACATAGCCTCCATTGCTCTGGAAAGCCATGACTCTGCAAACAACACCCCCCCTCCCCCGGCAGCTGGCAGGTCTGGTAGCATCTGCTTTCTGAATCTTTGCTGACTGAGTTTTGGAAGTCAGAGAGCTAGTGATGCAGGAGGAACAATATAGAACCAAACATGCCCTCCTCTCCTGCACACTGCCTCGTGACAGGGCGAGTGGGAGAAACGGGCTGCAGAAGCCATTGTTGTGTGTGGCCTATTCTAGTTCAGGGGCTTCAAATGAGATAGAGTTTTTCAAAAGAGTAGCATGAACAGCCTGAGCCACAGCATTCATCGTTGAGTGGTCTGGCATTTTCAAAGTAAAAAGAGCACTTGTACAGTCTGAATTGTCAGTTCTGTCTGTTCATTCTGTTGGGCTTGGTGCCCTCCTTTCCTGGACCGAGCCTGCCTTTATAAAAGTTAGTCTAGGGTTTCTGAGAACTTTTCTTGTTGCCACTCACAATTAAGGTTCTCCTTGAAACTTACCACGTGGCTTCGCTGCCTGCTGTTAAGAACAATAGAAGCCACTGTGCCAGCCGTGCTCTCTGCCCATCAGCACGGCCTCATCGACTCCCATGAGACGACACAGGAACATTTAGTTCTGTGGTGAAACCCCAGAGGCTTCGAAGAGGACTCACCTTGAATTGCTTCTCTAGCTTTGTTCTGCCTGTTGGTCCAGGAATGAGGAGTGCATTGACGTAGGCGTGGATGTGACTGTCCAGCACCTCGGTTTCTTTACTAAGTATGGCCTCGACCAGGGCATCGTGAATGAAGACATACTGTTCCTGGCAAAACAACGACAACGGGGAATATAACATCAGGTTTTTCTTACATGTGTCCAGGTGTAAAAGGAGCAGCTTCCATCCACAGACAAAAGGAGCTTTACAAAGTACGGGGAGAAACCCACAGAAGATTGCTTCTCAGGCCTGGCAGGACGTCAGGTGGCGGAAAGGCGGCAGTCAAGACAGAACATAGCTCTTCTCATCGCTCACCTCTTTATTTCCTGCAGCTTGACCTTTGTGGGAAGGAGGCAGGAAGATTGGGGGAGGCAAAGCAATGCCTCCTCTGCCCATCCTTCAAACCTGAGGCCTACTTCCTTCCACATTTTACACGAGGATTTCCATGACGTCTACTCTTCTGATGGGTCTTCCCTTCTGTCCATTCCAAATCTCCTTTAGCCAGTCATATAGTATAATTTAGCACAATTACCTATACAGTTTTTAAAAGTCATCTTCTCTTTCATGTATGAGACTATTCTCTGGTCTTATCTCACTAGAATGTTATTTCCTTCATGGAATGAAGTTTGGTTTGTTTTGGTTTTAAAGCCAGTCATTTGTCTCGATTGCTTTTAAGCTGACATCATACATTTCAATTTAAATTCATTATTTAGACATAGTGAAAACAAATACAGATGTATAGACTTTGTCCTGTGTCATAGGTGGGTAAAGGATATGGGCCTAAAAAGGGATATAATTTGAGCATAATTCATACTCTTTGAATATGAAAATGAATCCATTTATTCTCTATGTGCAGAAAAAGTTGAGGATCTTGCTGGCAGAAATGGGCGTTGACTGATCCATTTACTCATTTTCTGAATCTTCTCTGTCACCATTGTTATTTTAAACATATTCCTTATTTGGTCACAAAATACGAAACTTAGCTGGCCTGTCTATAAGTTACACGCAATTACCTGGTTTTATGGGTTGAATGGTGTCTCCCCAAAAGATATGTTGAAGCCCTAACCCCAAGTACCTTAGAAGGTGGCCTTCTATGTAAATAGGGTCATTGCAGAGGTAAGTAGTTAGAATGAGGTAGTGACTAGTGTCATAAGAAGAGGGAAATCTGGACACACATAGACACAGAGGGAAGACAGCTATTTGAAGATGGAGGCAGAGACTGAAATTATGCTGTTACACCCAAGGAGCTCAAGGGGCTACCAGAAGCTTGAGGAGACAAAAAAGGATCCTTCCCTGCAGAGGGAGCAGAGCCCAACCAACACATTGATTTTGGACTTCTGTCCTCCAGAACTATGAGACCACACATTTCTGATGTTTTAATTCACCTGGTTTGTAGTCCTTTATTATGGCAGCCCCAGCAGACTAATACACCTGCTAACACAAACTCTGTCCCACCCAGCTTCAGCATTTTAGTGACATTTCCAATCCATAGATAAATAAAATGATCCCTTTTCTCATACCTCAGTTTGTACCAAATAATTTCTTTGTGAACGGATGTGTTTTAAGAAGCCAAAAATGTTGACAGTTCCTTCGTGTTGAATTTGCTGCAACATACTGTCTAGTACAATATATGTGCCAGTTCTTCCAACTCCAGCACTAAAGAGAACACAAGGAAGAAACTATTTCAATGTCAAGCATAAAATAGCCTGAAGATAGGTCACTAGTAACTGTCTTGTAAATTAAAACAATTTCCTTCCAAAAGGAAATGAGCCATATAATTAATTAGTGATCCAAAGCTGGAAGCAGTTTAGTTGTTAAGCATAATGCTCAGGTAACAAAAAGTTTCTTTTATTTTTTACTACAGGTCAAACTGCAAAACAAGCCGACTATTTGGGTTGGAGACTTCTTTATTTTCAATAATTATATTTATTATTCATTTTATATCGTACAATGAAACTATCATAATGCATCAGAGCTCAGCAAATAGATAGTTAGGGTGAGAAAAATGAAAGCATCAGCTTCACCAAACTCTGCAAAGAAAAGGTCCCTGGGTCTGTATTGCCGGGTAGACATGTTTGTAAAGGTTTCCACATTAACGGGAAAAAGAATTTGATAAGATTTGCTGCTAAAAATATCATTTCAGTGAGATTGTGAGGAATAAAGCGTAACTGCAGTGATTTCTAAAGGGCCATTATCTGTCGACTTCTTCAAAGACTCTACCGGAGAGACAGAATTCATAGACAGAGATTCTTTTCAGACGCTCCAACAAGTAGACAGTACTAGAGTGGAAAATTAGCACCTGCTCTGCACAATACCCGGGTCCTTCTCCATTTGCTGAGAAACAATTCCTGACCTTCAGAGCTATTTTCCTTGCATCTTCCTGTTTCCCTCAGCTTGTCTTCAGGCTAACAGATGAAAAATAACTCTAGATAGGTCTCTCAAACCTTGAGGATAACTCATGAGATAGGTAATTAGAATATGTCAGATGAGCTGTCTATCAAAGGTAAATATTTGCTTCTCTAAAAACACAGACACTGCTTTGACGAAATTCTGCACGTAGAAATGAACTTGATTTTTGTGGTCATAAAGCCTGGCATAGAGTTAGCAACTCAGTAAACGTCAACTGTTTTTCTTTTAACTGAAAAAATATTCAATTAAACCTCTACCATATTATTTCTTCTTTCTTTGCTATATCATTCTTTCTTATCATCAACCCAGTCTTGGGAGTTAAAATATTGGGAAATGATGAATTGATAACACGTTCAATATGATATATTAGGAAAAACTCAGGAAAATGAGAAAGGGGTTTTGATCTCAAACCATCTCGAAACAACTTAAAAGTCAAATTCTCACACTCTGTGTGCTTTGGTTTCTTTAATGTAAACCTGGCGCAGTAACTCTGCAATAGACTGTTTAGTCCTAGGAACAGGAGTTACATCTCAAGCATGTTTATCCCACAGCATTGTGTTGTAATAAATGTTAGTTCAACAACGAAACATTGTTCCACCTGCCCCACATAGTTAATAAGTTGAAATTCAATTCAACAATCAAATAAAATACTGAATGTCATAGAACCATGTGGTACTTTGAATATTCAGTCATCAAATTCTGAAACCAGCACACTCATTGCGTAGTGATCGATCCTTTCAAAAATGGGCGTGTAATTTCATCCCCCTCATGAAACCACTCCATGAAATCATTCCCACTTTGGTAAAACCTTTGCTCCACTGGTTCACTCTGTCGGAGCATAAACAATTCTGTGGGTTTAGAAACCCAGCTCTGAGACTCACCTGCAGTGGACAACCACAGGCCCCACGGCATGGCGCTTGGCGTGGGCTGCCTTTCTCACGAAGGCCAGCACCGGCAGTGAGTACTCCGGCACGCCCATGTCGGGCCACTGCGTGTAGTGGTACTGCGTGATCACGCGCCCACTGGGTCTGCCTTTCTGGGAGCCCTGAAAGAGACCAGATAGCTAACAACAGGAATATACACAAACACACACGGGGTTCTGAAACATCGACTCGGCCTTCATAGCGTGATGGTAGTCCATAAAGAAGCAAAAAAAATAAAAATAAAAAATACATTGCCACTTGTGAGGGTTCATTTTATGTGTCAACTTGGCTAGGCTATGGTGGTGTGTGGTTTGGTCAAACACCAATCATACCAGATGTTGCTGTCAAGGTATTTATTAGATGTGATTGACACATCAGTCAGCCTTGAGTCAAGCATATGATGCTCCATCGTGCGAGTGGGCCCCGACCGCTACATTGACGGCCTTAAGAACAACGAATGAGGATTCTGGAATAAAAGGACTTCTCAAAACTGCAAAATAGAAAACCTGCCTGAAATTCCAGCCAGCTGCCCTAATGAATTTGAACATAAGATGGCAATATTAACTCTGACCTGAATATCCAGGCTGCTGCCTGCTTCACAGATTTCTGATTTGTAGGGTCCACAATCACTCGTGCAATTTCTTAAAATCAATGATAGTTCTCTCTCTCTCTCTCTCTCTCTCTCTCTCTCTCTCTCTCTCTCTCTCATCTATCTACCCATCCATCCACGCACATGAGCTCTTAGTTCTATTTCTCTGGAGAATCCTGATTAATACATCAAGGTTTTTGTTTTTTTACCCCCTTTTGTCAGTCTCTACTCTTTTCAGTAGAATGTGCAGTTATCACAGGGGGCAGAGATTTTCATTTGTGACTCACATCCATTGCAACCATCGGCACCATGACCAATCTATCTTAGCTTCAAAGAAATGGCTAGCATTTAAATTTAAAGACTCAAGAGAAACCTTTGGGATTGAAGTGTGGCTGTGATAAGGACTCTTCATGCCATTAATTATCTATCTTTTATTTTTTTACCCTGTCTTGGTTATAGCACCTATTCACTTGAAACAAAGAAAACAACCAGATGTGTTACTCAGTCGTTGATGTCCGTCACTTGTGAGCTCACCTTTTTTATCTTTGTGTTTCTTAGAGTAAAATTCCTCACAGTATAATAGGCAAGCATCTGAACACTCTTCTGAGTGACCAGAAAGTTCCCATACTCTTCACTACCCTCGGCAGGCCAGTACTGATCACATTTTCTCTGCAAAAGAGAAAGAAGATGCTGTTTCCATATTCCGAATGAGCAAGGTAAGAGGTGTCACCGAAATCTGTGCAGGCCTGAGACTGTGACAGGAATGGATCTCTCACTGTTCTAAATATGTCCTTTTTTTACGTGACTGCAGATGAGCTGTAGAGGAGAACAGGGACAGAATAATAGAACTGAAGGGAACTTAAAATGATCTGGTTCAAACATCCCCCTTTCAGATGAGGAAAGTGTGGTCCGATGGATTGAGTCAGCACGGGAATACAGCTTTTCTGGATTAAAATTGGTTTCACTCTGCAATGTTTTTTGGTGTGTCCCATTTACTTTTTCTCACAGTATGAAGAATGCATTTAAATAGCAGACAACATGATTTACAGGGAAACTCTGTGACCTATAATGTTAACTGTTTTCCTTCACTATCATACAATACAGAAAGGAATCCTGACTGGCTCTCATAACTTTTGCTGCTTCCGAACGCTGACTCTATTAAAAGTCATTTAAAGCACCTCTAATCACTATGGTGGGGATGACATACCCGTCCTTTCTCCACGAGGTTTGTTATCATGACAATTACTTCCACATTATGCTCCCATATCATTCTCCAGAAATCTTCGGCCGTGGATTTCAGTGGGCCTTGGGCAGCAATGTAAGCTTTTGGTCTGTTGTAACCCTGAAGAAATGAAGGACAAATATTTCTTACTCACTGATCTGCATGCTATTTGTAACCGTATAAGACTTAAGTGTTTAAGGTCAGCACATTTTTTTCTGTAGGAGAAAAGTATAAAACTAAACTTGCAAAGCTGGAGGAATGTGACAGTACTAACGAATACAGCAACTCTTCTTTAACTATATTTTTTTTGTGGAAGAAAAAGAGTTGTCTTTGTTTGACACCACCACAATCCTCTGCACCTCTACTTCAAGTACATTTACGAAGTCTGTGTACCATGCTTACTATCTGGTCCTTCGTTGTGCAGCTCTGAAATGTGTCAGGCACTGGGGCTCCGCTGTCTGCATCAGTTAGGAAACCTCTGGGGTTGTCTCCTGACCCTCTCTCTGCTGGAACTGAGCAATGCTAACCTTTAATAGCTATGCTTCACTGAGCCCCCACTATTGGCCAAGATGCTTTATACGCATTAACCCTCATCCTTAACCTATATGCAAAATGAAAGCATCATCCCTGATTTGGAGATGAGGAAACGGATGCTCAGAGGCATTAAGTGGCTTTCCAAACTCCCCCAGCTAGCCAGGGGCAGAGCTGGAGGCCAAATCAGTTCTGACTCCAAAGCCCATGTTTGATAGGACATAAAAATGGCCTGCTCTGGAAGCATGAAGCGGATGCCTTTAACCCACTGTTTACTTATATTTGGAACTAACTTCTTTGAACTCCGTGTTGCACACAGCGTAAGCCTTAAGACAGCTAGACTGAGAGGTCAGTATCGGAAAATGACAGCGTTCCTCCGACATTCAGTCGACCACAGTGAAAAATCAGTAAGTTAGTGAGTGGTCTGCAGCCCTTGGGAGCCCCAGTAAGTCCCACAAAGCTGGGTTCCTGAGGGATGCCCAGGATTATCAAGGCAGATAACTGGTTTAGCGATCACTTTTAGCTGGTACCACTTTGGACAGTTTTCAGTCAGGATTTATTGATCAGCTGCTATCGACACGATGTTGTGCTAAGGAGTTCCGGGACATTCAAACTAAGCACAGGTCCTGGCCTTCACATGTAAGGAGTTCCAAACCCATCTGAACATACACATTCCACCTTGAACATACACTCCCAGCCTGAATCCCTTTCTCATGTAGAAGATACACCAAATACAATAGCTAGACTGTAATTCAATCTGAAATCCTTCAATCACAGGATCGCTCACCGCTGATGTGTCTTTTTTATTATCTACCGTACAACATAAATGAAGTACTAGTATATGCACAGCACAGTGGTATAATCAATTCATAGTCTAATGTGATTTCCACAAATATTTCCATCAAAACATGCTTACGTCAACATAATTGGCATTGATGTAATCCGTCAGTTTGCCGTCTTTTTCAGCAAGTTGTGCAAGCTTAACCCTACTATGATCATCTGTAATAATATAAAAAAAAATTCATTAGAGTACAGACTACTTTGCAGCATAAAGGTCATTTATTTAGTCATTTTTTTTAATTAAAAAAATAAAATAAAATTTACATCGTAATTTATCAAGTACAATTAACATCAATGCAAATATAATTTACTTTAGTAGGCTTTTTGGGGCTACAGCGACGACAAAGATAAAGATAAAAAGAAACAAGAGCTTCTGCCTTCAAGAAGTTTTCTAGTAGAAGGTGAGACTAGACATACACACAGACAGGAATACTCAGGAGGCGAGAGAGAGGTGCAAAGTAGTAGTGGAACATGAAGGAAGAAATTGTGTTAGTTTGGGATGATACTAAATGTTTTCCTACTGAAACCTGAACTTGGCATCTTAGATGGGTCTCTAAAGGTGGGTGCTGGGGCTGTGAAAGTGGAGAGCTGCTGAAGGGAAGAGGCAGTGATGGGGTCTTAGAAAGCAAAGGATGGATGGCAGCATTATGCTCTGGAGAGGAGACTGATGGAGGAAGAGAACGTAGAAGAGAAAGCAGAAGGCATGAGGAAGTTTCTGTGAATGGTTACAGCAGGTGGCTCTTTCAAGGGAAGAACCTCACAGAGAAACTACTGAAAAGGGAGGCAGGAGAGTGAGTGTTTGTCCAAGAACAGAGGACGTGGATCCTGCACCGTCTGTAACGGGATGAGAACGATGGTAATTTACACAGTGTGTACTGTGGCAATTAAACCATGGTGAAATGAGGGGTTGGGGATTGACTTCAGTTCTACAGAGAAACTCTATTTACTTGCAGGAACTACATAAAAAGAAAGCAAAGTGTTACTGGGAGGAAACGTGGTAGTTTCACAGAGCAGCCCATTTATTCTTTTCAAGGACGAGGAAGTGAATACAGGCGAAACCATGACAAGTTAAAGAGATATTCTGGGATAATAATACCTCTGAGACAATAGCGGCTTAGGAAGGTGCAGAAATAGACGTGCGGCAATGGAACGATGGGTTTGGGCCAGGCTGACATACTTTTTTATTATGGTTCTAATACATTTTGATGGATGTTACTGGGTAAATTTCCTGGGTTGTTTTTCTTCATTTCTAAAATAGGACTGTTATGACCTATCTTGCCAAGTTGTTTTGGAGATTAAACAAAATAATGTCTTTACAGTGCCAGGCATACAGCAGGTGTTCAATAAATGTTAATCTCCATCCTCTTCTTAGTTAGCTGGTGGGCATTTTATTTAGCTTGTAGAGGGAATAGTTTAAAAATTTCACCCTCTCCAAGAAGCAGCTGAGTTTTTATGTGCAGCTGAGATAGCGGCTTCCATTGGGGAAGACAAACAGGAAGCAGAACCGTCTGCTAAAAAGAAAGTTAGTGTAAGCACTGTGGCAAGGAAGGCAGCAACTATGCAACTATTTAGAAAAATGTGATAATAGAAGCTCAGTGAATATGTAAGGAAGGATATAAGGAGAAGTTTCGGGCAGGGGGAATGAAGACGGATTTCAAGAGATGGAGGGAGGGAATATAAAAGAAAATAAAAGGGAAGAGATGTAAATAAGAGGTACTGCATACAAATGTTGAATTGCTATGTTGTACACCTGAAACTAATAGAATGTTGTATGTCAATTATGCTTCAATTACAAAAAGAAGGAAGAAAGATGGTAATTTCATAGGAAGAAATAGGTAAACTTGCATTACAGAAAAGAGCCAGATAGCTGCTCATTAAGAAGAAAAAGAGAGAGAACAGCTAAGAAAACAAAGGGAAAGAAGGACTCTAACCCTTTATAAAACCCAGGGAGAATGTCAAAAGAGGGAGGAAATTGTCAGAAGGAAAAAATAAAGTCTAAAGAAAATATCACTTGGTGAATAAATTCACATAAAAGTAGGTAGATCTAAAGTGCCACTAGGACCATGGAATATAAATAATGACAGAAACCATAAGAACAAATTTACAGTCCATGGGACCTGAGACAGGACTGGATTAAAATTGAAGTTTGTTTTAATTTAAAAACAACAGATGTCATTAACTACAGAATGTATTGAAATTGGAGTGACAGAATGCTATGTGTTGTCTAACACAAGTCTTATTCCCGGAAAAAAAGGTCCTGAAACAGTTACACTAACGTCCGCTCTCAGAAGACTTCCAGATATTGTTTAAATGACGATGCTACCAAAGTCAGAGCTGAGTTAAGGATGTACTTACAGGCAACAATGTTTATGTATCGGTTCTTGTGTTTGTTGTCTGGGTGATTGGAGCTGTCTGCTGTAATACCTAAATCAACAGTACAGCTCTGCACTTCCTGTAAAGAAATTGCACGTATAACATTTTAACACATATTCTTTCAAACAAAGTGCCTTAAAATATCACGAAGAAGACAAAACAAAACAGTCTATCCAAAAATATGTATATTTTTTACATGTTACAACTATTTCTTGGCTAAAAGAAAATGCAGTGAAATAATGCCTTACCTGGTAAAACTCTTTCAGTGTCTAATGAGGGAATGAATGCCAAAAAAGTAAAGAAATCAAATTCCACAGCACACGACAAATGAGAAAAAAAAGTGTTCATATTAGGTTTACAATGGAAAACTATGATCATGCAATAAATACATTTGTCAAATAGTAACAAAACAATGTTTCAAACAGTTGCATGCAAATCAAAAATTCTAACAATTTGGAACTTTCAAATTATGTAAAAGGAAAAAAGTGACATTTTAAAAAGGGACAGTGGTATAAAAATATGATGGATTTAAAAAAACAAACGGAGATGAGAACCACCATCTATTTGATGACACATTTTGTCATGTTAGTCAGATTTGCTATTATCCAAATATAATACTATTTGCCCACTCTGGCACTATTTGAAACTCTTAATTAGTGATACATTTTTTGTTTATTTTGAGTGATTTTAAAGAATAAACAGCATTCTATTAGGTGGTTTGTAACAGATTTAGAGCTGTCAAAATATTAAAAATTTCTGAAAACTTTTTTTTTGGGTCATTTTGACAACAAAAATTTAGATAGCATTGCTTTCTACATATTTAATTAGTAGACCTCTTTTTAATTTAAACCAGTGGGTACAGAAAAATTACTTCTGGCAATTATCTTTTAAAATTAATAAAATTCTTTTTAGAGATGCTTTCTATCTAAACATGTTAGTATGGAATTTACAATTAGTTAATATTAAAAGCATAACATGAAAGCCTTATAATTTTTGAGGAAGTATATAACCCAAATATGAAAATGATTCATCGGCAAACTGCCCAGCCTCTCTCCAAATAAGCTTTTGAGGCCTCTTTACAGCAAGTCATTCTGATTCTAGATTTAAAAACAATTTAATATATGAAGCCCTTAAAAGGCCCAGCATTATTAGTTATTAGGCTAATTGTTAAGTTAATGAAAAGTTTTCTTGAATCAAACTGGGTTAAAAGCAATGGAATTAAGAAAACACTTTCTGAGGTTATTTTATTAATTTAATTGTTACAAACGGCTTAATAATATTCAAAATGATTTTATAGTTAAAAACTATAAATTGGCCTTTGCGCATATGCTATCAGCAACTTTTATTATAAATTGTCTATTTTTTTCTTTATGGTTTTTAACATCTGGAAGACTAGCCTATCCTCGATATAGTATCCCTCTTTCAATTATTATTTTGTTTGATCTGAACCTGATAGTTTTTATGAGTTTAACATCGCACCCCCCAGGAACGAACCTCTATTATAGTAAGAAAAAATAATTTGATGTTTTAAGTATGCAATTCTTTATATTATTTCAGTTTACTTTGTCATTCTCTCACACTGTTTTTTTTATTCAATGTAGCTGACACTTAGATTTCTTTTAAGATGAAATGAATTGGCTTTTTTCTTAAATTTAGTAAAACTCTAGCATATTTCATTTTTGATTGTTTTGGTTTCTTAAAGCTTTCTAATCTATGGCATTTTTTATATATAACCAATATACACCTTGGTTAATGTAACTCCCGGGATGAGGGTGCTGGGTCAATGGAAAGAGTGCACCCTCTGCTCAGGATCAGAGCTCAGAATGGGAGTTTAGGGGGAGACAGAAAAGTAAAGTGATGATTCTTACAGGGGAGGGGCCAGAGGGGGCCTGAAGACCCCCAATTTGCTGGCACGGAAAGGACATGAATTTTAAAATTACAAACCTATGTTTGAATCCCAGCTCTGCTATTGATTCGTTGTTAATTAACTTCTGTGAAAGTTGATTTAATCAGTCACAGGGATAGAAATAAAAACAATTTGCAGAGTTGGGTGAAGGTTAAATACAGAATCACTTAGTACAGTGACGGGCATATTAGGGAGCGGTCAATAATGTAACATATTGTTTGTGGTCGTTATTGTTCACTCGGAGCTTATGGAACCCTGTTTTGAAAAATCTGCTAAATGGGTAGTTCAGTGGGCCACGATAAATTTGCAATAAATCTCCCTGTCCCTTCTATCTAAGAGGATGTTAAGGGGTACTAGCAGAAAAATTTTCACTGATTGTAAAGTTTAAATGTTTTTTAGAAATATATTATTTTCTTGAGAAGATGGGATTTTACCTTGTATAATATTTATTATACTTGTACCAATAAGTGCATTCAAACTGATGTAATGCTTACAATTAAGAGTTTGTATGTATTCTGGCTGAAAATCATGAAATTTAGTGGTTTAGTGTAACTTATATAATTTAGAAATTAAAAGGAATCAGTGTTACTAATTCAGATAATTGAAACCTATGTAATTTTACTAACCACTGTCACCACAATAAATTTTAATTAAAAAATAAAAGAATGCTGGAGTTCTATATTTTATGGATGAGTATTAACAATGTTTTTAATTTTTCTTCTAGTACAACATGGCTTTTAAAATGGAAAACCAATTTCCTAAATTATATGATAAACATAATATTTCTCCCAAACACATAGTGACTATGGAACTAACATTCTTGCTAAAAGTGAAAATGGTTTCAATGACATTAGGTCAAGAAACAGTCTACTGCTGAATCTCTTAAATTTGCTATTTTCCATATCACTTAAAATACACATTAAAATCATACCTCAAATTCTTCACTAAAGCCACTGCTTGCATGTAAGTCTGCAACATGCTTCGGAAAGTGCTTTATTGGAATTGCTCCAACATCATCTAAGTGAATAAAAAATTTAAGTTAGAAAGGATAATTCAAATTAAATGGATGTGCCTCTCATTTATAAAGATTTATAAAGTACCTTCTTCTAAAAAAACTTCAAGTGCATTTATAATCCCAACTGAATCACAGCAGTCAATGAAACATTAAGCAACAATTACCAATTTTCTCTATATTTATTATCAATCATAACCTGCATTTTAGAATTGTTTTGATCAGGACTCTCTTTTCTGCTCATACTCTAAAGAAAAAAAGAATTAATTTTCAATGTTAAATTATAAATACCACCAAACCCTCTCTTCTTATTAATAAACTGTATCTCTTTATGGGTAACTTTCTTGAACATGAGTGGGAGTTGCATGTAAATTCTGGAGAAAATGTAGACATAATATACTTTCAATTTTACCATGGCCTAAATGTAATATAGAGTGCAATTTCAGTTTTATAAAATTGTATAGTTTAAAGGCTTACAGTTAACTAGTCAGATTTTTACATTTGAAAACATTTTTTTCCTTCACTTTTTAAATAATAAAGAACATTTATATGCAGACTATTCATTAAAAATAATGTCAGAAACCTTTGGGACTTTTAATCTGTGATATTTCAAAAATTCTAACTTGAAAATATGCTATGTAAACAAAGTCACTGGATCTGTTAATTAATAGTGAAGGGGCCAAATGATTTCAACTGGCTCTATTTTTTTTTTTTTTTCCTGGAAAGACTGTCTTAGATTAAACATATTACTAGTTCACAGTATGCAATTTCACAAGTGATTTCTCTGACAAGGAAACATCAAACACATTTCACTAGAAACAGTTATTTACATCAACAGATGTTCAACATCTAGGCCATTTAATACTTTTAAGCTTCAGTTACCAAGAATTTGTTGATTAAAAAAAAAAATTAGAATCCATCTGTTCTGTCTCTTAGATGAGTGTACCTGAATACTAAAATTGAGTTAGTCAGTTAAACTTAAGAAACACTAGACAAAGATGTAATTCCACCTTCACACCTACAGAAGGATCTTGCCTGGAAGGTTTTATAATTAGATAAGAAAACAGAAATGATTTGTCACATCTAAATCATTGGCTCTTCTAGCAAAAGTCCTTCAAACCCACTGATATTCTCCTGTACAGGTAACCTCTTTCACAAGTAAACTGACTACTTTTTATTTACAGTTGTGTTATTTTGGTAATTTCTTTTATGAATTGGTCTGCAAGTAAGTGAGATGAACATATCTTTTTATTTTCTGATTTTACATGAAAATGTGCATGTTTAGGTGATCAGGAGAAAATGACCTTGATAACTGTTCTGAAACTTAGAATAGGGATTTTGGATTTTGGGTTTCACGGACAAGGTCCTTTATTTGATTTGTTGTTAATAATAAACTATGTTGGACTTTGGATAACATGATGGTTAATTTGCACCCCCATGCTCCTGGGGTATGCAGAAGAGGTATGTTTGAAAGTGAAGGGAATCAAAAGGCAACAGATACCTGAGAACTGCCAGTCTCCAAATTCTAAATATGTGGATGAGAAATTGTGCTGTACTAAAATAAACACACAGAATTTTAATATAAACTAGAAAAACAGAAATAAAACAGTAGTTGTTAAAGACACAGAGTTGATGAAAGAGAAAAAAAAAAAGAGCCAAATATTTCTAATTCCTACATCTACTGAAAATTACAAAGAAAATGCCTCTCTCTCTCTCTCTCTCTCTCTCTCTCTCTCTCTTTCTTCTGTTTTTAAAATCATGAGATCCCAGAAAATAACATCCAGTAGAACTCGGGCCTTTAGCAATAACTTATGTAGTACCAGGCAATTTTAAAAAGAGGTTTCTGTAAAATGGCCACGTAGATGAATTTTTCCTTTTGTTTCCCTGATTGGTGACTCTCTCTATCCTTGTCTCATCCTCTGACTTCCAGTGTTTCTTCCATAGACCACACATTTCTAGACAATTCTTTTTTTTGTTACCCCTTTCATTCCGAAACGTTATACAATGTTAATTAAGTGTCTATGAATTTAGTTATAGTGTGAACTATAGGCTCAATGGGTGTCTTAATCAGAATGACACCGGCTAATTGTTACATATTGTAACCAGGTAAGTACTGCTAAAAAAAAAATACTTAATGTTTTCCCAGGTATTAAACTGTCTGACATTTTGATTTGAAGTATTTCAGGCAACCATGCACTCTTTGGACTCATGAATTTTTCTACCCTAACCATTTTATGTTTTTTTTTTTTTTTTCTAATGCAGTGAAGAGAACTTTTCTCATGTAAACTCACAGGATCAGGAAGAAACTAAGCTTTATCCTCATTTTTGTTATCTTGTCCTGTCTACTCTACTGCATTGATTTAGTCTGCTTTGCTGTTTAGGTTTCCATTAAAGTAACTGAAATGACCGAAAGTTAGCATTATTCTTAACTAATATTTTGTTGTTACAATATTTATGTTCTGTAACATATTACATCTGAACAATTATAAATTATTTTGTCACATCATCTGTATGGTTAAGAATGTTCAAAATTTATGAGAACAAGATATAAACCTGGGTGCCTGATATGTGATGGAATAAATATTTGGGGCAACACAAATATTTACTAATCTATATTTAAGTCATTTGTTACGTATTCCAATGAGGACAAACCTTCCAACACTGTGCTTCTCCATAAACATCTACCGGCTACTCACGGTCACACTTTAAGCTATTACCTGAAATTGGAAAGACAGGTGTTGGAGGTGTGGATATCACTCGAGGGGAAGTACTGTCTTCTAAATAAAAGTGTGCAGTCTGGAAGCATTTCCTGGAAAGGAAAGAAAGCAATTTATACTACTGGCTGCCACAGATAATAAGACAACTTCTGAGCTACTTGAAAATCATGACAGAAATCTCCAGAATTGAAACATAAGTGGAAATCGATATCTATTTTATGAAACACAAGGCACTAAAGAAATTTATGGCCTCCAAATTTATCTCAGTTTCACCTGTACCAGATGCAGAAGAGTGAGCAGACAGCAGACATGCTGAAAGCAGAGGCGGCATCTGAAGTGGCTCGTACCAAGCAGTACTCTGAGGAGACAAGACACCTCAACGCCCTAGTTTCTCTTTCACTGTTGCTATATACCAGTGTGTCCTGCCATCTTGGACAGGACCAGAGTGGAAAAGAAAGTGTGTCCAAAGATATTTTCCCTCAATATTTGAGTGACCAGGTGCTTCTGAGAATATTCAGAGGCTAGCAAAAGGCAGCAAGCTATGATTATGTAGAAATGAAATTCCACAGTGGTAACATGTTGATGAAAAAAGAAGGCAGCTTTATACTGTAAGTATAATGCAGTAATGACAGAACAAAGTGAGGAAATAATGAGCATATAATCAAAAACAGGGGTGATTTTCTTTCCAACAGATCCTAGCCTTGTTGATGAGGGTTTTGAGAATAAATATATTTGGAATTAACGACAACGATGACCTACAATGTCACCTGAATCTATTTTCATTCAGATAATAAGAGTAGCATCTGGTAAGAGCACACTATAAACTGCTGAGAAGAGCAAAGAACCAACTGCTGCTATAAACTAATGCAAACCATCCCTAATTAAAAAAATTAGATAATTAAAACTGCTAATGACACTCTTTGATGTGGGTCATTTAATTTATTTGAAGTATTATCCATGAGTGGTTAAGTTGAAATATAACAGAAATACCTGTTTGAGTAAAAATGCCAATATCATTTTCCATTTAAAAGCTTCAGGCTACAAGATACAATCCTAATGAACTTTAACATAACATTTGCTCTTATGTGACACACCTACATTGTGATATATTTTCAGTAATAAGTTCCCTGCATTAAATTCTTCAATGGCTTCCCACTGGAACTAGAAAGATAGTCAATTATTTCAGGAAAGACTGACCCTCTGTGACCTGGTCCCCTGGCTACTTCAGCAGTGCCATCACCTGCAAGCCCTTCCCTCACCCACTAGGCTCTAGTCGCACTGGTCTCTTTCTCCCTTGAAGAGGCCTCATCAGCACCATCTCAAGGCTTTGCTCTTTCCCTCTGGCCACCTCCCTCCCTCCCGTCATTTTTGCATTGGCTCAAGTGTTACTTCCTCTGAGAGTTTTTCTCTGACCAGACCAGCTGCAAGTACCACCCAGCCCACCAAGTCACTGTTCTTCGCCTTTTGTTTGCTTTGTGGCACTTATCAACGTAAGAAACACTGTATTGATATATTTGTTTATTTGTCTGACGTGTTTTTAATTGATCCTACTTCATCAGCATGTAAGCTCCACAAAGGGAAAGGACTTTGAATCACGGTAATGTTAGTCCACTGCTAAGGACAGTGTCTGGCACGTTGTAGGTACCCCCAAAATACGTGTTCAATGAATTCACTGCAATAAGTATGAGTACTATAAAATTATATAACATATAACCTTCATTTCACAAGAAGAAAATCCAAAAGCAATGACATGCATAGCAAAAACTAGCCCTGTGCTCTGATGGGACAAGCCTTTGATAAGCAAACCTGTGAGAACACAGGTAACCAAGAGGACATCACAATGTCTTCAAAAGAGAACAGGCAGTGCAAGAAGGAGATGGCAAATTGACAAAGGGAACCTGAGCTAGGTTCTTAACCCGGAAAGAGGAGCGAGTGTGGCAGACTGCGAGGAGTGGAGGCATGAGGGTTCCAGGTCTCACGAGAAGGAAACTGTCCTACTGAAAGTCTACATTCAAGCATAACCAAAAGCAGGAGCAGAAACTACAGGGAAATCTGGCCTATCTGTGCAACCACAGATGGAGCACGTTCTGACACACTGATATGGAAACACCGGGTTGATACTTGCTTTTAAGATCACAGAATTAAAATATCTTTGATTCCTCTAAAATATGGTTACACAAGCCAGTAAAATGGATCCTTTTTATTTTTCAATGAATCTTAAAGTTATAAAATGCCTTTGGGGACAATAGTACATTATCACAACTAATATAATAATCCCATCAACAACATTTTTAACATAAAAAGGTCCAGTTTGAATACCTTCACTGACACGTGGCTCACTTCTTTATGAGTCACTTCTAGTTACTAGATATTTCTTTCTTATACCTGCTCAAAATTCATTCCCTTCTAAGTTACTTCCAAATGGTACCAGAGAGAAGGTCTTCCCAATCCACTATTATGCCTCCAACTGTTGAAATCTTTCTTGTATCAAGCCAAAAATCTATCTCCCTATTATTTTGAGACTTTGGCTCTAGTTCTGTATTTTACAGATTTTTAGATTGTGGTATCCAAGATCTTTCGATACGTACACTCTACCTACCTATGGTCCTCACCCTTTCTGATGTTTATATTCCAGTCATACTAGCAAGTTGTAGATCACGGAACATGCTTTGTTCTGTCCCAACTCAGTATTTCTCCTCCCTGCTTTAAACATGGTTCTCCTTCTGATCCAAATGCCTCACTCACTGATATGTCAGGAAAACTCTATCCTCCTTAAAAATAGCTCAGTGATACCTTCCCTGTGAAACAGCCTCTCGTTTCCTATGCAGACTCTAGCATTCCACTTTCTTTGCTTCCACTACACCCAACACAGACTTCTATTCACACTCACCTTGTAGCGATTGCTTTGAAAAATATGCTTAACTAATCCAAGGATGACCTTTACTTCCTGGATATTATTCTCTATTATTTTAAATATTTTTATTAACTGGTGGTTAGGAATTATTTTGGGAATTATTTTGGAACATATTTGTTTTCTTCCTATATCCTCATTACATTTTTTAAAAAAGATAGATCCATGTCTTTTGATTTATGTAGACCCAACTTTTAACGCAGTGCCAGGAGTACAATAGGTGTCAAATAATGAATGAGTAGATGGATTTCCAGGAGCAAGTATATCTCACCAACCGTAAATTATTCAGCTGCATCCTAGACTCGCTTACCACCTAATGGGATAACTTAAAATCTCGATACATTTGGGAGGAAGAGGTGGGATATATACTGAGGGAAAGATGGATAAATGGAGAGATAGCTGGATGGATGGATGGATGGATGGATGGATGGATGGATGGATGGATTGACAGACAGAGGATATGTTGGAGAGAATGGGGACAAGGTACCATGTTTCCCTGAAAATAAAACCAGGTCTTATATTAATTTTTGCTCCAAAAGATGCATTAGGGCTTAAGTTCAGGGGATATCTAAGGCTTATTTTCCTGGGTAGGTCTTCTTTTCAGGGAAACACGGTAGTATCTCACAGAACAGAAAAGGTAAATTTATGTTGGTATTGAGCTTTAACATGTTGCTAACATTCATTGTAGTATCTGGGTATATAGTAGCTCTACTCTTTTCAGCTATGTAATCAAACATTTGTTGGTTTTAAAAAATAAGTGGTCCAATAATGTTACCCGCATTAACCAGTAACAAAAGAACCTTATGAATCATAACAAAAGCTTATAAATGGAAAACGTTAAAAGAGCACAGGATAAATTCTGGATGAAAGGCATCTGTACATTGCTTGGAGATAAGTTACAGAAGTTACCTAGAGGTGAAATTCTGCTTGAAAGGCAGCATGGTACCGGGAGGCCTTCCTCCTGGGTTGGTAGCTCCCCTCAATGGTCCACAAACTTAAATTTAAGACCAAGAGATAATTTGTAATGCTTTTCTTCCCACTCCCCTCGCCAAAACAATGTGCCTGTGGAAAGTTGTTTTCTGTACTGCTTTTGATGGAGTGCTGTTTTGTTGAGTATACCTTTGGAGTTTTTAGATTCTGACTATTAAAAAAGCTCTCAAAAATTCACCCTTTGTCTTCTTTAAAAAGAATCTTGTGAAAATCTTCCTTATTGAAATAATTTTACATCTTAGGAACTTACAACTTGGCTCATGTAAATTATACCTTAAAACATCTGGAAAACAATTTCAAGGCATATTATTTAATGTATGACATGACTCAGTATCTATAGTCCATCTGTTCTGTATAAGCAGTGAATGTCTTCACATCTATGTGCCAAGTGTTGATAACTGTGTCTCCTGCTAATTATCACTCAGCCATGGTGAAAAAAGTGATGACTGTTTTAAACTTGTAGACATAGGTCCTATCAATCAATGTTAATCTGATTATTTAATTTACACCTTTTCCTCACAGTATTTAGAATTGAAAGCTAGAAATGGGTAATTATTATTCCATTTTTTAGACCCTTAGACAAATATGAAACAATATTCATCATGTTGCATTCATCACAGAAACCCTGAAGAAGGTCTGACTGAAATCTGAAAGATGATCTAGGGAACATTCCCCCCAAATGGTAAAAAGAGAAACTAATTCCTAGGTGGGTCAGTGCCATGCCTATGGCCACACAGCAAATGCCACAGTGTACTGGGAAAGGGATCCAGGTTTCATCACCTCTAATTTGCTCTGTCTTCCTGCTACATGCTGTCTCTCAAGGTTTACACAACACACAGGAGACCACCTTGAGTTAGGTAAGTTAGATAAGAGAGAGGATTTGTTACACCACTTTGAGGTTATCTTTTCTCCTAAAACATAGGTTAGAAAAAATTTAAATATATAAACATGGAAAAACTTATAGGACCGTGTTGCCGTTAGGACTCTTGTTGGTATGCCATTTGATTTTTCAGCCTTCCCACAGGCTGTAGTTTCCCAGAAGGTCTAAAAGGCTTCCATATTGGCTAGTGAAATCATATCATTTACAAATGCATCTACACTGGAATTTGGATAATTCATACAAACCTTGAAGAATGCACTAACACTGACATTTTTGTTGTTGTTGTTGTTTTTTGTTGTTTTGCTTTTTTTGTAATTTAGCAAATTGTACCCCTATTGTATTACTGTATTACTGATATAAAAATTTACATTTTGAAGTGATTTAATTTCAAATGGATGTGAGAGAACAGATACGTTAAATTTTGAAGAGGGTAAAAGTGATAAATCTTATCAGAACATTTGATAGATATTATATGTGTGTATATATATATATACACATACATATATGTATATATGTGTGTGTATATATATGTATGTGTATATATATGTGTATATATATATATATATGTATATATATATATATATATGTGTGTGTGTGTGTATATATATATGTATATATAACTATCAGGGTACTCATTTTAAAACTAATGCACTCTGTATTCAAAGTACATAAATTGTTATTTGTGAGGAAAAGAGAAATATCTTTTGGTGAAAGTCAAGTGTATATTTTTCAACTTGTAATTTTATCTTTTTTCTCTATATAATACATACGGGATGACCCATTACTAATAGAAGATAAAAATCACTCCAGATTTTAATTTTCCATGAAATATCAAATCATATTTAACAAGACTCATTTTCAAATTTGTAGAAAATAAACTTAAAACACTAAGTAACAGATTAAGAGACTCATTATTACTTCAATATTATAACTATAACCCATCTGACATCTTTATTGGAACTTTATTCTAACACTATTTACTATGAAGCAGAATTTGGTCCCACTTTCCATCTTATTTTAAATTTGTTTAGTCCCAACTCCCATTAATTTCAAAAACTGGTTTGGCAGGAAAAATCAGGTTAGATATAGACCAGTAATCTAAATAAACATGATATAAACATTGGTAAGGAGTTGGGCTAACAAGGCCAGGAGGGAGTAGGGAGAAAAGCAATATGAATTGTTGTTGAGTAAATCTTTATGGATTACGTACAGTGTTCACCATACTCTACTGAGCATAGAATCTTCTGTAAAAAGAGTCATTGGCAATTATAGAAATTAGTGAAGAAAGCAGCTTTCCTTGCATCATGGTATAAACAAAATAGACTCCTAACCCATGTAAGATAACAAAAGAATAATTTGTGCTCCCTTGCCTACAGTTTACCGTGTTCAGTAAAGGAAGTCAGCTTGAAGTACAGTTGGCCATGGAAACAGTCTATCTTAGCCAACCCATGACCAATCCCATGCAATGACCTGTTCCAGGCCTCACTGTCTCAGACACACTCAGCTCACTCCTGCTTCCTGGTGCCCCTTCTTGCTGTGTCCTGCCTGGAATGCCCTTCTCCTTTTATCTCCACTTTCTGAAGTCTATCCAGCTCAAGCCCCTACATTTTACATTTACTCTACAGTCTGGCCTATTGAGATCCCTGTTCTCTGACCACCTTCAGCTTTAGAGATTCCGGCTGCTATGCATATGCTTTTCATAATATTTTATATATTTTTCATGGGAAATTATTTCTCCTCAATACAGATAAATTTCTTGACAGACGTGACTGTCATTCATTCATTCATTTTTTAATATTTTCCCATAGTAGTTATCACAGTATTAGGCACATGGGAAACAGTCAATAAACACACTGAATATTTCTGAATAAAATGAGAGAATGTATTTTGGGATAACACATAAAGAGTGGTGATAGGAACTTATAAAAAGACGTTGCTAAGCAATAAAGAAATTAATTTTAGATCTTCTGAACAAAATTCTCTTTTAAAACAAAAGTATATGTTAATTGCAGTACGACTCATTGTGGCCAAGACAGGTAAACAACCAAAGTGTCCCTCAACAGATGAGTAGATAAAGAAGATGTTTTACATATACACAAGGGTACGTTACTCAGCCGTAAGAAAAGGTGAAATGCTGCCAATTGTGACAACATGGATGGATCTTGAGAATATCACGCTAAGTGAAATAAGACAAATGGAAAATGTCCAGAACCATATGATTTCACTCATATGTGGGACATAAAACTGCAAACAACAAACGAACAAGACAAGCAAACAACAAAAACTCATAGACAAAGACAATACTATGGTGGTTACCAGAGGGAAAGGGAGGTGGGGGTGAAGAGAAAAGCATAAAGGGAGTCAAATGTATGGTGACAGAAGGAGATTTGACTCTGGGTGGTGAGCACACAATGCAATATACAGATGATGTATTATAGAATTGTACACTTGAAACATATATAATTTTATTAACCAATATCACCCCAATAAACTTAGTAAAATGGAAAAAAACACACAAAACTATAAAGTACTAACGTATGCCCTTTCTTAGTTTACAGATATGATTCCGTATAGCATCATAAAGGCCTTGTTTTCAGCAGTTATAACACTAGTACTGACTGACATTGTACCCCTAGGAAACTTACGCATTTGCCATGTGTTCGTCTTGCTATATGATAGGAAGCTTATGATAAGTGCAATTTTTCTTGCCCTTTAAAGGTTTTAGTAGGTTATTAATGAGAGTGAAGCTAAATTTTACCCTCAAGGCAAATTATAATAAATGTTAAAATCCCATGCATCTTAATATAGTCATTAACTTCATTTTCTAATTATATTAATATTTTAATTGCTTGATTTTTTACTTTGTATATGATTGATCATTTTTATTAGATGCAGTTGATATGCATCTTCTACAAAATCTACTCTTAGTAAAAAATTATGTTTTTCTAAATAATAACCTTTGAAGTTATAACAGCTGGAGCATTTAAACTGAAAAGCTTAGATTTATGTTAAATGCTATGATAATGTTTGAACGTTAATTAGATTAATATGAAAGTGTGATTGTCAAAATACTGTATTATATTAACTGAAACCAAAGGTCCTCCATTTTACTTTTAATTATTTGATTGAAGTATGAAGAACAATCAAATTTTTTTATTATTACATCTCAGGATTCAAAAACTCACCTTCTTCATAGTTACCTGAATAAATTACTGGTAACTCTCACGTAAAATAAATTTTGCATGCGCTTTGAAAACATTTCAGCTGAAAAAAGTGGCAAAATCTGAGCTTTATGAAATACATTTCCAAAACAAACACTCAGCTTACCTCCAGTAGATGAGAATACCCACAAGAATCACTAGACAGATAAAAGTCAGGGCTGACACGATCACAAGGGGTATAACTGCCTTCTTCTCGGATTCCAACCCCTCAGCTAGACCAACGCGAGATTCATGGCTACTATTACTGGCCTCTGTAGTTGGAGAAAATGGAGAGAGTTGATATTTAAACTAAAAGAAAAGTAATACCATTTTTCAACTGAATAATTGCAACCTTCATTGCTGTTGCTTACCTTTAAAATTTTGACTCTATAATGCAAAGAATGTCTATGATTAGAAGTCAATTAAAATAAAATAAAGTTTATAAAGTAAGGCAGGCTATCGGAGCTTGAGAACATAATATCCTAACAGAGATTGGCACCCAGGTAGGGGTGCCATGGCAGGAAATGACTATAATACTACCTTGAAAAGATTGTGAAAATGGAAGTATTAAAATAAGAAAACTACCTAGATGTTAAATAAAATGATCAGGGAAAACATTACTACTTACTGATTCACCATATATAATTTTGATTTTCCAAAATTAATTTTAACGGAATTATTTTGAATCCTGCAATTAGGTAAATAATTAGGACGAGTTAATAGTTTCATGAAGAGAGAATCTTACAATAAATAACCCTACTTACATTAAGGTAATTTAGCAATCTATTTAAAATTTAATGTAGGTTGCTTTTAAAATGGTATTAATATTTTGAATGTCCTTCTTACCAACTGTTTTTCCCCATCAAAAATGAAAATACTGTTGCACTTGAATTGAAGGACTATATATATTTAAGAGATTCTTTTCAAATATGCAAGTGTAAATTATGAGAAAGTCTGAAATCTGCCCTTGGGTTAATTTTCAAAGATGGCAAATGACTATTTTTGTGACCATATGGGCAAGTTATTGTTCTAGTACTTTCAAAATCGCTGCCATTGGAGCTATCCTTCCACGTTGTTAAAGAGTTTCAGGACTGTAGGGCGTCGGTGGCCCGTCACCACTCTTCCCTTCTACTTTGAGGTGTGTGCAGTGGGAAACCAAGATGACTGAACATTAGAACTCTTCCAGCTCAATACTATGGCGACTCTGCTACAAGTGCCCTTATCCTGTCTACCTGTAGAAGTTCTGATGAAACTAAATTTAGGTTCTCAATGAGAGTCCACACTGATTGTTACACAAATGGCACATTTGGTGTGGTTGTACTAAGTATTGTACTATTAATGATACGAGACAGAGGGATGCAATTTATTTTTAAATCTTTAAGAATAATAAATTTGAGAGTAACGAATTCATAAGCATAACATTAAAATATATCTAATGCAGGGAACTTAAGATTTAAAATGATAGCTTCCTTCTATAATGGGATGATGCAAAAAAGAGCCAATAATTTAATCTACTCAACATACCAAAGGAGTATAAATGACACCCAAAGTTCCCAAGATGTTTGTTCTTATAATTAGGGATGCAGTTGGTAGAAAAAAGAGGAATTCAAAGGTGTGACTAAAAATCGTAAAATTGTATAAACAGCGGAAATATTGTAAGCCCACTGAGCCCTGAGCTGTAGTTAATATTCTTACGAGAGAAGCCCAAGTTTACTTTCTATTATGTTCATCATGTGCCCTGGTGATTACGCATTGTGGTGAGGCTCATATAGAAGCCTAAATAATCTGATGGCAAACGCACTGAAAATTTCTTGTTTTATACGTGACTGTCTTCACACGTTTTCTAGTGTAACTACTGTTACCTAAATTGAAAGTCAGTGGGTAATAGATGAAATAATACATTTAGCAACGTTCCTGGTACCTAGTAATTACCAATGGTGATTAATATTATCATCTGTATCCTTCATTCTTGAAATGTGGCCCCAGACCAGCACCATTGGCATCATCTGGAACTTGTTAAAAATGCAAATTTTGGGCCCCACCCCAAACACCTCAAATTTACTGAATCAGAAACTCTGTGGATAAGGCCCAGCAATCTGTGTTCACACTAAAGTTTGAGAGCAAATGATGTACATTAATTTATATACGAAGTGAGCTTATTAAGTACACATGTCTTCAATGACCACAAATATTCATAACAATATGTATATAGGTACAGATACATACATATCTCATTTATATATGTATGGGCATACACATACATGAGATATGCCTGGTCATATATGTGATATATACGTAAGACATATAACACAAAATATGCAACAAATTGCCATATATATCACACACAATATACATACACTATCCATACACATTCGCACATACAGTCTGGTATATAGGTTCATCTCCTAAGTTCTCTGGGAGGTCGGATTTTAAAATAAACCCTTTCACTGAGCAGTCAGAATAATAAACTCATTGTAATCACATATTATGAAACCTAAATGGGATGCTACAAAAAGTACACACAATAAACTGGTTGCTTTGTATTTTATAATGAGGAACAATTAGTTGTATTGATTTTTATACATTAGTTTTATATTCATTAATATTTATTTTGATATGACTCAGTAGTGTATATGAATTACCTAAATGATAAGACAAGAAACTACTAATAGAGTATTAGGAAATAAAGAACAAAGATGAATATTTTAAAGTACGTTTTCAGAAAAACAGTGTAATTTTGGTATTAGAAATTAGGCATTATATGTATTTTTTATTGTCTTTAATCTTGAAAACATAATCTCTAAGAAACAGACACCAGTAACACAGGTTATCAGTCTCAGTTATGTATTAACTCCCTAATTGAGCTGGATCAAGTAACCCAGTATCTGTGGGGTTTGGTTTACACAGTCATAAATTGCAGATGCTAATATTTGCCTTATATATATTATTTTGAGGACCATATCTTATAAGTTATTCTACATTTAAAAATATATAATCAAATTATAAGTTTTGGAATTAGTCCATATGCATTTGTTAAAGAGGCATATTCAATCATAAGACATATTACATATAATTTTATTATGCATATAGATTTAAAAACAGAACAAAATTTTCCCCTAATTTTGTTTTATCTTATTTATTTCATTAAGTAAGTTACTTGATGATGTTGGATGTTACATTCATATTGTTCTCTCATCAGTGGGAGAACTTACTCTAATAAATCTAATTAGTGCATTGAAGGGAAATTGCTAAGTTTTAGTCATTAATTTTAGGTTTGGCATTTTTTTTTATATATAGTCTTTCCATAAGAGCATACTATAGCAAAAATATGTGAATGATGCCACTACCCAGTAAGATAGAAAAATAGATAGATTCCTGGTATTTTCCTTTAAAATAAATCTAATAAAAAATTTTTTAAAAAGTACTATAACTGGAGCCAGATAACAATTCATACATCTGGCGATACTAGTGAATATGGTGACCTGTGGGTTCATTATTTATTCTCACATCTCAGAGTTTAAGTTTTTAAATTGGAATGCCATGTTAAATGGTATGAAGTCAGAATACTCAGAAAACTTCTCTATCAAAATGTACAGACTTTTAACTGCTGCTGTACCGAAAGAAAAATACGCAATCAATTCAAGAGATAAAAATAACAAAAGAGGGAAAATATTCTAATGGGACTGGTGTCTGTGTCCTGGATTGTAAATACCCACTTTTATGCACCCGTAGTGCAGGATGGAACTATAGCCTGCTTTTTAACCTACTGTTACAATTTAAGTATTTTCATTGTTAATTGTAAAAATGTCTTAAAATTTAATAAAAGTAAATTATATAATTATTATGATTAGTTTAATGAAATTATCTAGTATTTCATATGCTTAATGGTATTGAACTTCCCTTTTCTTTTCATTGGCATTTAAAGCAAACATCTGTATTATAGACGCTGTAAGTAATCTTCTTTAAGAAACATCTGGCTAATAAACCAATTTGCATAAAATACATTATTAAATGGGATGCATTTCTTCAGAAAATTTTCTAGTGTTTTACATCTTGTCATACAATACCTATACATACACTGCATATTAATGCCCATTATTTAACTTCTTAGAAAGGTATATAACCGCAAGTACAAAGGAGAATGTGTTCTGTTAGTTAACACTGCCCTCTTTAGGCAACATTAAGGTAATCAAACAAAGACAACTTCTAAAAATTGAAACCTTGTTTAAAACAAAAATGTTACCATTAACTCTCAAAACTTAGCAATAAAACTTTTTTCAAAGCTCCCCAAGCTAGGGTGAGTGTGTAAATTACATAATTCTTTTCCATGGAGCGGGTTAAAAAGAGGTGCTTATATCATATTACTATCAGAATTTAGCATTCATTTTATCATTCGACAGAATTAGTTTACAACTTATTTCAGAACAAGAGTTAATATGAAAATTAAAATCATCTAAAAATAGCACACTCCAATTTATCATTTAAAAAGCAGCATACTAATATATTTAGTAGGTACACATAATTACTTCTACATATAATAGGCATCTTGTAGAATATGAAATATTCACAATAAATAAAAATCACTTTATCTATTTTGAAGAGAATTAAGAACCAAAACAAACATAACAGAAACAGACTCATAGATTCAGAGAAAAAACTGATGGTTGCCAGAGTGGAAGAGGGTGAGGAGATGGGTGAAAAAGGTGAAGGGGAATAAGAGGGACAACCTTTCAGTGACAAAATAAAGAAAGCACAGGGGTGTCATGTACAACACAGGGGATAGAGTCAACAATACTGTAATAACTTTGCACAGTGATACATGGTTAATAGACTTATCATAGTGATCACATCGTACGGTATATAAATGTCGGATCACTACGTTATACACCTGAAACTAATACAAGATGACATGCCAACAACACTTTGACAAAAAATTGAAAAAAAACAACAACACCATTTTGAGTATTCATTTGAGTAACGAATAAAACCATACTTTAAAACCTGTAAACTGGTTTGATATTTTGATTAAAAAATAACATGCCATTTTACCAAATGTCTATCCTTCCATGATTTTTCTATTCTTTGCGAAAAAAGACTGCCACACCTCCATCTATCTCTTTGATCCATAACTAACCTGCCTCTGAAATGTTGAACACTTCTGAGTGCCCGCTAGTGACAGTCGGTGTTGAGGACTGGGGGGATCCAGGCGTTATTTCTGAGTCACCTGCTTCCAAGACCCCATCAACATCTCTCTCGTTAACATCTGGAAAACTGAAGTCTGTGGAAGTCTCCTTATCATTAAGGCTATCTGACGTACTGTGCCCTGATCCACTCTCTTCATCACTTGTAAGAACCGCCCATGCTTTAGATTCTGGGGGGAAAGGAAGCAGGGCTTTCCCAATCTGAATGTCACCATCCTGTTTTCCATCATCGTGCTTTCGGGGGAGCACATCTGTTGGTGGTGATGTATCAGGACTTCTGTCCATACCACTCTGACTGTCTGAGGTCACACCTGTGACGTTATTTTCTTCTTCAGACTTCTCAGATACTGAATATAAAGTTGGCTTATTCTGATCCACAAGACTGTTGTCCTGGGGGTCTGAATCATTCATTACCCTTTCCTGGGATTCTCTATAGGAGAAGCATGACATACACTTATATATGGATAAGCCATCTCTATCTCTGTCATCCTCATCATCATAATCACCAGTATCACCATCATCACCATCCCCCACTAGCTCAGTGTCTAGTCTGGCTCTGTGAGTCAGCTCAGAAGTTGTTTTAGAAGGAAGCACGAACTTGGTTGTGGCAACAGAACCTTCTGTGTTGGGAGAAACAGCTGTAATGGAAGCATACCCATTTTCTAAAGAAACAGAATGGTCAGCAGTTACAAGTGTTGGAATACCAGCAACCTCATTGGTAATAGAACCCTTGGTGGAGGTGAAAACATCATCAGAATACATAAGCTTATTTATAAGTGTATTTGGTGGCACTTCCATCGATAAGACAGGAGTAGCAAATGCATGCTTTCTTTCTGGGGGATAGGCATGCTGAATCTCCACATCGGCAGTTTGCAATAACTCATCATTACTGTGCATTGAAGGCACCCCTTGCTGGGAATTTTCGCTTTTAAGCAAAATTGGTTCAAAATATTTCTTTGTATAAGAAATGGTTAAACCTTGAAGTGAAGCAGCGGGCATATTAGAAGCAGGCGATACAACAAAACCTGGTACAGACGTAGCATGCAGTGTGTTTTCACTTGAAGCAGAATTTGATGCCATGAGATGCGACAATGTAGAACTAATTTGATCAACCTTGGGGGTTTCAACCAATTTTGGATCAGTAGGCACAGCCAGAAGAGCGGTTTTAAGCAATTTGTCAGCATCAGAAGCCTGAAAGGAAGGTTGCAGCAATGATACTTCCGTATTAAAAGAATCTGAGTCCTCGTACAACAAGAGTTCAGTTGAAGGAGATAACATTCCACTAGAAGCAGGGTCAGAGGATGCTGGCTCTGAGTTTGCACTAAGCTCAGGCTTAAGAGAAGTGTCACCAAACGCTTGAGATACAGCATGTGTAGGTTGAAGTGAAAAGTTATTTTCTGGAACTTGACTAATCTCATGATCAAAAGCCTTAGGGGCAGCATAAGCAAGAGAGTCTGGAAGTATACCCTGTGTGCTAGAAATGGAAACAGGGGATTCTTGTAAAGATGCACTCAACTTATTTACATTATCGTACAGCTCAGGCATGACTGTGCTTTCAGAATAGTAAATCATCCCACTGAATGAAGAAATCTGCAGTTCAGTCTGATTTCCATCTATTATGTCACTTTTAGGAAGCGTCTTATTATCATCACTAAACACAGATGCTGTATATGTAAATTCAGCTACAGAAACAGGTGAAGATAGGTTAAGGGCTGTCAGACCATCTGAGTCAGGTAAAAGAAATTCACTATCAGAGGAGGCTCCAGACCAGTCCCCATCACCAGACAGGCCCTGAGTGGGCTGCAGCACTGACATGGAGGGGGTTATTAAAGAAGACTCGGGCATTGGTGGGTGGCTAGGGCTGCTAAGTAAGGAACCGTCATGAGCTACCTTAACAGAATCATGCACAGGTATTGCGGAATTGTAAGAAACAGTGAAGAGGTGTTGGGGGCCCTCGTTATCAGGTAAGGCATGAGAAGGTTCAGGCCCTGAAGAACTTGCATGCATCGTCACATCACTGCTGGATGACTCAACTGGAGAAAACACAAGCGTTTTATAAGGGACCCCAGAACCACGACCACCAAATTCCAGTGTCTGTGAAGCAGCACGAGTAGTGGTCTGATGTGACAGCACATCAGGATACTGAGCAAGGCTGGGCTCTAGCAGTAAATCACCCCCAGCCACTGGCAGGGAAGCCTGCAGGGACACCTTACCACTCTCAACAGCTGACGCAACTTGTGGAAGGATGGGAGAGACTGTAGACAGATGGTGAAGCCATTCACTACTGAAGGAAGCAGAGAAAAATGGAAGCGAAGGTGCGCCCTCATAGGAAGACAGGATGGGCTCAAACGACACACCGACACTGGGAAACACAGGCGTAGCATGCAAGGCCGAATCACTACTTGAAGCGGCAGAGGCAGTGTTGAGGATCTGATTGTCAAGCAACAAAGGGGTGACTAGCAGAAAGACTTCACTACTGGAGGAAGGTTGAAGAGGTGTCTCACCATTGTATACCGGTTGGGTTGTCTGCAACTGTACCACGTGGACAGTGGCAACCGAATCGTGTGGTCCGGAGGATGGAGTAAAAGCATGAGGTGTTACCTCAGTCGGGAAGTAGGCAAATGAAGAGTAAGATGGCATTTCCATATCTGTGACTGAGGGATGCTGCGACACCAGTGGGCCTGGAGAAGAGGACTCAGTTGTCTTCTCAAATTCCTCAATATGTATCTCGGTGTAATTAGTCTGGAGGAAGCTCTCTCTACCTGATCCAACATCGGGCTGTGTCATCACCTCTGTAGTACCAGGAAACCACACATTTCTATCAACAGAAGGATCCTTGAGAGATTCTTCTGAACCCGAGGAGGCTGAATCTTCTGAAGCATTTCTCATAGATTCGGGCATAAGGACATCATATGTGATGGCCTCTGGGTTTTCTGAAGAAAATACATACCCATGGGATATGTCCTCAGAGATGAATGGCACAGCAGTAGTTGCAAAATTGGAGCCTGAAGAATCATCAGCTCCTGTATCGAGCTTGACATTGGTCAATAAACTCTCTTCCTCACTGATATCAGTAGATACCTCTTGAGATTCCGTTATAGGAACTATAGTTAAAGATTCCATGGTCCCAGACAAGTTCTTCTGTGGAAATCTGAGAATAGTTTTAGAGCCATCATTTAAAGAGGCCGAAGTGCCTTCCAGAGGGTGAGGTGGCAGTTTGGTCACAGTCTGTGAAGTCAAAGAAATATCTTTTTCTTGGGCGAATTCAGTGACTGGTTGGGAAGTAGAATCTAAAGGTGTGTTGGGAATATCACCCTTTCCAGAGAACACACTGCCTCTTGTTGGAGATCGGTTAGTCTTGGCCTCATTGTGTTTAGTCCCGACGCGATTGTAGTTTGTTGTGGTAGACATGTGGGGTTCCTTTCTCCTTATTTGGTTTGTGGCACTGTCTCTACCAGGATTCACAATAGTGTCTTCGTCAATGTCTTTTCCCTCCTCTTCCTCCTTTGAAAAGCAAACAAGATTTAATGGAACATAAGGAAATAAGAGAGAAAAAAATCTTAGTAATATTTTATACTGCATTATGCTGTTAATCTTCACTTGTGGGATCTTGGGAACGTCTCCTCATAAAGCACCATTCCATAGAAGCCACGCGTCTATCCTATAACATTTATCGTCCTAGGGAGAGTAATTAAACTAATTGGAAACACCCGATTTTAGCTGGCTTTATTTTAATGCTATGAAACGAAGTAATTAAATGAATAGCTACCACAGCTCTGAAAGGAAGACATGTTGTATTTATTTATTGGGAGTGTTATTTACCGTAGTATTTATTTTTATGTTTTTATGCTTCTCTGTTCAATTCATCTGGCAACAAACTAAATAACAACTAGCTTCTTGTAATATGAAATGGTAATGAAACAGTTTATTTCAAAGACCAAAGTAGTTGCATATTCAGAATATTTCATTGTATATATTCAGAATACATCACAATTATTAAGCCATCATACAAAGGAAGAGGTTTTTATTATTGTTTTTCGTTTTGTTTTAAATACTTTCCATTTAAGACTTAGGCAGACATTTTAAAGGCAAGTTGTCAAAATATGCTTCTAGTGCTAGTTATTTAATTTTGGGTTTTGTTTTAAAATACCATTCAGGTGACCCAGTCTTTCATGAACACTTAGTCACTGTAACGGATGAAGAGCTATATGGCTAGAGATAAAGACCCATGTTTTCCGGTTTTGTTCTGCTTTTTTTTTTAGAAAAACAACAACAACAACTGTTCATCTTATAATATGTCTAATCATATGTTTAGAAAACTGAATTGCCAAAGGTATCAAGATATGTTATTTTTAGTCCACATAGGACATGATTTTTTTCGTTTGTTGGCATTGTCACCTATTAGATCTTTTAAGCCCATGTCCCTTAGAAGAAGAAAAAAGTGACTGAGTACAAGTTAGTTATTGAGAATTTGACCAGTATCAGTAAAAAGAACATGAATGTTAAGCCATGTGTGCTCATGATCATGTGTGTTACACACACGGAAAGCTGCACCGTATGAAACACAAGCTTTCAAGCTTAATGAATGACTGCATCATCAGTCAGAGCTTAATTATTTCATTGATTTTAAGCAGTTTCTAATGAATATGTGACAACTCTGAGAAATGAGTCAGCTTTAAAGATCTAGATTGTACTGATGCTAAAAGTTGGTATTCCCTTAGATTCTCCAGACAAGTTTCCTCACTAGTAGTCAGTACTTCTTCATGAAAGTTTCCATTCTGTTTGATACTTTGTTTGTAAGGACATCCCAAGTGATCTCACCAAATAATTGCCTGAATAAAACGCTCCCTTAATCTACAAACCCGAAGACTTCAGACGAAAGGAAAGAAGAATAGTTTGCCTTGACTTGCTCTGAAGGAAAATCTGTTGGTGCCAGATATCTCGTCTTTCCCTAGAAGTTCCCAAACATTTATTTTATAATTTGATCCAGAGTTTTGCTGAGGATCAACGTGAAGTTTAGCAATAAGGGGGTTCTAACTCTTCCTCCTTTTTGCAAATCTGGATATGTGCTTGGTTTTCTGGTATCACTCCACACTCAACCTCTACCAAGACTCTTCTAAACATTTTTTCCTGCTCTTATCAAACCTCTACTTTCCTACCCTCTCACCTCATTCTCAGCAGATGGCCTTTCTGCTTACTTTACAGAGAAATTAGAAGCCACTGGACAAAAAGACACCCCTCTTCCTAACATTAAAACATCAAAAACAGGGACCAATAAAATCTACCCTCTCATCTGGTTGTAACTGAAGAGTTGTTTCTAATTCTTACATCTATATTTCAAATTAATTCTCTATCCTCTTCTTGGGAACCACACACAATTCTTTCCCTCTTTTTTTGTGATTTCAATGTTGTTTTCTCAAATGGATCATATTTATGAGCTTAAATGAACTCAGATCTCTCTTATTTAAAAGGAATATAAAGATAAATCTCAAATTCAACTTCTAGTTATTATGCTCTCTCTCTCTTTCCCTTTACAACGAATGTTCCCAAAAGATGTGACATCTATATTCTCTATACGGTGTAACAGTTTCCAAATCCCACAGTAATGTTGCTTCTCTTCCTCTTTGTTTATATTTTCACAGAAACACAGTTTATCATTTTCCTTCCATAAGCTATGTAGATTTCTATAAAATTTTTCTTAAAACGTAAGACTACTCACTTTTTCTTTTATTAGATCTTTTGGGGGGAAAAACTATATACAAAAAACACACATATCCTTCCTATTTCTTCCTTTTCCAGCAGATTTTAGACATTGTGAGGTTCAGATACCTCTCAGAATCTGATGATGGTAATGGACCCTGCATTAATCTTAACCGACCACACCTTGTAGATCTCTATGAAGTCATACCAGCTCATGTCAACATGTCAAGAAGACTGTATCATTCATGCTCTGTGATTACTTTATACATATCTGAAACAAAAATGTTTTAATGGATACTCCTTCATATAATTTCTTACTGAGTTATTGTGAATCTCTCTTCCACTACGGTTTACATCCACGTCACACCTGTTATCCTTCACAACTTCCATTAATTCTATTTATTTATTTTTATTGTAAAGCCTTGATCATGCTGGAGATACTTTCTTTCAGAGTCATGCATTTCTATTTGAAGAGGATCTGAGAAATATCCCCAAACTACTCAGTTCCATACTCAGACTTAAGAACCATTACAGCTACATCCCAGGTGTTTGTCAATTTTTATCATATGTTCCTGCAAGAATCAAAGGAAGTGAATAGTGCTATGGACATAGCATTTGCGTCCCCCGCCTTCCCCAATTTATATGAAATCCTATCCTCAATGTTATAGTAGGAGGTGGGGCATTTGAGAGGCATTAATCTTCATCTAATTAAGATTAGATGAAGCAATAAGAGTGGGGCCCTCATGAACAAGATTAGTGCCCTTGTTCTGCTTTGCTCTCTGCCATGTGAAGATACAAGGACAAGTCAGCAGCTGTAACCCAGAAGAAGACCCTCTCCAGACCCTGACCATGTCGGCACCTTGATCTCACACTCCCCTCCTCCAGAACTGGGAGAAATCAATTTCTGTTGTTTGTAAGCTACCCAGTTTATGGCATTTTGCTTTAGCAGTCTGCGCTGACTAGGACACAAACTAATGATGTGAATGTACAGTGTAAAGTAATTTCTTTTTCCCGCCTTTGACTTGATTCTGGTGATGACTTCTAGGTATATACGTGATCACATGCATGTCCACACACGTGTGCACACAGGCACACTCACACACAAATAACCTTGGCTGAATTCTGTGCACTCCTGTTGAAAGGTAAACTGGTCATTTTGGTAAAATAATCCTCTGTAAGAGAGAACTGCTATAAGTTATATAAATTAGTGAGGTCATTATAAATGTGAAAACACAACTGAATTGCTATTTATTGCTAGATAATAAGATAACAGCGTTCGTTACCCCACTTTATGAACATATATGTACATATACACACATTCATACTACAGTAACACTAGCATCTGTATTTAACATATAATCTCAGTTAACCTGAATAGCAGACTTGGGCTCAGGATAAAATGTAAGATAAAGCAATCATTGTCTATTTAAAAAATTAAGACAGTGCTAACATTTATAAATATTCTTAAATACTCATTTTCTTGAGGGACATTATGCTAGCAATGGACACTTATAATTTGAATACTCCAAACACAAATGTTCAAATTAAAAGGGCAAAAGAATATAGAAAAGTTGTATTTTGGCTCATATTTATTATCAATCTATCAATCATTGGATAAGTTAGTTATAAATAAACTGTAACAATATTAACATTAAGAATTGGTTAAATATTTTTTGTCTGTTAGAAAAACTTGACACTGAAAAAATTCCAATTTATATAGTTCATAACTACAATTATTTTTAAAATTCATTTTTTATTATTAGCAAACTTTTTGTATCTCTCTATTATTTTTATTTTACTAATCAAAGTATTTTCCAAGTTCTTCATAAAAGAATTATGTATATCAATTACATGACTATCTAAGAAGTAAAGCAACTAATCTTGGCATGAATAATGCAACCTTGGCTTCTATTAATGCAATATCTGAAAACTAACCAATAATTCAAAATAGACTTGGAAATTTTAAAACAGTTGAATATACAATGTAGCTATAATACCTTGATTATTTCTTCAGTTCCAATTAACTCAGGAAAGAGGTCAAGTTCTACAAAATTGAAAAAAAAATTATTAAAAATTTTATTCAACGATTTCAGTCATGTGGTTTACCCTTGGATGGAAAGAGGGAAAAGAAAGAAAAAAAAAACACTGTTAGCTTTGAAAATATAGAATCTCTCAAAATCAAAGTTTCACATATCAGTTTTCAACACTACCGAACACTACATAACGCAACACTACATAAACCTGTAGGAAACTGCACTCAAAACCTTCATCTCTATAGTTCACTCCAACTCCCTTCCCCTTTCTCACTCCCAAGTGTGACTGATGCTAAGAAGGAAAAGGGAGACAGTGAGGCTGATATTACCGAGTATAATCTCTCCCCCCAACCCCCCCCCAAATTTTTCATCAGTGCAGATTCACTTTCACCCTTAGCAGCACTGATAAAAGCATAGCTGGGGGAAGTGCCAGCGATTTAGGGAAGAAGTGAAAGGATTTATTCTTGTATTCAGTCACTATTCCTCAAGTTCCTCTTCTGACTGAGGGTCAAATAATGCTTTGTATTCTTCGGCTGTGGGCACATACTATCTGTACACAGGGTGCTGCCCCAGGTAAAATGGAGAGTGTCTTCCAGCAGCTCCAGCGTGGTCTGGCAGCAGGAATGACTGACCAGAGTGATTCCCTGCCTTCTCCCCAGGAAACTCAGCTAAGGCTGTCTATGCAAAGAATGCAACGACCAGGATCATCCAAGTCCATTTCCCCCAACTGACTAGAACCAGGGTATTATTAGTCTATGGAAATCTCAATCCTAAAACAAGACCTGGCAGTAAATGACAGGAAAGATTAGCAGCCAGTTCTGTCTCTCCAGCAAGGAATCTAGCCCCCCTGCCAATTACTGAGGGGCTAGAGAAGCAGTTCTCCTGAGTCTTCATCTGAGCTGCCTGTTATCAGAAATATGGCAGACAGGCGAGCTGTGATGGCTTGAGCATTATTACAACAATGCTCCTCTTTTTCCTATTATTTTATAGCACCTCACTCCATCTCCAAAGTTTATGCTCTTCACTGTCCCAATGCTGCTGATGTTCTCTGTTTTACGCCTGTATATATTCTCAAAGGAAATGCATATTCCATAGAATTTCCAAAGGCATAACTGAACTACCAATAAATGTTTATTAAACCCAGACCTGTTTTATAACATAGACTTGATTATTTTTATCAGGAAATTTCTAAGTGTTCAGAAATGTAAAGCCATAAATAGAGTTATATACATGAATTCTACTTAGAAGAGAATTCAACTAAAATTTGGAAGTGTGCCCAGCTCGCAAATGGATTTAGATAAAATTAATACTCTTCATTATTTAGCTATTTGAAGGTTACTTACCCTGAACAATTTTCTGTGCTGCAAAAATGAAAATAGTCACTGGAAATGATCACAGTCTTAAATTTTAACTCTTAATTATTATTTTTTTCCTTCTTAAAACTGACCATGAAAGAGTTTGGAAACTTTTATTTGGAGTATTAATATTCTCCTTTTTCTATTTTTGTCTCTATGAAACCCTTTCCCACCATGTTTTTTATGTTTATTATTTTTCAGGTTACCAAATTAAAGTGGTTTCAATAGTCTGAAACAACTGAGTCTCTATAACCTCTAAGGAAACCAATACACCATGTGAATTTAAAAATGGGATACAACTCAACTGTGAGAGACAAACAAGAATCTTCACTATGACTTTCTAAAAACTACAATTTTAGGTGATGCATGTAAAAATCTTCAAATTCAGCACATGGCACAATACCTAATTCTATTTATAATGCTTTCAAATGTAGTGACTCCTCTTCATGTACTTTTAAAATACTTGAATTTTAATAAGGGAAAATCATAATCAAGTATTTGTTGGTGATACATATATTACACTGTAGATTTTTCTCCATTAAGCAGCTAGGGGGGAAAAACTCAAATATAGTCCATTTTCTTCAACATACTTAAGGAAGTGTTTTAAAATAAAAAAAAAAAAAAAAGAAAAAAAAGGTCTAACGTCCCCCAAATCTATGCTTTTAATGGAAATGTTCTTATTAATTGTCAGGCTTGGGGTAGGGTACATATAACGATCACATTGTGGACTAATTTCCTCCTTTTTCAGTATTGTCTGTGTTAAGTGCATTTGATTTATTTGTATCCTTTCATAGAGCATACATTAACATACATATGGATTATGGTTGCTAACAAGTTACATGATTTTACCCAGACATACCCTTAAAGAGTATCAGTGAGTTCTACTATAAATGTCTTTGCTGTTTACTTCAGTGAGGAGTAAAAAGTTTTCCTTGGGCCCCTTTAGGCCCAAGGGGCAGCATATGAAGACCCAAGAAGCCCTCTGACCCTCATTGTCTCACAGCACCCTCATGGGTGAATACCCCTAGTGTCGGCCTTCACATTGGGAAGTATCAACCCACTTGGAAAGGATCTTAATTCTGGTTTCCTATAGACTCAGATTATTTGAATTGACTGAAATTCTGGGGTTGCCCAGCAACACTTCAACAGGACTCCTCTGCCCCCCCATTAGTCCAGAAGTCTTTTGCTGAGCATCTTCAGAGCAATTTTGAAATAAAATAATTTTGGAAGATGGTTTCTGTCTTCTTGGAGATTTGGGAGCCATTCTTCTGTGTCTGAGAGTTCGTAGCACTCAAGGTCTAACTCTGGTGATTGGCACGAGGTCTCTAATACTGGGTACCATTTGACATGCTATTTCCTCACAAGTAATAGCTGATGTTTTAGCAACCACTGGTCTGATTCAGTATATTAAATGTTCAAAAACTATACTGGTTTACAGAATCTTCTCACTTCATCAAAATAGACTTATGAAAGGCTGTAAAAGTCTGAAGTGGAGACTCAATTTTTTTTTTTTTTTGAGTGAACACTTGAAATTCCTATTTGTGTGAAAACTGAACAAAAACTCTTGACTCATTCTGGTTTTGTCATGGGACACATCTAATGCTAGATTTCCTAAAAGAGGATGTTAGTAACACATTAATATTCCATAACACAAAAAAGCAACACTGACATAGGTTGGCAAGCAAGGCTTATTTAATTGTTTGAAGGTAAGCCAAGTTTCACAGCGCAAAAAGGTAAAAACAAAGTGGGCTGCAATCTCTTCAAACTCTGATATAAATATCATTCTATAATAATGCCCACAGCATAGGATGGTACAGGCAGTGTAAGGACAGATGTAAAGTGATTTAACAAAGACAACTGTTATACAACTGAAACGCACAAAATCACAGAAAACTATGTTGACTTAATTCACCATGCACTTAAATTGAATACATATAATTATCACAGCCCTAAAACATGTACCTAAATAAGGTCTCTTTAATTGGATAATTGGCTCTACATTATAGAACAGAAACAAACACAATTATTTCAGTTACAATGAAATAAATATATTTATGAATTGTTTATTCATAAATATAATTTTCTACAAAGTATTTGAAAGAATATACAGTTCTGTTTAACCTTCAAAAGGGTTTCTTAACAAATTTAAATTGTTTCTGAATATGAATGCATGCATTTATTTTAAAAAAGTAGTTTATAATAATATTTAACGGACACTAGTTTATGGTGATACTGTTGTATGCAACAAATGTCATTAAAATGCACAAGCAATAAATTAATCAAATTAGCCAAAGTTAAATGCACAATTTAGAAGGCTGACATTCCCTTCACAGATATTGACTAGAATATTTGAAATTTATGATTGAAAGAAAGGGCAATTATAATTGATCTCCTAAATTTCTTTTTAACAGAAGCAATAAAGAATACAGTATTTAGAAAACAGCTTACCCAAAATAATAATAGAATAATTCAATAGGACATATTACAGTGTTACTAAGGTAATGAAACAATATGATGAATAGGATGAAATGGTATTAATAAAAACCATGAAATAAGAAGCAAACTCAAAAGCCACTTAACATCTATATTAGCCACATAAATCACAAAATTCACACATCTTGTAGGTACTATCAAAGTCAACCACAAGATAGTACTGCTGTCAAGACTTACTGTGGTATAGCTACCATAGAAACAATATTTAACATAATTTCAACAATGAATTGAAAATATATGCATTGAAATGCCATTGCAGCCTTTAAGATGAGAAAGAATGAGTTCTAAGAAAACTAATATTTTATTTATAAAAAAAACAGGAAAACCTCAAACTTTGGGTAAATTGGCTTTTGATGAAGAAATTGTTGGAAGGAATAATTAAGGAATAACTGATCTAAGTCTTTAACCCTTGGCTTTTAAGAGGAAAATCATAGTGAAACATCAACTTAACTATCATATTTTTCTAAAACACCATTGCAGTATAAAATGTTTTAAGGGACTGAGACATTCAGAGAGATTAAATGGGGTGTCCACACTAGTGTGTCATTAGTTCAGCAGTGTCCTGATCCTTTGAATAAGTAGAAATTAAATTGTTATATTTATTATTTTGTATAAATGTGAAAGTGCTACAAATGATACAAGAATGTTGTACTTGTGCCAATACAGATTCAGCCTAAAAGTATCACTCAGAAAGCACTTCTGTAGAAAACAGACATTTGATCTGTTTTTTTCATATGCAATAAGCTTCTCAAAAAGCAAAAAACTTTAGCATCTTTATTGAGCATAAATAAATAGCTAACAGTAATTTTTTTGTAAACTACTGGAAAATTGTTTTATATACAGCAATTACAGTGGTATAATGCAACCAAGAGAGTAAAATTAAGTGAACGTATTCAATATAATTCATATCTTAAAACACACACTACGATGATGAGAGATTTTTTATATGCCATGCTTCGTCAATTCACATACGATACTGACGAACACGGCCAAAGTTGCACAGCTAAAGATGTCATTTTTGGGGTGAGTCAATATGGAGAACTTTGGTGAGGGGTGACATTCAGTGGAGGAGCATGAGACGGTATAACTGAAACCATGGTTAGTTAATTTGGTACTCATCTTTCAATAAGACTTAGAGCTCAGATTCCATTTAAAAATCGCCTGATTTTGAAAAGCAGTGCTAAATAAGAGCAATAGGAAAGATGGTTACACCAGGCCACGAGGAAGGTCATAAGAAATGTATTAAATAATGATATTGCCATCACAATAGTAGTAATATTCACTAGCCATCAATGTTTTAACTTGGGAAATAACTTGGCAAGTTTTGTAGCCTGTGATTTGGAAGGACACATAATCTCACATCTAACGCTCTAACACATATTCTTTAACTTAAAAATTCAGCTAGAACAATTGTGATGAGGTAATCAATGAACATGCTCATAATGGACCACAAAGGCAAATCAATATACTTCAGTTTTCTTTCCATACTTAAAACTGGAAAATGGTATGGTCAATAGAATTTGTAACCATTTATTTCCATTAAAATTGTATAAATATTTCAGTGAGTAGTCTCATGATAGGGATAACCAAAGAATATTTACATTTATGTATGTATATATGATTGCATATGTTTGTGAATATATATATATACGTGATATGTATACACATATAAACGTACATATATACATACATATATAACTCCGTTCTATTACTTGAAAACTGCTATACTAACAAAAGGAAGACTTAATTTAATTAGGTAAATTTATAAATTGTCAAATTATGATGGTTAGCACTTCAATTATTGCATATGCTTTGAGATCAAAGATTTTCCCATAATACTCAGAGAAGATGCATGCAAATAAAATACAATGAGAAACAACTTTTTTGTTTTGCTTTTATGAAATAGCACTGGCAAATCAGCTAAGAGGAAAGCACTTCCACCCTTCAACCAAATTTCAAAAAGTGGATAAAAATATCTGAGACAAACTGTTGGGATGCTTTGTATAAAGTGCCTCACATGATCCTAGGATCACGTATATACTTACTACAAAATGCTTTGGGGGCTGAAAAAAGGAAATAAACACACATGAAACCAAATCTTCATTATCCAAACGAAAGTCTTCATGTTTACAGAGCTATCTCATTAAATGACCATCAAATACATAATAAAAGATTTCACTGTTCTTAGTTTACAAAATTTTGATATTCAGAATAAATTTACTGATTGTCCTGCACCAGATCTGCTGGATGAGAAATGGGTTCCATGCTTCCTAAAACTACCTGGTGATCCAGATGGAAAAGAATCAATTTGTTTTTTGGTCATAAGAATATAAAATCAGAGAGAAAGCACCAAAGTATCCAGTGACTAAACTAGCCTCATTTATCTAGATAATACAAGGCTTAACAGGTGGGCACTTACCAGGGTCATCGGAAGGCATGTCGACAATCAACTGGTCACTGTATTTTCCATATAAGCCATTCGTGCATATGGCTACTATTTGAAGAACATAACTCATATTGGGTAGTAAATTATTGAGAATAGCACCCTAAAAGAAAGATGTCAGTCATTACACAAATGTTTTATTCTCAAGGAGTCCTAATATAGTAGACATTGTCCTTAGAAAACTTTTTTCTCATTTGTCAATGGAAAATATTTGTATTTTATTATTAATAACTTAAGAAAATGTTTATGCGGTTAAGTTGAAAGAGCTACTGAAAAAATGGTTGTTTTTTTTTGCTTTTTAAAAACCAGATTGAGTTTTAGAAAGTTTCATTTTTAACTAGAACTCATAAAATTCATGTGTCCAAAAACTATAGGTTAACATTACATACAAATAAACATGTAACATTTGCAAAAAGCAAAATGCAAATACACAATTAAAAGCAATGTTTTTCTTTATCTTAGCAATATATAAGCCAGACAGTAATAGAATTATTATCTTCACATCATTCTGAAATGAAAAATAGTGCATTCCCATAAATTCCACCACTTTCCCAGTTCCTAGTCTCTATGTTGTAGTCAACTGAATGAAAAAAGTTGGTACAAATTTTATCTGTGTTGTCCATGTGATATCCAACATCGTGACAACAAGGGCACTTTTGTTTAAATGCACGTTCCTAGGGCATTGGGGACTCTAGCTGTCTGAATGCAGAGTTCAGTGTCTTTGACCGGCAGTGGGGCCACACCCAGCTGAGGTTTTCTCAACTAAACCCCAATCTATGGGCAACACTTCCCTACCAATGCCAAGGTGAATACCGAGATGCTCAGGTCACAGAAGGACTCTGTACTTCATTTTCTTTGGTTTGTGTGCATGGGTGGGAAGGAAGAGCAGGTGGATATTTCCTAGGGATTACCTGCCTTGTGTCCTGAAAGTTCTGTCTTAATTGACTTCACATGTGCTGCTTGCCAATTTGATGCAAAAAAAAAATAAAAAATGAAAAAGGATTTTTGAGACCCCTTACTCTATTTTTCTTGTGCTGGCGTAGTATGGTGTGGGAAATAACACACTGATGGTATCAGAGCATGGAGATTCCAGGCTCAATTCTTTCCACAACTGTGAGATCACAGTCAAAGAATTTAACTGCTCTTTGAGTCCTTTTATTTGTAGAGAGAAGCCACACTAGATGATCTCTAGCTCCTGTCTTCTATATGTGTCTACTCTATAATGTCATTGACAAAGTTGTGGTCTCCCTGTCATTCAAAATAGAAATAAGAACCTCGTGTAACTCACTGTAAGTTTTGTTGTCATTTAGCATAGCTTCTGCTTCTCCTCCCCACTGAAGAACCTCATATAAAGTCTAAGGCAACCATATACAATCACTTGTGAGATCTTACCTTGAAAATTAAACTCTAATGTTATCAATACAAGAAACAATTGATCTTATAGTTACCAAGTCTTGATAGCCATCTGTCAAAAATTCATGCTTGGTTTGGTCTTCTCCCTCTAACTGCTGGTACAAAACTGCAAACTTCTCGATCATGGTATCATAAACGACTCGCGGTCTCTCCCACGTAACCAGAAGGCTGGTATAATTCTCTGGGTCAGCTTGAACATTTTCTGGTTCTGAACTACAAACTTCAAAGAGAAAGAAAAATACAATTATTGACACAACTGTCAGGATTTTAACAAGTAAAACATGTTCTGTGAAAATTTTTGTGGTATTTTATTTCAATAGAAGGTAAAAAGAAAGTTACACTTACCTGCTGTGGACCTTTTGTTTATGTCACTTCCTGTATATGAACTACTTCTTCCTTGCCGCCTAGCTATCTGTGCAAGTCCTACCTCCCCATTCAGGAAAGTTCTTGGCCAAATGCTACCTCCTCTGATCTCCGCTGAAGTGATCTGTGTCATTTTCAATTGTCTGATTTGTTTCACTACTATTATCGAATTAATTGCCTATTCTCTTATATTAATTGCATATTCTCTTTCTGAATAGGTCTTAACTCTTCTAGCAGATTATAAACATAAAAAACATAGCTTTTTATTTCTGTATTGATTAGAAAACTGTCTTAAATATATCTGGCATACAAATTCATTTTTAGAAATAAATGAACAAAGGATATCTTCAACTTTACGATGCCTTTATTTCTCTTGTTAGGTACCAGACAAATATGTTGACCTTGGGATGAGGAGAATTTCAATTATAAACAATGGTCGATTATTGGACATTTTGTTGACAGAAAATCCATGAAATAATTCAAATTTTCCAATCAGAGAAAACCATAGGAGAACAAAACTATCATTTCAGAATTTTTCAGATGTGCTGACGAATGTCCCACTTTGGAATAATAAATTGATTAATCAATTAATTTCAGGGAATTAGAAGAATTGTTTGTCTCATCTAAAAAAGTAGTATTTTGAAAATCTTTCAGGGGCTTCTTAAAATAAATTCAAGCCTGTATTGGGAAGGGTGACAAAAATTTAGTCCCATCAGAAAGAGTACTGATACTTTTTGAAATACATTCATAATGTGATCGTTTTGACTAATTTTGAGGACAAAAACAATGTGATTTTATGACATTGTGCAAATGAAGCAAAGTAATAAATATAATCTCTTCATAGGCCAGATATATTTGCAAACGAGAGGGAGAGAAAGGTCACTGAGGTCAAAGATTAATTAACGTAATATGCGTACAGAATCTGGCTTTTGTTTTCAGGGGACACTTGAAGTTACAAAGCCACTGGATGAGATCATGCAGTTGACACAGGTCACCCAATTGTCACTGATACAAAAACTATTTCAAGGTTTCAGTGAAAACGTCTCCACAGCATCAGAATATGCCCCCAAGTCCCCTTTCTCTATACTAGTCTGTAGTTTATCTTGTGAACACAAGAGGGCACCCCCAAACAACAATTGGCCTTATAAATTGAAACAATTTTTACACACTGTATTTAGTACTAGCCATTTTAGCAGATGTACTCTATGGTAGCAATATGATATATGAATGATTCAGAAAAATATAAACATATACATGTTATATACATAAAAGCATGTAAAACTTTATATGAGTTAGAGATAGGATTTATCACTGTAAAAACTGTGATGTTATTTTTTGTTTACTGAGGATTTATTGTGTTTATTTGGGAATAAGAGGACAATTCCTTCATTATCAGAACACATGAATTCAGAATAAGAAATTTTTTTCTAATTTAGCTCCCGACTACATCATCGTTACTCCAGCTAGTGATACTTCTATTAGTGTCCACCAGATGGCAGAAGACCATCAAATCATCTCCAAAGGAAGCTACTCACATAAACTGTCATTGGAGGAACAGGATCGCCTCAGTCTTGCTTGTAAAGATGCCCAAGTCCGTTTTTAGAAGGCTGAAAGCTATTCTGGACAATAGCAGTTGCAGATTTTTGTCCTCAAAAAATCAATCCCAGTTTTTATACAGTGACAATAATTTAAAGTGAACTATTCTCTTCCCTCCAGATGAAACAATCTTAAAATGCATTAAAAGTTTTATGCATGCACACAAAACATAAAAATCGCTGGAGAATAATGCAAAATTACTAGTTGCAAGATACCCAAAGGACTACTGCCTAAATGGCACAAACTCCTTTGGCCAGGGGTCTATGTTTATCTTCACTTAACAGTAGAAATCACAGGTGCTTCATAATTTAAGAATCACCAGGAATACAAAGGAGGCTTCTAAAAAGACAGCTATACTTGTCATCAGGTTTCCATTGCTTTGCTTTCTTCTTTATAGATCTATAAGATCTTACCGGTAATTTTTAAAATAGTTTAAACATATTTTGATTAGAAACGTATTTTACCATTTCTTTTATTCTTTTATTCAGTAATAAAACACTCCTTTTATTTACTGATCATCAATCACTCAGTCATAGGTTATAAAGCTGCAACTAAATCTTGTATTTTAGATACTGAAATACAGGATTTTATGAGGAAAAGATACGGATTTTAGAACGTATTCAAACGATAAGCCCGCACTTCTGTACGGAGTCTATAATCTTGCCAGAGGGTTGCCCTTTTAGTAGGACTGGATCTTTTAAATAAATCTAGTTAATTCTATATACATACACTATTTGGTGTTCAAACATAAAGCTGGGTAATTGCCATGGAATAAGTTTCAATTTGCACTAAATTTTCCAGGTTTTCTTTATGTTTCTTACTGAAATTATTTTGATTATCTTATTAGAAGGACAGACACTCTATAAAGCACATTATCTGGATGTAAAATAAAGAAGATTTTCCAGATCAACATATACTCTGACATCAAATACAAACTACTAAGTGTTATAAACTGGTAACAAAAGTGTAATTTCCTTGATTATGGGGGGTCCAGAACTACGTTGAGGCCCCATTTCCTTTGTCAGGACTGAATTTCACTCCTGGATTCCTTCCCACAGCGACATGTGATCTGGGTCATAGCTGCTGATTCTTTAAGGAATGCTGGCCAAGGAGGAGAATTCGGTGTCTGCAAGTCCTTGACTATGAGCCAGACTACGCCAAGCCTTTGGTCCCTGTCCAGTCACAGAGAGGACAAGTGCTTGCTTTGGTACAGATGCAAAGGATCCTCACATGTAAAGAACGAGGAGGTAGTCCCATTTTTCAGGGTGCAATAAATGTTCTTACTTAAAAACTTATTTTAACATTCAATCCTCAACTACTGGTTCCAGTCACTGTTGATATGCAGATAAAGATGCTGCTGTCCCTGCCTTTAGGAAGCTCGGTCCCCTGACCCTTATATGAGTATTTAGTAAGCTATAGAACATAACGGGTGTTTTCAGTCTCTAAGTCCTAGACTCCATTTACAGAGGAATGCAAAATAAACTTGTAAAGGATTTGCCATTTAGACAAAATTAGGTTGTGCTTTTCAAATTATACGTTTTTCCCACGAAAAGCTATAAAACTTCACTAACTTTTAAAAGCTGATACAAAGTCATTTATCCTCTCACCACTCATATAAACGTAAGTGAAGAGTGAATACAAAAAGATTAATAAGAAAAGCACTGGGTGTCAAAATGCGGAAAAAGAAAATGAGAAAAAGAAATAAAGAAGTACAAATGAGGAGAACATGACAGTAGGTTGGCTGTGACAAGGCTCTCGGCTAATCATGCAAGTTGATGGCCAAGGGCAGATATGAGTTTCCTTCTGTCTTTTCTCTTTCATGCACCCACCATGGCAGAAGAGCAGTCAGCCCAGAGGGAAAAGGCTCAGCCCTAGCTCCATGGATTTAGCGTAACAATGTGGGTGGAGGTGAAAAGACAGAGTGGTGATTCTTGAGGAGTGGCAGAAAAAGGTCACAGTTATCTATGTCACTAGGTTTTACCCAATTATTTTCCACTGACTCGAAGTTTGGTGCAGTTTAACACAACCCGTGACAAAAGTACCCGTGAATGCACACTGATAAATCCACCACATCCTTGTTTGTGGTTTATGAGCCTCATTTAAAAAAATACTGAGACAGGTACTTTAACAACTATTGTGACAGGGGTTTAAAGATTTACAGACTCAGAAGACCACCAATATTAAGGTTCTGATTTCCCCTCAGGGAGTAGCAGATCTTAATAAAACTAACATAAACATTGCCACAACTGTTAAAAGTAGTAACTACAGATGACCTGTTGCTGTTTTGCACCTCTAAATGATTACATCATTAGCTTCAGACTAAATAGCCAAAAGAAATCTTTCAAATTCTACCTAATTCAGTCAATCTTCTCTACAGTAGCTTCATCAACAGTTTGATTTCTAGTATATAATCTTCTAAGAAGCAAATAACCTTCACAGCACTTTTCTGCATCTAGTTAGAGCAGAGTGTTAACATACATGTGACCTTAATGAATGCTATTTACAACCACTGACCTTCAAGAAGGTGAATCTGCTGATGTATAATTCATCATGACATTTTTCAGGAAATTATAGAAAATTTCTCATCGCTCAAATACAACATTTGGGTATAAAGACACGCTTTTCATGTTACTCTGCCTTGAAAAGCATTTTACATTTTGTTGGTTTTTAAAATTTTCATTAAATATATTACAATGCTAGCAAGTAAGATTTGAAGTGGATTTATAGTTCTATTCAACAAAAACTTTAAACACAGAAAATTTGAATAGCACCATGCATTTGCTGTGATACATATATATATATATATATATATATATATATATATATATATGGTATACGGTGTATATATATTAACATACACACACATGCACACATATATACATGACAGTATATATACACACACTACAACAATAGAAGCTATAAGTCTAGAGCACATTATTTTCAAAGGACTGTTCTGCTTTGCACACATTAGTTCATTTAAAACTCACAACAACTGTACAAGGTGGCACTTTAAGTCTCATTTAATAGGTGAAGAAACTGAGGCTTAAAGAAATTAAGCATTTTTATGTAACTACGAAGTATTGGCACTGAGGTTTGAAGCCCAAAGACTAAGGACTTCAAAGCCCAAGCTTTTCCCTACTGTGCTTCAAGAAGCCTCTGCTTCTTAGAGTGAGTCTTGCTAGTGGGCTGAGAGGAGTGGGAAAGCATCTGGTGCCCAGAAGGCATGGGGCAAAGTTGAACTTCACCTACTTTACACTCATGCTATGTTTGTAAGAGTAGTCACACATATTTCTCCTTATCTAAAAGACAGCTTTTACTAACTCCTTTCTTATCAAATGGTTCTACTAAATCCTGTGATTCTTAGAAGAGCCAGTGTCCATTCCACGAGGCCACCTTCTAATAAATGGCAGCTCCACATAAAAAAAAAATACAAAAATAGAGGAATGAAGCTTTGGTAAAATATGTATTCATGCACAAACACTTATTGAGTTCCTGCTGTGAATGCAGAAATGAATAAGGCTTGATCTCTACTTTTAAGGAGTTACCTGGATGTACATACCGCACATGGTTTTTGCAATTATTTGCAATGTATGTTGGAAAATATATTTTTCTATAATGCGTTCATTGAGAGCAGAATTCTGACAACTTCCATGCCAACTCTTACTTCTCTCTTGGTCAAAATGAGGATGTTAGATATTTATAATAGCAAAAATATTTAAATAAAACCTGAATGTCCCAAACTGAGAAACTGGTTTAATAAGTTATTATGACTATTCAATGGAATACTACATCAAGAATGGTGTGTTAACAATATATTTATATCATTGAGTAAAACAAAATCAACAGGTATATGTAGTACAGTTTCATATGTGTGAGAAATAATATATTTTTAAGAGGTCTAGAAGGATATTTATTAAAATCCTCATAGCAGTTATCTATGTGTGCTGACATTTTAGGAGATATTTTTTTTCTTCTGTGTGCTTACCTATATTTTCTACTTTTAAAATGTTCATGTAATACTTATTTTAATAAATATTGAATACTGAACATAAATGCAAAACTCAATTCTTATTCTCAAACTCAGGTCAAGAAAGCGGAAAGGAGATGGTATTATTAGTATTAAGGAGATAGTATTAAGAGAAAAAGCATCACAGGACTATGTACATGGCAAATGATAATAAGCCCTTACTGAACGCAAATACTCATGATGGAAAATGCAAGAATTCAATTGCTCCAATTTGTGAAAAAAGCTAGTACTATTTTTGTCAAGTTTTATGTCATTAAGGTCATAAAATTATGGAAGCAGAAAATTTATGTTCCCTTATAAATATTTAGCATAGTGGAGAGAAATTTGGAAGTCTTTCAAATCAGATAGACTTGGGTTCAAATACTGACTCAGCCCTTTATAGTTCTGTGAACTTGGACAGACCACTTAATGTCATCTTCCCAAACTGTAAAATGAGGAAAAAGGAGGCCAATGCTTGCTTGAACCCACTGGTTCACACGATACATAGTAGCTATTGCTGTTTTTGCTATGAATTTTGGAAGTCATCACTTAACAGTGGAAACAACAATATGCTACATTCAATCAGAACTGCATATGGTTTACACATTAAATGGTGTGAAAGGCAGCCATTAAGTGTTTGTATTATATGGAAATTGATTCTTTTAGTCATTCGATAAATATTTGGAGAATGAGAGCTTTACTTCAGCTCAGCAATAGAGGTAAAGAGATGAAAAACTTAGTTATGTCCTTCATGGGGTTCCGAGTCAGGTGGGGGAGACAAAAAGTATACAGACAATTATTTGATAGCAACTGCTATGCAGTCTGGATGCAAAGAACACAGGAGCACCTGGGCACATCACACGATGCCAAACGGGCATCATTTATTGTGTCCTCTAGGGGTGAGGGGTCACCATCGGTTCAGTCCGGTGCCCGGGCCTCAGCCAGACTCGGTGGGGATGGAGGTAGAGTAGGGGTTGGCCCCCCAGTGAGTGCAGTGGTCTACTTGAGTCTTGAAGAATAAGGAGGAGACAAACAATAAAGACAGCAGGAAGGAGCATGGCAGGGCAAGGAAGGAGCCCGGAGAGATGCAACCTGGGAGAATGTGGTCTGCCCTCTTCAGGGGACCTCAGAGTTCAGCACGAGAGAAGGAAGCTAACTGGGGAGGAGCAAACACTAAGAAAGTACTGAACAGGACCTACCGTGCAAAGACACACATTTGGAAGAGTTTTAATAAAATATAACTGACAAAAGAGAATCATATTTATTTAATTTGCTAATTGGTCATTTGTATTTTAGAAAAGAAGATGGTTAAACCCCGTTTCTTTTTTCTACTCAACTGTCTATTATTTACCAGACAGGATGTTAGTGTATTAAGTATTGCTGGTAAAAATATAATTAAATTCCCTAATTTGGGGGCAATTTAATTTGAAACTGAATATCACATTAAATGCAGCTATTTATCTCTGCTGTCTTGTGTTCTGTTTTTATTGTTGTTAAGGATGAACAATTCTCACAAATATCACATTAAAATAAGAAAAACATGCTGTTTTAATGCCTAATCTTCAAAAGGAGATGATCATTAAATTAATATTCTACAAAACCAAAAATTCACTGCCGGGCTGAGATCAAAGAAGACCATGTACTTGGAAAGGGTTTTAAGTCTCCAAACCAAAGGCTACTTCAAATATTTCTTTCATGAACCAGTCCATCTTCAGTGTCAAATGAAAAGGACATGTCAGTAGATGCCACTGGTTGTGTCCTCTGGGCATTTTCAAAGGCTTCTGACTGTTGTGTCAGCTTCCAAAGGAACAGAAGGCGCTGCAGGGATGTCCCCCCACATGTTCTCCATTGCCTGACAAGGACAAGTTCTTTTCCCCTAAAGAAGGCAACTGGGGAAAAGACTAACTTTTTATTCCTTAACTATCCAGAGCATTTGCCTTCAGTCCCTCCTACGGGCTAGTTCTTTTCCGGGAGCTGCCAACACAAAGATGAACTCTTCACAACTCAAATCACATGCCCAGACTCAGCTCAAATGTGGTTTTCTCATTGAAGCTCCCTGATCACCCCGGATGTGATCTCCCCAAGCTCTGAACACCTCAGTCCCTTATTCCCTTCTTGCTTATAGCTCTTAGCCCAGGCAAATGCCAGAAAGTGAATTTGGAGGTGCGCACGTGGCTTTGCCATCTGTTTCTGTGTGTTTTACAAAAATCGCTTTCCTTATTGAATCTCAGTGTTTCTTATCTGAAAAATGGGGTTCTTCATGTGGGGAAGAACATATTTCTTAAATTGCCATTTTTATGAATGTGGTAACTGAGATTCAGAGATGTTAAAGAGTTTATCTAAAGCTACAAAGCTAATAATCAAAATATTTCTAAAAATCTGTCTTGTATGTTTTCCATTGTACCACAATTATCTCCCACAACACTGAATCTGGGTGAGTTACAGAAAAATTATATTTCAATACATACCTGCTTCATGAATCTCTTCCTTTCCAGTATATGAGGAAAACACCTGCCTAGAAAATTTGTACTGTTGCTCTCGAAAATTATTTTGTAAGTAGTCCATCAGCATGACGTAACCAGACTGCTGCATTGTAAGAACTTCACAAAAAACAGCCAACTGAAAAGAAGATAAGTTACCAGATAATGTAACATACCTGCTGCAAGGGCATCAGTAAATGCTTTAAAACCATATTCTGTGGTAAAGCTCAGAAAATCATTCTTTTTAGATTTCTTCAAATTACTTCATTTGTTTGAATTTCCAAGATTACCTGGCTTTCAGAGATGCTAACTGTATCTTTAAAAACAATCCAGTCAACAGTGTCTGTGCAGGGAGGGGACGTCAACGAGCCATTGTAAGTGTAATACTCGTCCGTGGAGTTTGGTAGAAGGTTCAGGAGTATGAACGGATCTAACGCAGCCTGTTTCCCTGCAAAGTAACAACATACATACACCTCAGTGGGATCCCAAGTCTGGAAAGCTGTTCAAAACTATGAAACAGAGACATATGCTTTGTTATGTGTTGTGTCAGAACTGAACTTTTAGCAATGTTTTAGATATACTTCAAAAATGGCGATAAAACTAGCATACTTCAAATTTTCTTTCATATATCACTACATAGTGTTATATGCTTCATCTTTACATCAGCAAAATGCTAGAGAGATTATTTTAAATATAAAAGATATTCAGAAATCATGTGACCGTTTCAATAAATACAGAAAAATCATTTCATGAGATTCAATACCTGTTTGTAGAAAGCAAACAGTCTTATTCTGAGGATTATCTTCAAAAGCCCATAAATAAACTCAGATTTAAAGATAACTTGCTGAAAGGTTCCCCCCTAGAGATCAAGAATGAGACAATGATGTCCTACTATCACCATTTCTAGCATCGAACTGGAAGACCAGGGCAGTGCAATAAAGTAAGAGAAAGAGAAAAGGTAATAAAGACTGGACAGGAATAAATAATAATATCATATTTGCCAATAACATGATTGTGCATGTAAAATACTTAAAAAATGTACATACTATTAGAATTAGTAGTCTGTACATTTAGTAAAGTCACGACACACAAGACCAATACACAAGAATTTATCCTATTTCTATATAACAATATCAAACAACAGAAAATGAAATTTACAACAATAGAACTTGAAAAAACAAACAACAAAATATCAAATACAAGTAAATCTAACAAATGATGTGTATGACGTCTATATTTAAAAATACAAAACTTTCTTGAGAGAATTAGATAAAATCTTAAAATAATGGGAAATACCATGTACCTGGGTTTGAAGATTTAGTACCGTAAAAGCTTTGATTTTCTCCAAATTAATTTATGGAGTCAATGAAATCTTAATCAATGTTCCAGGAGAGTGTGTGTGTTAACCAACACGGTGATTTTAAAATTTAATTGGAAATACTGGATATGAATAAATAGTAACATGAGAAAAATAGAAAAGTTAAGGTACTCTTGAACAGTAACAAAGCTGGTGAACTTTTGCTACTAGATAAGAAGACTTATTATATAAAGCTATAAAAATTATGATGGTGAGATCTTTATAGAAAAATAGACAAAGTGAACGTGGAAGGGAACAGAGTCCAGACCCACACAATATATACTCACTTGATTCATGACGGAAAAACATACTACATAGTTGGAATGGATAGCAAGTCCAACGAACGCTGCTGTATCAGTCGAATGTCTTTATGGAAAAAAAGTGAGCCTTGATTCCCTACCACACATCACATCAGTTCTAAATAAATTGCACAAATTAATTCTAAATAGACTATAGATCTAAATGTGAGCAGAACAATAGAGCTTTTGGGCAAAACAGAAAAAGTTATCTTTATAACCCTATGGTAGGTTGAGATTTCTGAAATGGCACACAAAAAGTAGTATTCATAAAGAGAAAATGATAAAGTTTAACATGTGATAATCAACATCTAGTAATCAATAGTCACTATTAAGAGAGCAAAAAGGCAAGACAAAGAATAGAAAATAAATCCTGGATAATGTATATACATACATATTATATTTATTTTATTATGTGCATGAATTATATATAATACAATAATATTGATTTAATTTTGCTAGATATATGCAAGTATATATATATATAACTTGTATCTAGAATAGAGAATTCCTATAAAAAAATTTGTAGAGCTTTCCTAAGTGGTTCTTTAGCCTTGGAACCCTGAAACAATCCAATTTACCTGTCTCCTTGAGTAACCTCATTTTGTTTTTACATTTTCCCACTAACGCTCACCAATGACACTACTTTGGTCAGTTAGCTGTTTGTGTAAGCAGCCATCTACTTACCAGCGAGATCTGTGTCTAACTCACATCCTCTTAACTACCCAGCCCTGTTTATGTCCTCTGCTCCAGCAGGTAGATTTAGGCCATAAGAAATAGTCCCCAAAGCCAAGTTAATCTAGTCTAATTAAGGCAGCACACCGTAGAACAGCAGTTTCAACCCTTATTCAAATCATACGGGGAGCTTTGCGAAATACACCAATATCGTAGGCCTCATTCTACACCATTTAACTTCAAATCTCTAGTGGCAGGGACTTGGCACCTGCATTTTTTAAAAAAGTGCCCAGATGATTCAAATATGCAGCCAGGGTTGAAAACCCCAAGTGGAGAGAAGCTTTGGCAAGATTTCAGTCTTCATGAACCCCATTTTACTCATTATAAAATGAAATGACTGGACTACATGATCTTGATAGTCTAGTCCAGCTCTAAACTCTATCCAGAAAGATTCAAAGAAAAAACAAATTACTTTCATTTAAAAGTTAAATTAATGCATGTGACTTTTTCTTCAATACAGAAACTTTTGAAGGAAGGAAGGATGCTTTTAATATATAGATAACTGTTTCTAGCCTGAATTTAAGACTCCATGTTAGAAATGAAAACCTATTTGACTGAATTGATAGTATTGTTCATACAAGTATATAACCTAAATCTAGTTTTCATCCATTAGAAAATTCTAGCTCTGTTTGCTTTAATTAGTAATTTCTAAATAGATTAATTAGTAACTCCTAAAAGAATGTCTTCCTTTCCCCCAATGTGAAAATGAGATTTTCAGAACTCAGACTCAGATTCAAGAAAGTTTATTTTTAATATGCAAATATTTTCAATTTTCACATTTGTTTTTAATTTAAAATCTTGTGATTAAATAATCTCCCTAATCGCCAATGGGCAACGATTTTTGCTTTTTCTGCTGAAGATGAAATTTATCTGCACATGTTCTATGGACATGTGAATGTGGAGAATACTAATTAAGGAAGGAGCCAGAAACTGACTCACTGCTAAATTAGGCGGGAAATAAAATTACACCAGGGGAGCTAGAGACTGGGGGGAAAAAAGCTAGAATAGAGATGCTGAAACAAAGAATTTTCTTGAAATTAAAAAAGAAATTAAGGAGAAAAACAGTTAAAGAAGAGAAAGAAGCAGAAGAAAGTTTTTGATTTCTCCTTCCTTGACCCCAATGTGGAATTGATTCTTCCTGTCTCTGAGCCTCAGGGGCACTCATCTAGTCTCTCTTATGGACATGTGCACTATTTTATACCTTATTTTTTGTTATCTAGATACATGTCCTAAGTTTCTGTCTTGGGTATCACAAGACTTTTCAATTACAATAGTGCTAATTGGATTAAAGGGGGGTTTGTGTGTGTGTGTGTGTGTGTGTGTGTGTGTGTGCGTGTGTGTTTTGCAAAAACATGTTTCATTGGTAACACAAGAGACACTCATACCTGAGCCAACACTGCTCTATTTGTGATCAATTATTCATTCCTTCATTCAATCACTGTTCATTGGAACAAATGTATTGGTGATTAAGCAATCAATCAAATTCCCCTTCTGAGGGAGGCTGGAAGTGGGAGGAGGAAAGATGAGGTTGAAAGATAAAGACCAAACAGAGCCAGCACTAAGGAAAAACTACTAAATACTTAAAACCAACTCCTATGACTTAGGACAATAAGACTTAAGATGGAGTCACTGATAATGTTATCAGAGGTGTGTCTCTTCCTTGCAAATTAAAAATTTCACCTAACAGTTCTTTTTTTTTGTGGGTTCCACTTGGGGAATATTAATTTACTATCTTTGTACGGCTGCCACCTCACCCTCCCTCTGACCTTTCTCTTCCTCTGAAGGAGAAATGGGTTTTTCCCTTGGAGATAAATATAGGAAACAAGCAACCCGACCACATTATAATAAGATAGATTTTATAATCTGGATGGTGGTTGAAAAGTGTTGTGTTTTAGGTAACTCACATTATATGGAGAACATGGAGCAGGATTTGGAGGTTAGCTGCAGTTCCAGAGTCACTGTCTAAGACAAGAACTGCCTTCAATCATCAAGGTTCCCAGCAGCAATGGCTGAGGCCAACACTGGGATGACGTCAGTGCATTGGGCACTGGGGGATTTTCTAGACTCTAAAATAGATTTAATCCAAGAACTCTCAAAATGGCAATATTTAACTTTAGGAGACTTAAGTCATTTAGTTAGCATGGAGTGTATCTAACAACCATTCAAATAATATTGGCACGTGTTTCATATGTGTTCTGAAACATACACGTATAGCTAATATAAATCTCCATTGTCTAGTGGAACAATCTTTGTGGCTAGACTAGCATCTACATTCTGGCTTTATCACATACCAACTGTATAGTCTTAGGTACCCTTGTGGAATATATTGAAACATTAAGTGTCTAGTGAGTAAGTTGACAAGCATGGAGGATTTTATGTTTTGGTAAAAGAGGAGGGAGGAAATTGGTTATACAAGTAGCAGGACAGAGAGACAGAAGACAGATGGGTTACCAGAGGGCAGAGTAGTGTAGTGTGTGCTCCCAGCCAGCCCAAGAGACAATTACTTCTGCTTCCACGTGAAGAGCCAGGGTGTAGACAGAATAATGCAGTTAGGGAATCCATTTTCTTGGGGAGGGTATTATGTGGCAAGCAGTGGCTCTGTGAAGCACCTCTCTCAGTGGCTTGCAAACAGTAGATATTAACAAGTAGACATTAACAAGATATAATCAAGAACAGGAGCAAATTTGTTTCTAAGCTCATGTGAACTTCCACCTAGAGAACCCCCAGAAAGCACTGAAGAGGTGTCGAGACCCAGAGGCCAAAGTGCCCCAGTGATCACACTTGTTCCCACCGGCTGGTGCAAGGCCTGGGAATATTCAGAATTCATTTTTTTAATACAATTGTAAGTGTATGAATTCATACTAGCTGTCTTCTTTCAGTGTTGATAGAATCCACTTTTTGACTAAATGAGAAAAAAAATTAAGTGTGGCTCATGGCATTCAGTGTTAAATTCTGCAATGTGGATGGAGGGAGATAACAGCTTCATTGTGTGTTTGACTGCACCTTTCAAAGAAAGAAAAGAAAAACCGGCTGCACTGCAGGGGTTCATATATTCCTGACTCCTGAAAGTTCGGTCAGTTCAGGTCTTCACGTGTAACTGACAAAGATAAATCAATCCTAGACCAGGCTTCTGCTTTCAAGAAAAGGACATAGACGCATTTTGTTTCTGATTTCAAATTTTGCAACTTCCCAGAGAGTAATAATTATCATTTTATTCATAATTCAGAGTAGTATTAACACCCCGCATGGGTGCTAAATAACAATAAAATAATAATAACAGGTTTGCTGTCTCTTGCCACTGTTGTCAAAAGCATTTGTTGTGACAAATTACAAGAGACCTGAAATAGCAGGGAAAACACTATCAGAGCATTTTGTATCTTGTCATATATAAGCATTTACCTTCTTCCAAAAATGTTATCTTGTCACATTGGTAAAGCAAAGGACTTCCCAAGAAAACCAGCAGGGAATAAATTTTAACTTGAGTTAAATTTACCTTTCTACCTTAAAACAAGATTTGCATAATATTAATGGGTTTCAAATTATAAATTAGAGTCTTTAATGATTGTTCAATGGAGAGACAGAATAGATAAATACATTTTAAATGCATGATGTAGTGAGATTATTTTCAAGAATAAAATTATAAAACTTCAACTTCCTGCTTACATTTACATTTTATGATTTTTATGTGACAAAAATTTATAAGTTGTTTTTAGTGATAAATGTATAAATCATCAAGTGTGAGAATTGAGAGATTGGTCTTTCCTTCTTTTGGAAAAACAGGCTTTTTGAAATATTGTAAAACATTCATACACATCCAAGGTAGACTCTGGAAGAATGAGATTTCTCCAAATAGCTTACCAAAACGACTAACATTCTCAACTCCATCAATAATTGCTTTATAATCCAAATTTTCTTCTAATCCAACCTGTTAAAGAAGAATATGACATTCTAAACTTGGGATAAAATATTTGGTTAGTTGTTTAATAACATGGACATATTAGTGATTTCCATTTTAAGTATTCAAAAGTAATGTCCTCCAAATACAAACTTTTTTTCACAGCAAGGTAAAAACAAAACAAAGAAAAACCTTTTAAATCTATTAAATTTTCTACCGAGAAAAGTACCTTTTAAAATGCTATGAGTCAGTCACTACTATATCATCATGATGCATAAAAATACTAGCAAATCTCGGCACTCAGAGAACAGTTTGCTTCAGCTGGAAGTGAGGGACCCAATACATGAATACAGGAGCCCCCTTTAAACATAACCATCAAGGGGTTCTCTTTGAAAACGACCACTACTTACCATTCTACTTGTGAGATCTTCTATTTGTTACAAAGCATGTTTTGAGATTTCACATTAATACTTCATGTATTAAAAAAGGAATTAGGTTAGTGTTACATCGATGTATAATGATTACCTCAAATAAAATGGATAAAGCTCTTAACTTTCCTTTTCCTTTAACTGCTTCCTCAAAACTTGAAAATTGGTCCGCATTAAAGCAGTAGATTTGCATCTGTAAATGTAACAATGATGGCTTTATTATATACAAAGACTTCACAAAAATCAGGAGACACTATAACACTTTACCAATTCAATCAATTCTCTCTGAAAAATTCCACAAACTGTATAATCCTACGTTCTGTATATTCTCAAAATATTTTGTCAATTACATGTACATACAAGTGCATTTACTATCATTTATCACCCTCCAAAGAGGAAGGAAATACAAAGTTAGACACATCTAGAACTGAAATTACCCGTTTGAGATCACCAGTTGACACTGAAGTAATCATTTACTACAGCAATTGTCAAATGTAATAAATTATCAAATGTTACTTCAACTATTTTGCTGGAATTCTTTCAAATATGGTTGTACTGTTTCTTGACTGGACATGCCTTTCTTGATGGTCTGAATTACTATTTTTGGACAGTATCGTCTTGCGCTGCATTGATAGTGAAAATCTCAAGAGCTCTGCTTCTATCTAAAGAACAGCAAAAGAGCTCCTTATTTTGTCTCCTCTCCTGCTGTGAGGCTATCCCTTGTTAAATTTTGACTCCAAGTTCCACGTATCTGTCGATAACAGCCTCTACTCTCACTTATGCTTGGGTGCTCCTCGCGTAGTGGGCTTGGAAATCAGGCAACTCAGCTAGTTTAGAAGGGTAATTAAGGGGAGAGCAGAAAGACTGTGAGAAAATTAATGTGTTAGGGCTGTGATCCGTGAACTAGAAAGTGTGAAGCAGAGGGTGGGAGTGATCACCAAAGCCCTTCAAAGACAGGATTTGTAAGCTGACCCCTGAAGGAAGAGCAGCTCAAAAGCGACAGATGAGTAGGCAGGAGAGACAGACGAGTGTTCGAGTCAGAGGGACTGGCTTTGGGAAAGGCCAATAGGCAAGAAAATATGAGAAATGTGGGAAATGGGAAGTAGTTTGTTATGATTTCAGCTGAGCATATGTGGGAGAAGAGGAAAGAGATGAAGCTGGAGGGGCAGGTATGGCCCACACCAGGAAGATCAGGGAGGCGGCCCTGCCTGCAGTTTGGTCTCCGGAGCAATGGCAGTGGCAAGTTTTCGTGCTTTCAGCTAATGGGGGGGTGGGAGGCGCTGGGAGTAGTGAGGGGAGACTAATACTGGAGAGAAGGAGACTAGCCCAGGGACATTATTTAATAATCCAAGTAAGAGACAAAGGTGGCCTGACCTCCCAGATCATTTAGGGACAGAACTGAGAACACTTGACTATAGAATGTGGGAGCCCAGGAAAAAAAGGGCAAGTCAAGGATGCCCCTATTTCCCAGCTTGCATAATGGCATGGAGGGAGTTACAAACAAACAAATAAACAACAAACAAACAAACAATACCACGCAGTAATTATTTGAGGGTCTTTTTAAATAAGAAAAATATGAGTTTTAGTGCACAGATTCTGTACCATTTATTTTGCTGGTTCAGGACTTATGTTGTTAGGGTTTTTTTGTGTGACTTTTATCTTTTTTTCTAAGTAAGTTATATTGTCAGAAAGCTGAACTCTCAGAAGTGAGTGTTATGTGTTTAAGGAGTTGACTTATTTCTTTGACAAACCCAATTTGATAAATGTGCTTTTCTTTAAGGATATTTAATATGTTAAAAATAAATTATAAGCTACAAATTTCAATTGCTTCCACATTACATTTTTTTAGTCCTTTAAGAGATAACTCATTGTAGTCTTATTTGTTTTATTAACTATTTTGGATTATACACTAATATAGTTTCAATATAGGTAATTTAGAAACTATGGGAATTTTGAAGGAGAAAAGTCATTGCCAAGAGAAAAATCACTGTTGATGTTTTCTTTTATTTTTTAATTGCTTCTTTGCTTCTTTACATTTCCTTTCACGAGCATTTCTGTTCAGATTTTTTTTTTGGTGGGGGGAAGGGGAACAGGACTTCTGTTGGGGAACAGTGTGTACTTCCAGGACTTTTTTCCAAGTCAAGTTGTCCTTCAATCTTAGCTGTGGAGGGTGCAGCTCAGCTCCAGGTCCAGTTGCCCTTGCTAGTTGCAGGGGGCGCTGCTCACCATCCCTTGTGGAACTCGAGGAATCGAACTGGCAACCTTGTGGTTGAGAGCCCACTGGCCCATGTGGGAATCGAACCGGCAGCCTTCGGAGTTAGGAGCATGGAGCTCTAACCGCCTGAGCCACCGGGCCGGCCCCTGTTGATGTTTTCTTGATTTCCCTTAATTATTTTTACATCAGTAATAATTCATTTTCTCATTTAATCCTCATAATAACTTCATAAGGCAGATGTTACTATTCTTGTGTCAATTTCACAGCTTAGGTAAATTAAATAATTTTTACAATGGTATGTCTGTAACTAATAACTAAATGGTGAAGTCTGTATTCAAATCTAGTCCATTGGACTCAGACTCTGTACTCTGTCAATAATTAGCTTCCATGTTTTACAAAGTTAAAATAATAATACTATGCAAACTATTTTATACTGTTTTTAAAAAGCATAATATCGCTAAAAAAGTAAAAAGCATTAAGATATTATGATGAACCTTTTTTGTGTAAATCATTCAAAAACATGATTTTTACAAGATCTACATTATTCCATCATAATGTATTTAATCATTTCTTTTTGTTTCAATGTCGCCATGCAACAGCTTAACCTTTTGTTTCCTTCTACCTGCCCCCAAAAGAAAGGAGAGTCTGCAAGACGGATCCTTTCAGGGACTTTGCTAAACCGCTGTGTTTGCACCTTATGCCTCCCTGTTTGGTCCCAGAAAGATGACTGGACAGTCAATGACGAGTAAGATTCCTCACAGAAGGAACAACTCAAGCCAGACGCAGTTGTGGGGACCAACAGGAGAACCCACGGGGGTTCACAGAGGTGGGCACAGCCCCCCACCTTCCTCAGGCTAAGGAAAGCCTCAGCCTCTGTGGCTGCATTCCTTCCCAAAACCTGCAAGGGAAGTGATTCAATGAGGTGCTCTCCATCTATTCATATGCATATAGGTTTTGTCCCTTGGGGAAGTTGAAACTTATGGTCCAGCTGCCTGCAGGCAAGGGTGATTGACTCCAGTCGTTTTCTATTATGATGTATAGGATTCACAGATCTTGAGATTGACAAGCTTTATCTCCTTTGCTCCCCCACCTAACTAATAAAAGTTATTAAGCAGGCCCCACCAGGTGCCACAGCCATAGATTTTAAATGCGGAGGCCAAGGGACCCACAGCCAGACCTTGAGGCTGTGGGTCCCTTGGCCTCCGCATTTAAAATCTATTCATGGCTACTGTCTTTTCTTAATCCTGCGCCACCCTCCTCGCTCCCCACAACTCTAGACAGTTTAAATTTTTTATTATTGTAACTAAATCTTTGCACATACATTTTTGAGCATGTCTGTAGTTATTTTTTTAGACTGAATTGCTACAAATTGAAATGGTGGGCATTGAGAATGAAATATTTGAAGTTCTTGATAAAAACAAGCAAACTGCTTCCCAGAAAGTCTACCAATTTAGACCCTCTCCACATATGTAGGCAGGTGTTTATTTCACCCCATGATTGTTATTTATTGTAATTATACTTATTTTCCCAATTTTAAAGCTGAAAAATGTTCTCGTTTTATTTTGCATTTCTTTGATTCCCAGTATTTTGATGAAATTTCCCCTTCTTTTTATACTTGGATATGGAAAAAAAATTTATTCATTCATTTAGTCATCAACATTTAGTTATCGTCTATAATATGGCACTTTGGGTTACCAGGAAGTGGAAAACCAAATACAGGTGTGATTGAGCTTAGTCTAGTGAGGAAGACAGACATCAACAAAGTAAATATAACTATGAATTATAAAATTTGATTACAAATTAATCCAATTATATGCTGAATTAAATCTCAATGATTTATAAAATGAAACAGTAACCAGTGGAAGTTGTGACTTACCTCAAGTGGAAATTTTTGTCCTTCTAAACTATGCTCAGATCCGTCAGATGACGTATTGCATTTTCCCCAGTGAAAAGTTATCTTGCTTGCTTTGAACACCATTTCTGAAACTCCTCCACTGAGACGGTAATCATTAGTGAGATTAATTTCCACTAAAAAAAAAAATTAAAAAAATAAAAGAAAACACACACACACACACACAATAAAATTGCATCTGAGTTTCTGAAAATCAAAATTACAAATGTCAACTAAATTTTCTTCCATTAAAGGTATATGAAGGAAATCATTTATGTGATAAATTAAAAAAAGAAGCCATCGTTCTGGAAGCTGAACTTGTAACTCTGCACAATATACTTAATGTATCTTTTTGCCCCAATATGAACTAAAACGAAAAACTTAAATGCTGTGGGACCCTGACAGCAGAAGACAGCCAGTCCACCTGCCCTGTTTGTTTGGTGTCCTGAGATTGCCATTCCCCCAAAGCTCTGCTTCTTAAGGCATTTGATGATAGTGAGGGGGCAGAGTAAATGGAGAAGGAACAGAAGAGGGGAGAGGAAAACCTCTTGGGCGTGCTCCCCCCATCTTCTCACTTTTAGCTCATTTCTACTCCTTTTTTGGCTGCTGCTTTCCCCCCATCTCCTTATCCCTCCAAGCAGCACCCCAGGCCCCATCACGCTCCAGGACCTCTGTCCTAGGCTGTGTCAAGGAAGGCAGAACCCCATTCCCGTGGAAGGGGTTTTAGCCGTCTCGTGTTTGAACCCTGAGTGGCAACTTTCAGAACCTTAAACGCTCCTAATTTTAGTTCCACAGAAGATATTAACTGACTGTATTTTCTGGGTTGTCTGGAGATTAATGATTCTCTTGAGAGCCTAATGTAAGATTTTAATGTCTCTCAATCAGACTTAAAGAGTCTTTGTTCCATTAGGCAGAAACCACTGGCATTAGGGGCTGAATCAAACATACTGGCCAGACAACTAGATATATAAACTTCCATTAATAATAATAACATCAAACATAAACAGCAATAATGGTTAATTATTTATCACTTTCAATGTTCCACAAACTACACTAAGTACTTTACATGTACTGAACATTTGATCTTCACACCACCTTAGGAAGGAAACACCATTATAATCCCTATTTTACAGATAAGGAAATTAAGTCACAGGGAATCATTTGCACAAGTAACATTTTACCTGTTTTTCCAGTGTTATGAATGAATGTGTTTTCCAAAGATATTTTATCCCAACCCTGAAATTTAAGTTTCTTAAGATTCACATTTACTTGTGCAAGATCTTCATCAATATTGATAGGAGATTGTTTGGGGCTGTTACATATTGGGTATTTCTTTCCCCAACTTTTTTGATTCAGGGCTCCTGAATAAAAAGAAACAATAAGAAGTTAGTTTCTTAGATTACCATGCCAAAACTAAATTTTATATTGTAAAGTAGTTCATTCATTACATTAAAATATATACAAGTCTAGGAAGAACTGGGACAACTTTGAATGAATTCACAAAATAATTACACCTAGATTCAGATTCTGAGTTTTAACATAATACACTATATAAGAAGAGGCGCATGGAACAACCACATCGAGTGTCGCGATCGGCACGGCTTGCTTTAGCCATCACACTCTTCCCAATCAGCATATCAGGCAGTCAGTCCTGGCCCAGGGTTCGAGGATGGAGGGTAGGTGACCAGATGATCGTTCTGAGTTCCTGAACATTCTCTACGGGGGTTAGTCCCCTTCAGAGCTTCTCTCATCATAGCCGTTGAATGATTTGTATTCATTTCTATCTGTTCAGTCTTATTTAGAAAAACATAATCACCAGGCTCTCCTTGAAATATTAATATCGCCTTCCTTCTCCCCCCACCTTTTTTTCTGGTTATAAAAAACCTACCAGATTTTACAGTTTAACAATTGGAAAAATGAAACAGGGTTTTTTTTTTCTATAAAGACATTGGTTTAGTGAATGCGCACCTCCTTCCACAGAATGAACAGTCCTCCAAGCCCAAAATGTCCTGTGCTGTTTTATTTCACCCCTACCTGAAACTGCAAATCAGCTCTCATAATAGCCTGATTTCCCTGGATAGTATGTAGCTAGCACCCACGCAGTGCTAAGAACCTGTATGTTTTATTTAAAGGCCTGTTAAACTATATGAGATGCTGCGCGCCCAAGCTGACAGCACAATTCTCAGCTTATATCCTTGCAAATGTTTTTCTTTCACAAAGTATGGAGAAGGCCACGATTTTACATGGTTAATGTTCAGGGAAATTATAAGTCACCAAACCTTCCATACCATCCTTGTCTATGCCATCTACATCTTGTGATAAAGGAATCAGTGAGGATTGACTTCCATGCAAGCTCTCATAATGTGACAAAGCTACCTTTGCATGACGTAGCTCAGAATGAAATAATAATTAGTCATACCATGCAACAGCCTATATAGCCCAGGAAAACTAGGTTCTTCACCTCCTAGTGAGGCATCTACCAAAGTCAACAGGTCTGAAAACTTTCTTTCTTTGAAAACTTATCTCTGTTCCTAGAGAGTACTTGAGTACCATATGCCTTACAAATGCACAGCGATGCACGTGTCAGCTTCTAGGAACAGCTCTAACGATTTGTGTAATACTATGCTGATTTCACTGTAAAGAACACGGGCATATGGACAAGAGGACACTCCTTGTTTTATTAATGTCAGTGCAAGGGAAGCAGAGAGAGCTACTGCAGCACAAATCAATAAGGGCCTTTGTATTGCTTACGCATTTTAATACAGTGCAATACATTCCAAGGCCCTTAGTTGTGGTGGACAGAAACATAACATTGAAGTCTCCAGTAACACTGCATATGATTTATAAAGCTATCATTTCCCATAGCATTTCATGATGATCTCTGTTGGGATTCTAAGTTGGCTTATCCACAAGTGCACATTCAATTTCTGCCCTGAAACCAGATCCTCCTATAATCCTAGTCATCCCTGAGACGTAGAAGTCATCCCGACGCATGTTTCCTCCTCAGCAAGCGCTTCCGGTCCACCTTCAACTCCTACCCGAATCGGACCACTCATTTCTCACGTGCACTGTTACCACTGCACCCGGCCCCTGTCTTCCTTAGCCTATGTCTTGACATTCCACCAGCAGCACTGCCGTCACCTAGGAGACGGTTAGGAGAGTGGTCTCAGCCCCACTGAGTCGGAATCTAATTTCAACACAATCCCCAGGAGAGTCACATACACATTACATTTTGAGACGCAATGGTTTAGATATCTCCAGCGCCTTCCCACCGGTCTCCAGCTTCTTCTCCTGCTCTTCCCACGATTCTGTTCTCCACTTACATGGTGGATGCTGAGGTGGCCCCCCAAATTCCCACACCCTATTGTATGCCCTATATAGTCCCTTCCACTTGAGGATGGGCAGGACCCGTAAGAATACTGGGATAGTTATTCCCTTGATTGTGTTCCATTGTATGGCCATAGAGATGGGGGAGTCCCCGCTGTGATTATGTTATGTTACAGAAGGCTCTGTATTAGCACATTGGAGAGAGTGTAACTCAAAGTGTGAGATTCCCCTGCTGGCTTTGAAGAAGTAAACTATGAGGTTGTGAGAGGGGAAGACACTAGGAACTGAGAGTAGCCCCAGGCTGACAGTCAGGAAAAACAAACAGCAAGCCAGTCACAAAAAGAAAAATGCTGCATGATTCCACTGAACAGGTGGCATCCAAAGTAGTCAAACTCATAGAGACAGACAGCAGAATGATGGTTCCCAGGAGATGGGAGGAGGGAGAAAAGGGAAATTGTTTAGTGGGTACAGAGTTTCAGATCTCCGAGATGAAAAAGTTTTAAAGATCTGTTTCACAACAATGTGAGTATACTTAACATTACTGAACTCTACACTTCGACAATGGTTAAGATGATAAATTCCAGGTGATGAATTTTTTATCATAGTAGAAAAAATGGTTAGGATGGCAAAAATAAACAACAAACAAACAAGAACTGGAGACCTGGGTGGATCTCAATCTTGCAACCACAAGGAAATGAATTCTGCCAATGCCCTGCAAGAACTTGGAACAGGACCTTGTGCTTCAAGTGAGAACACGGCCCAGCTCACATCTTGACTTTAGTCTTAGGAGACCCTGAGCAGAGAACCCAGCTGAATGGTCCCTCCTCTCTGACGCTGGACCCATGGAACTGTGAGATATAAATGTGTTGTTTTAAGACAAAGAATTTGTAGTAATGTCTTACGCAGCATAAGAAAACTAATACAATCAATATCTCAAGTAATCTTTTTTTTTCTGCTTTTTATGTAATTTTTAAATTTATTTATTAAATTTATTGGGGTGACATTGGTTAGTAAAATTACATAGGTTTCAAGTGTACTACATCATCTATATAATGCATTGTGTGTTCACCACCCAGAGTCAGGTTCTCCTTCCATCACTATGTATTTGACCCCCTTTACCCTCTTCTACCTCTCTCCATTCCCCCTTATCCTCTGGTAACCACTAAACTGTTGTCAGTGTCTATGAGTTCTTATTTGTTTGTTTGTTTGTCTTGTTCCTTTGTTGCTTTCAGTTTTATATCTCACATATCAGTGAAGTCATATTGGTTCTCTACATTTTTGTCTGACTTATTTCTCTTAGCATGATAATCTCAAGATCCAACCATGTTGTCACAAATGGCAGTATTTCATCTTTTCTTATGGCTGAGTAATAGTGCATTGTGTGAATGTACCACATCTTCTTTATCCAATCATCCATTGAAGATCACTTTGGTTGTTTCCATGTCCTGGCCACCATGAATAATGCTGTAGTGAACACAGGGGCATATATATCTTTACAGATAAATGTTTGTACATTAGATCATGTGCCGTTCCTTGGCTCAGTTCCCTCCAGTACCTTTTCATCTCACTTAGAATAAAACATAAGCCCCTTAGCACAGCCGACAGATCCTATATGATGTCACCACACTCAGCCCCTCTGATCTCATCTCCTCCCGCTCTGTAGTGATCATTACTCTAGCCACACTGGCTTCTTTTCTGTTCCTAGAACATGGGGAGGCAGCTGCAGGGCTCACCCTCTTTCAGGAGTGCTTCCTGAAATGCTCCCCCCCAGATGTCTGCAATGCTTGCTCTCATATCCTCTTGCTCCAATCAGGTCTCTGCTCAAATGGAGAGCTGCTCCTTGGAGAGGCTTTCCTGAACACCCTGTATGAAGTGCACTTCCTTCCCTTGGTCAGTCTCAATTCCCTCTCTCATTTTTGTTCTCCTAAGATATTATGTGTATTTATTTATTTGCACACCCCAGAATCCAGAAAAAAGCCCTGATACACAGCAGATGTTTAATAAACATTTGTTGAATGACTAAATCAGACAAAAAGAAATGATGTCTTGTTTTATGAGTATGAGCTCACAGGACTCTAACATGAAATGGCAACAGGAAAAAAGAAACAACAAAAAAAATTTCTAAATTCAACTGCAGGTCTTATTTGACTGTTTGTTATATGACTATTTTGTTGAGTATTCCCTACTGAACTTCTGCTGAAGGATATCAAGAAAGACATGGCGTCCAACCTAAACGTTGTCTAACATTTGTCAGCACAATGATTCTGAGTAATGAGATTATGTTTGAAGTTCATCAAATAATCACATTGAGTGTGAACCTAGTTTAAAACACCTACTAGATCATGGTGCCAAGTAAAGTACAGGTTCAAAAAGCCTCTGTAATTTTTGTGATTAAAAGACAAAAGAAAGGGGCCAGAATAGGGAAAATAATTTTTGTATAAAAAGGTTATAAAACAGAAAAAGTCCATAAAACAAAATTTTTAGTGAAAAGGCTATAAAACAGAAAAAGTCCACTCGAGTTTCTTTTTGTGCAAAGGACCCTAGAAACGAGGTTGTTTCAAATCATCCTAAGTAAAAAACCAAGGGAAGTAAACTAATAAAATATTAAAATTGTGCAGAAGGATGAAACACAGATTAAAGAAGCATTAACTATATTTCACCTGTCTTTAACAATGAAATGGTTAAAGCCAGGATGATGTATCTGAAAGAGAAGGTGTACAGAATTCATGAGAACTATACTGTATCCACTGGAGTGTCATTAGTGAATGCCGGGGAGAAAGAAATTAGGACGCTCACTGTAGTTGCAACAAAATTATCATGCTGATTTGCCCATAAGGAGGAATACAGAGTACTAAATGTCAGCTCTTGAAAATTAAAATAAATTATTCATAGTTAGCCGTTTATTGACTTACCTGAATTAGTACCATTCCTATAAATTTCCTGTGCTTACCTCTATTGGAGCACTTAACAGATTGTGCATTGTTTGTTAACTTCTCTATTTCATCTGTATCTTATTGTCAAACTCTGAGTCTGGCACACAGGAGAAACAAATGAAATGCTTGTGAAACAGTCTTTGTGCAGGTCGTGAATGTATTCAATATTTACATACTGTATACTCTCTATTCCAAACAGAAATGAAAGCAATCCTAGGCTTTGTAGGAGACATGCATGAGTTCAAGTTGGTTGGCTTGCTTGTTTATTCTTGCATTCCAGAAGGTCGGGGGCACGTTACATAAAAAGTAGACAAATGCCTAAAGGAGTAGATGGGTTGAAGGAAGGTCAATGTGCACATCCAAAGCACACACGTGAGCCCTGAGAAATGGGTAGAACCTTCACAGGCAGAGAGGGGAACCAAGAGCACGTCTGGTTGAGTCATAAGCTTGAGCAGACTCACTATGACAGAAAGGGCAGGCAATGCTCAGAGACCAGTTAGCAGTCCAGCTTAGTCCACTGAGAAAACCGTGGATACCAAGGAATTCTCCACATGGAGATGGAAAGGCAGACGGTGAGCAAATGCACCTGGGCAGGCCAATGGGAGGTAGGGAGGCTTTGCAAGAGTAAAGGAGCTCACGGCAATCTTATCAGAGAGGTTAAGCGGGCAGGAATACAGTGTAGGCAGAAATGGAGAGGCTGTATCATTAGTGGACATTTTCACAGGTATCAATGATTCGTCTTCATTTGATTTTTACAGAATCCATGTTCAAGGGACTGAGTGTTCATGTCTCCTCAAAATTCACATATTGAAATCCTAACCCCCAATGTTATGGTATTTCAAGGTGGGGTCTTTGGGAGATGATTAAGTCATGAGGGCTGGGCCCTTCTGAACGGGATTAGTGCCCTTAAGAAAGAAACCCCAGAGAGCTCCTTCACCCCTTCCCTGTGAAGTTACAGCCAAAAACAGCCTAAGAAATGACCTTCACTAGACACTGAGTCTGCTGGTGCTTTGATCTTAGACTATCCAGCCTGCAGAACTGTGAGAAATAAATTTCTGTTGTTTATAAACTACTAGTCTGTGGTATTTTGTTATAGCATCCTGAATGGACTTGGACACCTTGTACTTGTTTGAACTACAATATGTCTGTCTCTTATTCATGTTGTAATTTCAGCACCTTTCTTAGAATCTTCCACTTAAGGATTAAATAAACATTTCCTGAATGAATAAATGCTTCAATAAGATATCTACAGTTACCTACTCTTCACTGCCCCTGGATTACACATCTTGACCAATTCGTGTTCTACATAGGAACACATTTTAAAAAAAACATTCTGTGTGGGGAAAATAGTACTTTACCAGTCTCTAACATGAAAGTATTAACTGAGGAAAACTAAAGTTTAAAATAAAGAGGGAATGATTGACGAAAACAAAAAAGAAAACCAATGCATGCTTTTAATATTTGGGAAAAAAAGTGAGAAAATTATGACTATGAAAGGAAAGTAAAACAACAAAATCATTCTTCTCACTTTTTTGCACTACTCCTGTTGAGTCTTACCTTCGTGTATCAGAAAAATGGATAAAATAATTATAATATGTGGAAAGTATTCAAGAGATCCAATGAAAATTCAACATGTAAGATACATGATAAAAATCCCAACACTGACTTCTTTTCAAAGTTACCATACATTGCTGTCATTTAACAAGATCTGAATAACAGTAGACTTAGAACTGAATCTTCAAAGTCCAAGATATTAAGACACATACTGCCTTTAACTTTAATGAATTTCTTTGCTTATCCAGATTTTGATGTAAGACAATGTTTGCATAGCTACATATTTACATGTAAAAATATTATTAAAAAGCAATTATAAATATAATGTTGAAGTGAAACCTGTAGTAATGATTATAGCATCTATTACTAATTGCCTAAAATATCTCCATTCAAGATTTCATACAGTGGGCTGGCCTGGTGGCTCAGGTTGTTGGAGCACCGTGTTCCTAACGCCAAGGTCACTGGTTCGATTCCCACATGGGCCAGTGAGCTGCACCCGCCCTCTATAGCTAAGATCGTGAACAACGGCTCTCCCTGGAGCTGGGCTGCTGTGAGCAGCCAGAGGTTGGTGTAAGCTGCCGCGGGCTGCTGTGTGCTGTGGTGGGCTGCTGCTGTGTGCCACCATGAGTGGCCAGCAGCCAGCGAGAGCTGCCGTGAGCTGCTGTGAGCGGCCAACGGGTGACCAACCGCCTCAGCCAGGGAGAACACAAGGCTCATAATACCCACATGGGCCAGGGAGCTGTGTCCTACACAACTAGACTGAGAAACAATGGCTTGAACCAGAGTGGAGGGTGGGGAGGCGAAAGGGGGGGGGGAGAGATTCCATACACTATAAATCACAGCTTTATACATTACTGTGTACTGTGGACTTGCTTTACATATGTTAACAAAGATACCAAAAGCCCACATTAAAAAGTCATTTAAATATTATAAAGTTATTAGCAATAAATATTTGGATTCAAAGTTCAGTTTATTCAAATATAAAAATGAAATAAATCAGTGTTATCTTCAATGAAAATGTAGCAGAGAATTTAGAACTCCAGCAAAATGGAAAGATGGTATAATTAAGTAGACACTTTTCAGATACGGCACTTAGCTCCTTGAGAAAGGGGAGCTTCCTCAAAAATAAGAAACTAAAACCTAAAAGTACTGGATAACAATCAAGAAGTGAGTTTATGTCACACCAGTAAATGTCATCATATAAGCTGATTGAAAGCAAAGAACAAAGATGACTGCGATAACTTCCCATGATGAAAACCAGAACAAAGATGTCTTTAAATGCACAAAGCAGCATGCCTGTTTGTGTTTTTTTGGAACTAGAAAGAGCAAAGCAATTGGTGAATGTAGATAATAGCTGCTATTAAAGCTGCACTGAAAGCAGATCAAATGCAAAGAATTTCAGAATGAGAAGCTGTTTAGTCAAGACTTTATTTTCCTCTATTATCTGTTCTAATGTCAGCATTTCTGCCTGGAAGAAAGCTGCCCCTCAGCCCTCTCCCCAGAGCCAGACAATTCTTCTTCCCCATGTGTCCTTGACACTTTTTGAGCTGCTGCCCCAGCGCTGGAGCTCAGATCAAGTGAGTACATCAGCAAATAAGTCTGTGTGGGCCCTTAAAAGGCCTACTTGGAACTCCAGCAGCCCTCCGTCTCACTTAGCCACAATCTCCGCTGCTTTCCATGGACAGAAGTTGTGGGGACTTCTCTTCCTGGCACTGGAACCCTGGGAATACTGGAGTTGGGCCGGAATCCCTCACTGCTTGGGGGGCACCTCTGCAGCCAAGATATCCATCCTGATTTTCAACCACCACACATGCGTGTGGGACCAGCTCTTTCTGCATCTCGGTCCCTCCTACCAATCTTGACATGGCCTCTTCTGAATATCCTTAGTTATAGGACTTCTGTTCAGCTAGTCCTCAGGCAGTTCTCAATGATTATTGTTCTGTAGTTTAGTTGTAATTTTGATGTGGTCATGGAGGAGGCAAGCACAGCATTTACCTATTCCACCATTGTGACTAGAACTCTTAAGAACATTTTAAAGGATTCTTATTTTTAAGTAAGGCAAAGATGGCTCCCAAGATCCTGACTGGAACACATTTGGTGATTCATGGTATCAGTCACATTGTTAGGGAAAATAGGTGGAAATCTGAATCTGGCTTTGGACCTACAGACTTTGAGATTCTCATGGAAATTCACTGGACAATCAAAAATATGGGTTTGGGAGCCATTGAAAAGTCTGGACTGGAGAACATCAGAATAGAAATGGTAAGTTAAAACCATGGATGTGGATAAAATATTTTAATTAAAGTTGATAAGTGAGAAAAGGCCCACTGATAAGACATTAATATGAGCACTAACATTTCAGGAGCATAAAGAAAGGGGAGGCACCAAAATAAATTAAGAATGAGTGGCCTGAAAGAAAATCGCAAATTTCGGAGAAAATGATATCATGAAAGTCACAGAAGGATGGTCTCAACAATGAGAGTTTATCCCCAAGTAGGTGTTATACTCATACACAGCGCAGAGCCCATAGAGTCGTGATTGAAGAGTAACTACTGAATTTGGCTATTTCTTTACTCCAAACCCCATATTCCTAGAATAAAACAATTTCAGTGACGTGATGGGCCTGGAGTTCAGACTACAGAAGGCAGAAGAGTGAACTGGCAGTGACAAAGTAGAGTTAAGAAAGGGCTTTTTGAAACCTTGCTGTGAAGGAAAGAAGAGTGAGAGGGCAGCACCCAGAGACAGATACAAGGAAGAGAAACAGGTTTTTCTTAGAGCCAGAGAGAGACTGAAGCGTGTGTAACTTATTGAGAGGAAAGAGTTATGGCAAGAAGGGGTTTGAAATTATGGGATGCCCATGATCAAGGTCCCCAAGGGAAGAGGACCATGGATGGAGGATTATTAGCCAATGAGAGGAAAAGAAACATAAGAAAATCAAGGAAACAGGAATTTCTATCTAGAACTTTAGAGATGGGGAATAAGAAATCTGATGGTTCACACTACAGAGCTTCAGTTGGAGAGCAAGATCACATCACATGGAGGAAAAGAGGCTTGAGGGTTGAGCTGACTTCAGTTCAATCCCAGCACCCAGGCTTACAGGCACCACTCACCTGAGCCTCAGTTACCTAATCTGCAACAGAGATGTATCATATCTACCTCTCAGACTATGCAAATTTATTGAGAAGTGGGCTGGAAGGTAGTATGACTCTCCTTAACCCCTCACCTTACTTTCTCAGGAAAACTGGAAGCAGGACCATTAGCTGTGGAAGAGAGGCAGGTAGGAGAGTGGGCTCCAGGAAGGTAGTGAAGAATGAATAATGGACATTTAGGAGTGAAGAAAAGCACCGAGGGTTCTGTTGAGGTGAGAGAACATCAACTTGTAAAAGCAACACTCATAAATGTGTGTGCATGTGTGCGTGTTTTGTTTTGTTTTTGCAAGTTCCACAGTCCTGAAGGACAAGCAGCACGGGCAGGAAGTTGCAGTCCTGCAGTGGAGATCTGTGGGACGGGTGTGGTGGATGTATGAACGGTCAGGAAACTGGAGCTTCTGGCAAGAGGGTGTTGAAGCCCCCCTTTCGCTGCTCACCCCATCTCAAATCGGGTATGAGGAGACAAAGGTAATTTTTTACAAAAGCTATTAAACAGTTACTGCCACAGTGTCTTCTACCATCTTTCATTTGAAGTTATAAAATGATAGCGTGATAGAGCTGAAGCCCAATGCTGCAGTGTTTCTACTCCTGTAGCCTGTAGCAAACACTCAATTCATCAAAATCAGAAAACCCACAGCAGCTGAAATTGAACAAAGCCACAGAAACCAGGAAGGGGTCCTGTTGCCCTACCTTCCCAGCCCCGACAAACCACTTCTAAAAAGGAAGAAAAGCCTTGGGGATTAGGGCATTAGGTAACTCTGAGATTAACGTTATGACCTTTTTGCCTGCCTGTTCCAAATGAGTCTACTGTGTTTTAATATTCAGGATTCAGATTAAAGGCAATGCAAGCTGATTAACTGCAGAACGTTTTTGGTAGTATTTGTTGTTAACTAACTAACCTCAATGAAGGCAGACAAATGATCCGTGGAATGATAAGAGAGAAACAGAGTGAGATTTCTTTGTTGCTGCATTCTGGCCATCGCTGATGATACAGCAAATACAGAACCTCAAAAGCCCTGGACATTTCTCTTTGGTTTGAGGAATAAAAAACCTCTTGTGGAATAGCCCTGAAAGTGCCTTTGAGTCACTATATACTCCCCTGTAGTCATCAACTTTTCCTCTTCTCCAGTAACTGATGAGCCAAGCTCTTACCCTAAGGAAGCAGTGGCACCATAGACACTGCGGCAGGTTTTCGGACAGCACCCCCATCATGTCTGTACCCAATGCTTACTGTCCACACACTGGTTACTGATGGGCATGACAGTGGCTCTGTTTTTCACATTTGGTAGAAGGACCTGAGATTCAGAGTTGAAGTCTGAGACACAGATGTCACCTTCTAATCTTTCTATTTGGGCTACGACTTCTGATCAATTGTTCTACAGGATTGTTTTATTTTTTTGGTTAAAGAGCATGCTGCCTATAAGACCAAAGGTGCCGACTTCCTTCCTGTTCTTCCTTCCTGTATGCATTTATCATGGAATTCTTTCTTAGATCAGACCTCCTACATACATGCTACTGGTCACATGCAAAGACTAAGAAAGAAGCCGTGGATAAATAACACATTCATCGCTACAGCTAGGAGTTTTATATTCTGTATTATCTCTATGCAGCTTCCATTTGTTCACTCATTCACCAAATATTTAATGAAGTGGCCAGTGGGAAATAGATTATAAGTCTGGTTTGAAAGATTCAAAGATGAATAAAACAGCCTCCAGCATCAAAGAACTCATGTGCTAGTGAGGACCCAAGACATATCAACAGTGAATTATAATACAATATAATAAGTATGAAAGCAGAGATGTGCATGGAGTACATGAAAGGTTAATATTTTGAATTGATTCAGGACATCGAGGCAGCTACAACAACACAACAAAAGACACTCACAAAAGAGGACTTCCAGAACTGCTTCAGAAAGTGGCAAGAACGATGGGATAAGTGTGTTTGAAGCGAGGGGAAGTATTTTGAGGGGGATTAATGGTAGTGTGTCTTTTACTGTAATCATTTTTATTTAAACATTCACTGTATTTTTATTATTATTATTAGTTTCAGGTGTACAAAACAATGTAATAGTTACACATTTCACCCCTCACAAAAAGATAACCCCCCTCCAATATGCCCCTCTGATGTCGTATATATCATTATAATTCTATTGACTCTATTCCCTGTGCTGTACTCCATATCCCGTGACTATATATTAAATTATAGTTGACATACATTATTATTCAGCTTCAGCTTCAGGTGTACAGTGCAGTGGTCAGGCATCTACACTGGCCATGAAGTGGTCTCCCTAATAAGACATGTGCTCATCTCACACCCTACACAATCTTTACAACATTATTGATTACATTCCCCAAACTGTCTTTCATATCCCTGTGGCAATATTATAGTTACCAATTTATGTCGTCTAATCCCTTCCCTTCTCCCTCATCCCCATCCTCCTCCCTTCTAGCAACCATCTTCACTGTATTTATGGCTTGATCACAACTCGTATATGGGGTAAAAATGGTTACAGAGTTGAGGAAAACAAAACTGATGGCAGGTAGATCAGTTAGCAATAGTTCGAGTGAAGAATAGCAAGATCTAAACTGGGGGAGAGATATGTAAGGAGAGACAGGAAAAGATAGATTTGAAAAAGAGAGAAAAATTCAGGACCAGGGAGTTGATTAACTGTGGGGATCAGGAAGGGGATGGTGAACGATTACTTTAACGGCTCTGGCTTGGCTTGGGTGACTGAGGATGACAGTGCCACCAGTCAAGAGGCAACAGTTTCTATTCCTCCAGGGAACTGGTTGCCAAGTTATTCTGCCATCCTGCCTGGCCACTCTGCAACCATGCGTTAGTTTTGAGGGAAGGAGGGAGAGCCTTAATTCCCTATGGTCTCCACTAAACTCTCCACAGAGAGCCGTGATAATCCCGGGGAGTAGCATGAAAGTGACCTAACTGAACTCTTTTTGGGTCAATTCTCTGCCATGGGTGTGGCCAGAAAGGCCTCATTGGATCCCAAGACCTCCCATAGCATGTAAGCTAGTTTCAGGGGACTAAAATAATATATAAAAAAAATTCAGCCTGATGATTCTGTACATGAGAAATTTCATTTTATACCTTACTCTCTTTGTTTGCAAAGTGGTAATAAAACACTGCTGCCACCAGTAGCAACACAAAGAATAATTTAATGGCAGCAGATTCCTTAAACATGTATATTGCTGAATAATAATAAACATCACGTGACATCAGCAATCATTTTGATTACTCCTTATAACAGAATAAATCCAAAAATGTTTCTTAAAAATAATAGAAAGGGGTAGAATTGAAAAAAAAAAAAAATTCCCCCAAAGAATTAAAGGCTGGTTTGTTTTCTGCATAAATTTATATTTTTCCAGTCGTGCTATTGTATCATGATCCTTTCAAACCAAATGAAAGTTCTATAGACAGACAGGCATATGGATATTTGAAGGAAACGATGACATCATACATTTTTTGTCCTCATGAGCAATTTGTAATAAACAATCCAATGAGAGCTAACAGAACCTGTGAAGTATAAAAGAAATAGATGACAAGAACTTGGTACCCAAATTAAAAGTCTGAAAGGAGAAAATAAAAAGTGTTAATGTGATCGTTAAACGAAACTTCTCTTTAAAGATAACAAATTTACTGCTTGCTTTTTAAAATCTTAAAGTTGACTCAAGAATTACAGTTAATTTTTTTAAATGTGGCATTAAGTAGCTCATTAGAACCACATAGTCTATTGCTCTGTCTCAAGCCTTTCTATGTAATATCCACTTATTCTTTAATTAGTCTCGGGAAAACTTCTATAAACCGAGTGGACGTCTAAACACTGGCCCTTTCAATTATTTTCTAACTTATTTCTTAGTGACGATGTTTAAATATGTTTCAATGCAAGTAATTCTAGTACACAACAAGTTATAAATCACATAGAACAAGCTAGTAAGCCATTTACATTGCAAAGAGATGTATTGCAACTGCCCACGGAACTATCAAGTGCTCCTACTTTTGAGTATATACATAAAAAGGCTGAAGAAGAGAGAGGCTTTAAAGTAAAATGTTATGATTTGCTGCCAAGGAACTATCAAGCCTAAATAAAGATAAAATATTAAAGTCATCATGCAAGTCAACTATAATTGATTTTTAATAAATGGATTCTTAAAGGCTTATCTATTATGCAAAATCAAGATACACTTTAACGGATTCAAATATATCTTAATGTGTGTCTGGCTACCTTGTGTCCCACCCAGGGGAAGATTCTGTACCAGGCTTTTCCGTAAACAATCAATTTAAATAGATTCTCTTTTTTGGGGGGAAGAGCAGGTCCCATGCCTTTACATGACTGCACAGAGCAGGGGCACAGGAAGTGACGCAGACACAGGGAAGGGGAGCCACTTGAGAAGACACAGACACCCTAAGGGGGAGTCAGGATTTCCACAGGCAGCAGATGAGTAATGAGGAGACTGACTGGCTTTTGAGCATTGCAATGAAATCTAGATCTTTGAAAGGTCAGGACGCCCCAGGAGACCTCTGTTTTATACATTTTAAGCTAATTAATACTGAGGAATGGCCAAAATTAAGAAGTGCACTTGCAGAAGAAGAAATTCCTCTGTTTGCTCTGGTTTGGTTAAGGCAATACCCACTCCTTCACATAGGCCACTACCCAATAAGAAACACCACAGTTCTAGGGGTGGTCAAGACAGTCAAATTCAGAGAATTCTTTGCATACGTCATGCTGTTTCACTGCCCCAAAACAAAACTTTTAGAAGTTATATTAGTAATACCAAAACGTATTGCAAACGAAGGATTTTTTCTTCAGTGGTAGGTAGAGATGAGGTTGGAACTATCTCAACTCCAAGAAGCAACTGTTGTTCTTTGTTTAAGAAATCTGTCTAAAATTTTGGGAGTTTCAAAGAAGCTGACTCTATACCGTTTCTCTATAAAAATCAGCAACTGGCTTAGCATGAAACGAATGCACTGTAATTTCTTTTGGTAGAACTCTAGAACACCAAAAGGAGGAAGTCTTTCAGATCTAATTCCATCATAACTCATTGTGCCTTCTACTGAATCACTTGGATTTCATATCCTCTAAATTAAAAATATCTTTTATGAATTAGTCTTCTGATACCATGTTCAAGGAGCACCTATCTAGGACCTTGATGGGTAATTGGAAGGTGGATGCTGGCCACAAATGTGTTATGTTTCTAAATTCAGCTTTGACTCTCTGATCCTATTCTCTGGACCTGCAGGCGTCTGCTACTTCTGGTCTTAGTTACTTTTGGGGGGGGTGGAAGGAACACTTCTAGATCTGAAAACACAAATATGAGTTTTCCTTCAGTGAGTCTAGACTCCAGAAGGAGAAGACATATGAATAAACAAATAAATGCAATGAAAAGGACAGGTATTCTAATAAAGACACATATCTATGATCAACTCCCTGGGGTATCAGGATTGGTTTTGAAAAGGAGGTGATGTTGAGTACATGTTCACGAAAAGAGGGTCACTCCTGCTTTCTAGCCTGAGCCAGATCACCAGTCCCCGTGGTAAGTAAAGAAGACAATGGAGTTTTGATATAATTGCGACCTTCTTGCCTGGGATCTTCCTTTGCCTCTTCACCTCTATGTGGCACTGGAGATCTACCCTGCTCTGCCAGGTCTGCATCTCTCACTTTCTGATCGCAGCTTGTCCATCCTAGAATCTCAGGATTTGGAAAAACCACCCTCGTGCAATCAACCATCCAATCTTTGCTTGAATTCTCTATATAACACTCTTAATAACAGGGTTTTGTTTGCTTGTTTTTTTGTCTCAGCTTAATACCTCTGATGTTAAGGTCTCTTTATGTCCTCCAATTTTAGATGTTTTGATGTTAGAAAGTCATTTCCTCTATCAAAGTAAGTTCTTCTCCAAAAGTAATTTCTCTCCAATTTGTACCTACTTGGGGCCATACAAAATGTTTAGTTATTTCCCCACATGACAATCCTGTAATTATATGAACACTGATACTGTAGTTGTCATGATGGAGTCACGTGTGCTTCACATACGTCAAGACTTTAACAGTATTCTCCAACCTGTCTATATTTTTCGGAAGTTTGGCATCAGGAGCAAGGTACAACATTCTTTAAGGACTGAAAGATAGAAATACAGACAGATGAGCTTTCCAAGCTAAAAAAGGTAATGAAAACTTTAGCATAATAATAACAGCAGCATTTTACATTCGTCTGGCATTTTCTTTGGGAAATAGTATGGAATAGTATTGAAAATTCTGAAGTCAGGCTGCTTGATTGAAAATCCTGTGCCCACCACTTATCAGTCGACTAATCATGGGTCAGTCTCTTTACCTCTCTGTTCCTCAGTATTTAATGTGGAAAAATATGGATCATATTAGGATGAACCTCACAGGATTACCGTGTGGCTTAAATGAGCTAATAGATGGAAAACAATGAGCACAGTGCTTGACTCAAAAGAAGGGATTATGTACTCTCTTCATTTCACCACTACACACTCTCTTTCTCAGTCACTCCATTCTTTTAATATCTCTGTGCCTTTGACTCACCATGCTGCTGCCTGAAACTTTCACCCCTCATCCCTCACCAGCTGGCTACTGCTGTTCTTCAAAGCTCAATTGAAATATCCCCCTCTTGGAGAGACCCTCCCCACTTCTGCTAAGCAACTGTCTATCACATCACTGTGTTTAGTCTTTGCACTATACTTCTCATGCTCCACAATTATTTTGTTTACTTATTTGTTTTTCTGTCTTTCTCTCCCTAATAGAATGTAAGCTTAATCAGAGCAGATATGTACCTTCTCTGTTCTGTCAATTGTACCTACAGGGACTTGTTCTGAATGAATAAATTGATGAGTATTACCTATAATTGTTATTGTATTTATTAGCATTTATCATTTCTCTTCATTCTCATGAGTGCTCCCTGAAGCAGGCAGATAAATGAACTCACATTTCCAGAATGAATAAAATGTACAGCAAAATGCATTTTACAATGTAAGGGGAAACATGGTCACTAAACTAAATAAATCCACTAAAACTCACCAAGCATTTCTAAGCAGCTACAGAGAATTCAGTTCAGTGGAGCATGAAAATCCATTTCATGTGCCCCAGTTTGTCATATTAGGAAATTTCAGTATGCATATTAAAAAGAAACACTTATTTAGAGTTCCAAGGGATGCTATCATGATAGATCTATTTAATTCAGTCTGGATTTGGCCTCCCAAACAAAATTCTTCTCATAGATGCTAAACAACAAAATCTTGAAGAGTTACAAAATAAATTCTCCCTGCAACATCCTGCTTTCCTTTATTTTAGTTAGAATCCCTGGCAGACTTGCATAAAGAGAAGTTGCATTTCTGAAACCCTTGTATTGTTTTCTAATCCAAATCAGTTCTATAGAAAAAGTATTAAACTCAATGTAAATTACCAATTGAATTATCTCTGTTTTTCAATTAAAACCAGAGAGTAATTCAATAGCTGGAACTAGTGTAATCGAACCCCTGCTTTTGTAGGCACCTATTTGTGGGCTCTGTGACATTACCTTTTCCTTTCTTTTCTAGAAACAATTAAAATTTGCATGTATTCACCATCAGCAACACACACAACTGCAGAGCAAAATATAAAAGGCTCCCTCACCTTCTGCTCCTCTTTTAAAAGGCTAAGTCCTGTTAACTGGTTGTTGTATAACCTGTCCTGTGGAAACAATTTTAAACCTACAGAAAGGGTTCAAGCACAGAATAAAGACGTGTTTTTTTTTTCTTGGACCATTTCAGAAGACGATGCCTCTGTGGAAATGCATGCATCTCCTTTTTTAGGTCTAATACCCGTGCAGGGTGCATCTCAGACCTAAAGCCCTTCTCACCTTGACCTTGCTCGGACATCCCACCTGAAGCTGCTTTCAGTGTGGACCTCCTCCTCATTTCACGTGGATAAACACACTCTAATGAACAGCCACCACCCAGATGACATCTTCCCCACCCTGAATGGGTCCCAACTCTACACCCCAGGAAGATCTCCTATGTGGACATTCTCTTTGTGTCACTAGGGCTCCGATTCCCTCTGCCAAGGCATCGTCCTGAGTAGATGCTCTCCAGATCTCACTTAACATCTGTCACTCTGCTCACCATGCCTGGCCCCTGGCATGTGGCTCTGGACCACTATTGCTCTATTCCACTGGCACATTTATTTAGCTTGGCCACCCCTATGACTTTAAGCCTGAAATGGTCAGGAAGAAATGAAATGGAAGAGAAATGAAGAGGAGAGGAAATACTCCAATCATTACATTTGTATATATGCACATATACCCATGATCTTTTTCTTATTTTTCTACATAAATGAGATCATGTTACACATGTCAAAATGACTTGCTTGCTGTCTCTAAACAATAATGTTTTGGAGATCACACAATGTCAATATATGTAATTCTGCCATATTTTAAAAAATGGCTGCATGGTATTTCACAGCATGGAATACTACAATTTATTGTAACTTATACTACACACACACACACACACACACACACACACACACACAGAGTATAGTTCTCTAATTCCCTACTCCCTTATTCTTAGACATTAAATTTGATTGCATTTTTCCTTATTACAACCAGTTAATATTTTTGTACACCAATATTTTTAATCTCACTATAGAAATATCATCATATTAAAACAGAGTGACAAATTTTAGAGAAACTATAATGCAACAAAAACTTATTTGATTTATGGCTTCTAGAAAGCTGCTAAAGCATGAAATAACAAATGGAATGTCCAATCTTGTCTAATGAAAATGAAACTATTCTTTTATCTGGTATGATTGGAAGGACACAAAAAAGCTTGCTGACCAAAGTTATCTCCCTCACAAACTGGCCCAGTGCCTGAAATGCTTATGAAATTATTCTTTTAAGGCTTCTACCATAGAGGTACTCTGAAAGGTAAACATCTTCCCCAGAGGGCTTCCATGAACTTATTAGTTCCTATCACTGTATCAGGGTGGAGTTCATCAGATCAGTAAAGCAATACTTGAGAATGAAAGATGAAGCAGTCAAGGACAGAGTCAGCTTCACATTAGGCTTTAGGTGAAAATTTGATAAATGGAACAGAAGACAACTGGCAAATTCCTGAGGATAGGGTGTGACCTGAAGAGCAGGTCCTGCTGAGACAAAAAAGAAGGCACTTGGTAGTGGCTGGAGTTGTGTGTGGGATGGCTAAAGATTGGGGGAGGTGGCCAGGGAATAATGCTGCCCAAGGAGCTGTTTCAGGGACTCAGTTTTAAGTCAAAGCACACCTGGGACATGGGGCATGGAGAGAGATGCCAAATTTCTAGGGCATGGAGAAAGAGGACAAATTTAAAAATTTAGATGGCACCACAAGTTATAATTTGCTTTCATTGGTTAACCATAACTAGTTTATTTTTTGAATGATCTCTCTTCTATGTTAAGTTTTGTCACATAAAAATAAGAAATGATCAAATCAAACAAATATATTTAATTAACCATGGACAAAGTATAACTATAATCCAATATTCTTCAGCAATGTTACTTGAATGAAAACTTTACATTATTAGTTTTGTTGGTGCAGTCGTAAGTACTTTTTAGAAATATTAGGGGTACGCCAAAGTCAATATAATTTTTAAGAAATTGTGTTAAGTCAATTTAATGAGTGTTGTGATATAATTCTGTTAAGGTTTGAAGGTAATTCAGAATTTTTAATTAAATGAAATTATATCCTTGGCAAGGCCATTTGTCAAGTAATTAAATATGGTTTAAAACACACCTCTATTGTTTAAAAATATTTTTACTTAAATTTTATCTTTTCTTTTACAAAAAAATTGTATAGAAAAATATCATTAATTAGGTTATTTCGTAAAATCCAACATCCTTTAGGAATAAGTTAATCAAGGTAACTAACCAGCCTATCACATTTGTAGGGCAAAAAATAAAAGGATTGTTTCTGCTTTGAATTCTGCCAGCTGATAAGGTGGGGGCAGTCTGTAAGTAAGAAAATTAGGGAGACGCAAGCAGGTGAGACGCAGGGAAGAAAAAGACCTGTGTGTCAGATGACAGGGACTGAGCAGACACACAAGGAGTTGACAATTTGGACATCTGACGAATTTGAGGTTTAGGCAGGTTAGACTGGCCTCTTCACAATCAAAGTAAGGAAATCATGTGTTCTCGAAAGGCCGGGAACAGGCTCTAAAGGCAGTAAAAGTCATACCACCCCTTTTTCAGTTACCCACCCTCCACTTCCTGTCCCAGGAGGAACAAAGACAGGGCATGAGTGGTAAGGCATGCAAGATAAGGCTGGCAGTGGTGAGGATGAGGGTTGAGACTGCAGGATGAAGGTATCTGAACCTTTAAGAATAACACTCTCTGCCCACTGGGCTTCCTGAGCCTTTTGGTGGCTCTGCAGATCCCAGAGTAGATTTGAGATGGAAGATAGACCTGGTTCTTCCATTTCTCAGAGGTCTTACATGGGAATTCTAGGGGTTCTATATGGGAGATGCTGAGTTATTTGTTAGAATTTTAGGACTCTTTCATTTCTATTTTATTTATACTCTGGGTTAGTCCTCATTTTATGCCGTCGGGTTGAGACCTCGCAAGTCCAGGTGGTCTTTCAGAGTGCAGCCATTTTACCCACGTCCCTACTTTACCAAGGGGATACCCTTAAATCTTGGGGCAGCACCATTTCTAAAGCAGTGCCTATGGAACCCTTTCTCCACCCTGTTGGGTGCACTCTCTTTTCAAAGAAACTGATTTTAGAATTAGCATAGGACATAAACAGCTCCTGCATTCCACAGGCTGTCATGATGGAGGCTTTTAATTCCCTCTCAAACTTACATTCTCCCTCATCATGTTCTTTATGGTGTAGCACTTAGTCCCGAAGACGTTCCCATTAGAACTGCTATGTCTGTGGCCATCACTATATACAGGAATATCTGGGGGGAGGGGGTAGTTAAAACCCTCCATATTGACCAACTACGGCTCTACATAACTGAACAGTTCCTTAGGGATTTGTAGGTAATCACTAGATCCTTTCCCCATTTCTTTGATTAGAAGGAAAATGCTTGTTTCAAATTCAGGACACTCAACAATGATTCCCCACTCATGCAGGTCAGAATACCCTCCCCAGGCTTCTCTGTCACTAGCAACCTAGCGTCCTGACTACCATCTAACAGCACACACTTGGTGGGTGGGGTGTAGACCTTTTAATGAGGGAAGGAGATGACACAGTCAGGGCACGGTGCCTCCTGAATTCAACTCTGAAGGTACTTCACTACGCTTCATGACAAGAACTGGACCAAAACGACAAGCCGCTTCTTACAAACTTTTGAGGAAAATAATCCTTTCACTCAGACTAACATTCTTCCCAGGCTTCTGGACTGCAAAGAACCTACAAAGAAACCTACAAAGAAACCCCACGGCTAACAAAGAAGAGAAAATTACTTCTCCCTGCACTGGACGTGGACACGCTGCCAGGGTGCGGCTGAAGGGAGGTTCCGAAGGCAAAGGAGGAATGGACACGCAGGTTGCTGAGAGCAGTGAGAACCAGGACGTGTTTAGTAATTTCTTGGGAGTTTCCAGTGCTGACTGACTCATTTGTAGGCATGGAGCTTCAGTGGGATTCTTCCTATAACCTGGAGGTATCATATGAATCCTCCCAAGACACGGGACAAAATTGATTCGAAGTTAAAAAAATATATTAATAAAGAATTTGCAAAACTTTCAACTTCAAATTGATCAAAAATAATATTTACTTAAGATCAAATAATGGCTTGTCTTTAGAAATTTTGCAGTTGTTTATTTACCGGTAGCAATGGCTTTCATCCCTGTAATTTTGGACTATCTCCAGCAGATGAGAAACTAAAATGACTGTACTCAACATTCAGGAACAGGGTGGCATCCTCAGGCAGCACGGTTTAACAAGTCATCAGGAGTCATTTCCTTTACCTGTAGATGCTGTTTCCGTGTTAGTTTAGGACACAAGCTCCACGAGGTGCACTTAGTCTTTTTTGTTTTCTGCTGCCAGATAGGGAACGCTGAATTAAAATGTGTTGAATAAATGAAGTTATTATCCAAAAGTTCAGGCTCTACCATCAGCTGTAAGATTTTCAAACAAGTCCTCTGTGAGAGGACTTGTTTTTTTTGTGTTTTTTTTCCCCCACAATTTCTATCAAAACTAAAAGATTTCAAATATACCCCTCTGAGTTAGAGACTAAATTTTAAGAAAATGTAGCTCAATGATGGAAAATGCAACTTATATGCATAACACTAAAGTAATTTATCCCATGGAGTTGACATTAGTGACTTGGAAAGTGACAATTACACACATTACTCAATTCCAAACAGCTACTGAAAAAAGAAAAGAATAACAACCTTTAATAAACCCAAATCCATAAATATTTATATTCCATTTTTAAAGTTTTGGAGGTAGCACTAAATTACAACAGCCAAAAATATTAGAAGGAAATCTTTTATTAACCACATAGGTTAGGATGAATAAAACCCTGGAATTTGGAACTTTAAAAAAAAGGAAAAAAGAATTCAAGAACTAAAAGAGACAACCTTGAAATCATCAGGAGCCAGGGTTTTTTGGAGCCAGGTCAATAAAAACCAATTTTAAAAAGGTTATGAAAAAGAACTTTTTCCTTAGAAATTGCTAGAGATAAATCTGTCTAGAGTAATTCAAGGTAAAGATCGCTTACGGCCAGACTCACTAGTGAAGGTTTCCCTCTGGACCCACCTAGGCTAGGAACTTACCTGTGTAGGCAGGAGGCCCCTGTCTAGATGGGCAAATTAATGCAAGTTCTATTAACAATTGTTCAAAAACTTAGCTCATCTGTAGATAGCAGATTTTGAAAATTACGTTAAAATGTTATTATGTCTTAAATAGAAGCAATAATAATATTCTTTCATGTCAATATATCACATCCGAGAGCTAAAGCACTTTCACATATATAAATTTATTCATGCAGGTTCTTTCTCTTGTTTACTCTGTCATTCATTCATTCATTCATTCATTCATTCCACAAATTAAAGCAATATAAGCAGAGATTGGTCTAGATTCTGGTACCACAATATGAGGTTTCCCAGACCAGCGGCAGGACCACCTGAGGATTTGTTAGACATTAAATTTGCAGTCTCCACATCAGATTTACTGAGTCAGAAATTCTGGAAGTCAGACCCAGCAATCTTATTTTAGTAAGTCCTCCCGGTAACTCTGGGGCACACTAAAGTTTAGGAACCACTGGTCTAAATGATAAACTATCTAGATTTAGTGTTCCCTTTATTCTTTACCATTATAATTGCTCCTTTGGCAATTTCATTTTCCCAAAAGGGCAAAATGTACAGTTTAAGAACTTTTCAATTAAAACAATGGAATTCCTTACTAATCCAGTATTTTATTACTTTTAAGATTAGACATAAAGTGCTTTCACATAGTCATGAAAAGTTATTTTTAGTTGAATTATCTTCACATACTGTGAGCAAATATATACTAAACTATCTGTGATAATTTAGCATAAATCTTAAAACTATTAAGCAGATAAATAAATTTTCATTGATAACCTGTGTATGATATGCAATCTTCCCAAGGTATGTACATTTCAACATGTTTTGTAATCTATTGTAATATAGTCCAAATATGGTGGAAAAACTTGATATATTTACTTGGCAAAGTTTAATATTTATCTGGCCAACAGCTGCTTGTTTAATTGCTTAACATCAGGAAAGTGGAAAGTGGTGTGATTGTCTATTTAAGGCCAAATATTAATTAGGATCAAATAAATATAGTTCCTTAGATCTCTGTGGTATCTAACCTATATAAACGTCTTGCAGTGATAAACTCATAAATGATTAAACAAAGGCCAGATCCATCAGAAGAATTTGCATGATGCCAAAACTTAATTTTCAACTCAATTTACTTTCAAAAATGTTGAAGTGTAAAAACACTTCAGCAAGACTCTGATTTTAAGTCAAACCTTTGTCGTGCTTAAGCATGAACAAACTATCACCATCAATGAAAGTAGAAGTTATTATAATTTACCAAAACATGTACATTTGGGGGGTAAAGGATCATAATTAAAAGTCACAGAACCTTCCCTCCAAACCTACTCTGAAGCCACACAGACATACCTGAACTGGCTTTCTTCATTATCTCCATAGAAATTAAAGATGTGATGATTCTGCTAAATGGAAACAATCGAGGCTGCTCTCTAAAGATGAAGTGTCCTCCTTTCAAAAGACAATGAACTCTTTCACATCAGCAGAGACTCACCTGGAAAACAGTGACTTGGTCCCTTATCTATACAGAAGTCGGTAACATCACTGATCGATCTGCAGAGGAATTTGAGTTCCAGGGGTGGGTGACTGCTCCGAAGCATATTTTGAGGCCATTTCAAGGCTATGGGCTACCTGCACCATTGTTCTGATTTCTTTACAAACTATATTTTCTGATATAGACCATGTGACTGAGCTGGCAGTGATTCAGACAATCAGCTATGAGAAACAGATTCTCACTGAGCTGGGATAATGATCCCAGATTATGAAAGGATTGGGCAGACTGGGCCACAGCAGAGAGGAAAATTAAGTTGTGTGATGCTTGACGTACCCTGGATGGAATGCTGGCTTGACTGAATCCCGGTGAAGTGCAAATGTATAATGACATGGCGATTTTTCTTAGAAACTATTACTCACATTTACACCAATTACAATTGATCACCTACTCCTTAAGAGTATAAACGATTAATATAGTATTTCGGACTTGACTGACCAGTAAAGTTGACCTGTTACGGTCAAGCAGACATGGGCCCAGATGCAGGCCTCTCAGATACAAACACCATTAGATCATTAAAGAGAGAGGAAGTATGAAGGGGCAGAAGACTCTGTGATGCAAAACAATTGGCTCATCAGCCACAGAATAAAAATTAATTTAAATAATTTTATATTATATTAAATAGAAATTTAAACCCCTTACCCCAACTCGATTATAAAACAAATACATGTTTAGTGTAGATAAGGTAGAAGATATGGACAAGCAAAGAGATGATAATAAAAGGCACCCACGATACCACTTTTCAGAAGTAACTGCTCTTAACACATTCCTTAAAAAAGACACATGCAGAAAGCAAGGAAAGACAGTAACAAAGACAGTGGCTTTGGAGCCAGCATTTTAAAAATATCTACATAAGAATTCAGAATCTAACAGCTTTATGCCTTATGGTATTACCCATATCACTGATACAACAGAATCCAATGTGGCCATCAGGATTTTTTTGGGGGGGGGAAGTGCTGGGAGTCAAGAGGAAGCTTCAAGTTTCTAGTTTCCTGCTCACGTGTGACTGCACAAGTGACTGCATCTCTGTTTCTCCAAATATTTGTAAAATGAAAACACTACCTGCTCCTCAGCTCTGTTCATTCATTCCGTGAACACTTGCTGATCACATACTATGTGCCACAGTCTGAGAAAGAAATGATGAATAGAACACAGGACCTGCCAGCCATGTCCCTGCGTTATGTCAGTACCTGAAAATGAGGGATGCGTGCCTGCCCCGGGGGCAGCAGGAATCAGAGAGGCTTCGCATCTTGAAGGAGGGGCACAGGTTTGGGATTCAGGCAAAACAGTGGAGAATAACTGGAATCAGAGAGAACCTGCTTTTGAAAACGCTGTTATTGCAGTAGGCAGAGGGAAAGATAATGATGGTGGATGGACAGGTGGGCTGGAACCAGGTGATGAAAATCACCACACGCCACTCGAGAGTCCGTTTTTCATTCTGTAGGTGATGGGGAGCGACTAAAGGGATTCCAACAGGATAACATAATCATATCTCTACTTTAGAAAGATAACAGTGTGGTGGACATAAATCTGGTACAAAACAAGCTCTGGACATTACAGAAGATTTATCTGACTTTAAATAACATCTTTATCAAGCACTTTTATGTCCCAGGCACTATGTTAAGTGCTATGTAAATACTGACTCATTTAATCCTTGCTTCACTCTGAGCCAGGTACTAATACTAGGTCTTTCTACAGACGAGGAAACTGAAAAGAGATGGAGCCTATGGAGCCCAGCTTTGAAGGCAAGCAGTTAGATAGTCTGACCCCAGAGCTTGTCCGTCATCAGACAAACTACCGTGTTTCCCTAAAAATAAGACCGGGTCTTATACTAAGTTTTGCTCCAAAAGACACATTAGCTAAGGCTTATGTTCAGGGGATGCCATCTTGAAAAATCATACTAGGGCTTATTTTCTGCTTAGGTCTTATTTTCAGGGAAACACGGTAGTAAAAGAACCTCCACTAAAAGCTGCTGCCTTAGAATATAGCCATGTCCATAATCTTTCACCGTGAACACCCTGTCAAGTCATGTGATAACGTGGATTAGTCTCAAACCCTCTCACTTGGAATCCGTAAAACTTCCCTCTCCTCATACTCTTCTCTTTTGGTCTCTTTTACTGGTTCCTCTCCCTTCAGTTTACTAACTAAAATATTGATGTAAAATCATGTTTAACATCCCTCAATACAAAGTAACTCAATCACTAAACATATAAGTCATCGCTAATCAAAATATGCTGTAAATTTTCCTATCCAGAATTTTGGATAAGACAAGGATACCAGTCAGGTCAGAATTAATTCATGGGGCTCTCTGTCAGAATTTTGTCTCACCACACTCCTAGTTTTCTGTCCAAAGGCTGCAAGACTGTTACAGAAACTGGAGCGCAGTGCTATCTCTCTCACAGTAAGCACAGCTGCTCCCTTTGGCTGGAACAATCTTTCACCCATGTTGGATTAGCCAGCTCCTACTTAGCCTTCATCTCAATTTAAAGTCCATTTCTCTGGGAAGCACTCCCTGAACCCCTGAAGTGATGACGGGGTGGGTTGGGGGGTCTAGACCTGTGTCACCACAAGCTACCATTTGGGCACTACCACATTTCGTAATCATTGTTGGCATGCCTGTGATGGCTTCCTTTCCTTACCCCATCCCCGGAGCCCAGCAGTGTCTGGCTCATGGTTTATACCCAGGAAGTATTAGTTAAACAAATAATCTCAAGACTTTAAATTTTCCTTTGTAGAGGACGATATAATAACATTCAGATAGAAGAAGGGCCAAGGATGTGATACGAAGTTGACTCCTTCATATTCTAACACAGATTAACTGAACCTAAAAACTCTTCTCAGGAATATATGAGGGCAATGTACGCATACATGCAACTGATATTTAAGAACAGACTTTCGGGGTTTTGGAAAAGAGAAACTATATGCTATTTATGGAACAAGTGCTACAAGTAGCTCTTATATCCTAGAGATACTCATGCAATGTGAAAGGGTAGGATAGGACAGGAAGCATGTGAAAAAGCTCGATTAGCCACCAGTTTAGAGATAATCATAGTTCAGTTTATGCCAAGTTTTGGATTTGCCCTAATGCTGATTTTGGGTGGCTCTAATATTGTTTCAATTTCCAGGTGGCAAAGGGTTACAAAATACAGCCTTTCCTGTTTTCCACTTCATTCAGATTTACAGCTACTTCTTGTATACTAACACTTGCTCCCAACTCACTTTACATTTTTGTGTGTGTATCCCTATTTGTTGCAAGAATGATTTGGATCGGGTCCCTAAAGTTATGTTATTACTAGTCACCATTCCTCCCAGGTGAAATTAATTCTATTTCCCAATGAGACTGAAGGAGGTAGCGTAAATAACTACCAAATATTTATTGGGCACCTACTATGTGTGAGGCTCTGCTGCAGGCATGGGATACAATGAAGAAAATAAAGCTTTGCCCTAGGAGCTTAGTTCTCTGCTTCCCCCACCTTGACTTAGATACAATGCATCTACCTAATAAGTTAGCCACAAATTATTATTGAGATAAAAGCAGATTACAGAGCAGGACATTTAGTAAGAGGTCATAAGAATGTCTGAAAGAATAATTAGGAAGTGTAAGGACAAATACACCTTCCAAATAAGAGACAATTCTCCTGTTGAAGCTAGGGAAGCAATTTCTCCTCCTTTTCTTAGGGCATTTACTTTAGAAATCAGTCCATTGTTAAGTATTTTCTCCTGCCTTTGAAAAGTATCTAAATCCTTTTGAAAACTCCACAGACCTTTTGTCAGCTTTATGACCCAGGAATGTCTCTGAAGGAGTTGGGAGACATCTTTTATGAAGTGTAAATGGGAAGGAAGATAACGCACCCTGTCTCCCCTTTGTGGGAAGGTAGGAGCCTAACTCAGGTGGCTGCCTTGTTCCAATTTGCAAAGCTACCTCCTCCTGAGAAGATACCAGGTTTGTTTTTCATCCAGATAAAGCTGAGAAGCTAACACAGGTGGTCACTCCAATTACCAGGTAAACTCAGGCTGAATTATGTGTAACAAAAGATACTGTCAGGTCCTTACTTGAGGACTAGTCATTGTTTATCTTGAAAACATGTAGGTATATCATGGGTTGTATCTGCTTGACAATATAAGGGGATGAGATTCCTTTTCGTCTTTGCAATCTCTTAGTAGATTGTCTTGATGTGTATCACATTTTGGTTTAATGCTTATTCAACAATAAAACTGATTCCTTTCTCTACTGCCTTTGTGAAGAGGACTTCTGGGTTGGGAGATTTTATTTTTAATTATATTTATTCAACAGAAGACGTCAATAGCAGTTATCTCTGGAGGGTAAAATTTCAGCCATTTTACATGCATACTTATATATAAATAAATTTAAATATTATAAATATTTATATCTATAAATGCTATAATATTTATGTGTTTATAAATATATGTTTATATTTATAACTATTTACATATATACTTATATAAGTAAATATATATTTGATGTTTATGAACATGTGTTTTTATATAATGAAAAAATAAGTGAAGTGATTTCCACATGGGGAAAAATAAATATCAGATCTTCACCCATGATGCTCATCATGATAATGGCTCAGATCTGTACACTTTGGAATCATAGATCCCTTGGGGGAAATAGATCAGAAAGGCATCTATAGTCTTATCACAGTCTTCTCAGCCTGGGTATAGTCTCTTTCACTATCTGTCATCAGAAAGTATTCTGTTAGAGAGCTGAATAGTATCCCCTAAGGCAATGAAGTTTATCCCCTGTGGACAAGGATCTGATTTGAAGTCCAAGGTTGCTGCTGCTTCCTGGAGACCATCACTCACCTCCCTGGCTACGGGCAGCTTCTTCACTAAACTGGGTGCCTGTGATTCCACGGGCCTGCTCCATGCCTCAGCCTCGGAACCTTTGGGGTCTCCTTCTTCTCATTTTTGACTATTTGAGAAGGAGAACAACTTTGGAGTTGCTTGGGTTCTGTGTTTCCAGCACAGTGTGGTGAAGACATTTGGGAGCAAGGGAGGCTCTGGGTGGGGAGTGGCCCAGCAAAGCAGCTGGAAACATCACTTTTAATCTGGTACCTATTTTAGCTGCTGCGGGAGTTCTTCAGGCCTCATCATTGTCTCCCAGGGGCTCCCTACTTCTCTCTCAGTTCTGGCTTCCATCAGGCCCGCCTCCCTAGGTTATCAGACACCTCTCTGAACCTACCTCTAAATAGAGTTCAAGTTCTTTTCCCCTCTCTATGAAACCCTAGGCTTATACAATTTGAAAACTGAATCTGAGCAGCTGTTATAAGTTCCTGCAATATTCCATGATAAGTATGACGCTCCTTGCACGGTTTATAACAGTTGGAGGCTGGTGTGCCAGAGGCCACAAAACTCCATCCAGAAAAAGTCCTAACTCTGGTCCAGTCAGGGGGTCTCTTACCTGAACAAAAGCACGTGGTTCAAGCAGAAACATAATATTCATAGGTAGCAGAATAGAGAGCCATATTGATTCAAGGGATAAAGAAAATAAACTCTATCAGTCCTAAATATATATGAATATATTTCCAAATCATTTTTGTTATTCTCTGCTGCAGTCATGAAAATATAACTCACTTAATAAGAAATCTTTCTGAATATAAGAAGTGACCGATTTACTATTTTTCACCTTTTGGCTCTTTGAAAATCTTTGGTTTAAAGAGTCCGAATTACCATACAGAAAACAGGAAACTAACTAAATAACTTGCTCTCAGTCCTTAATGATTTATAAAATAGGAAGGTGACATAGGTCAACTTAAAATAATTGCAATGGTATTTTTGCCTAAAAATTGAAAATATTTAAATGAATTTTGTGTGACAACACAAACTGTGGCCTGATCTTAGATGTTTTTATTTACCACGTAGTAATCTCTTGTTTTGCTTTTGCTGGAATACGTATTTTACAAACTATTGTACTCCAGAGAAAAGAACACAGAGAGTGAGATAAAAACAAAAATTCCAGAAAAGGAAAGAACAACATACGAGCATGGAGACATGAAAGCCAGAAGTTTGAGCATGACAGAAGAAAAGCAGCCAGATTTCGTCATCTTGAGTTGCCAAATGACTTGTCCAATCCATTGAAGGCTCTACTAGATGCTACCAAAACAGAGGTGGGACTGGAGAATCTACACAATTTTAACTTTGTTCACAGCACTGTACTCATTAGTATATAGTTATACTAGCAGATAAATTTAGCAATGATTATTTAATTGTGATGCTATTTTGCAGCCACCCTTTATTATTATTTTCAATTCGGTACTAAATGATAGTTGCAGACAAATAAATAATGAGGTTTACATCATTTAACTGAGCCCTATTCAGCCTCTACAATGCAATATACTCTGCTCATCAAAGTTAGCATAGGAAAAGTTTTCCCAGAACATAAATTTTAGCTAAGCTCTTGAACATACACAGATGATAGGAAATACCTGTCTATAACGTGCCTTCAAGCAAATCAACTCCTTCTAAATCCTTTTGTGAGATTATCAGATACGCCCAAACTTGTTTAATCTGTTTGGGCTCAAGTTAAGACATTGCCAAATAATAATCACTTGGATTTGCAATGAAACTGCTCAAAGAGCTTTCCTACAACATTTACTTGATCCATGAACAATTAAGTAGGGCATTTTGAAAAAGTTTTTACAAAGAAGAAAATACAGAGCTGTTCAGCGGACTGGTCAGTCTGTGTGTCAGTGATGTCCAGAAAGCCTGACATTAATTGCTGTCTCTCTCTGCTCTGGTTAGATGCCTGTGACATCCTCTCACAGCAACTCAGCCAAGCAAAGACCCTACATTCTGACTGGTGAAAACCCAAAGCTGTGGTTCTCACCCAACTGTCTTGGCCTTCTGAGCTAAAATGAACTTAAGCATGTTGAAAACCTCTTGTTTCAATATACTTCTTAAAAAACTTCACACACTAGAAACAGTAGACAATAAACAGTGAATGTCTCCTGCCTCTTTTGGCCCTCCATAGCCCCATTCCCCAGGGGTAACTACCGTATTGCCAACAGGTATGTGGTATGCATCTTTCCAGGCCTTTCTTCTATGCCCATATATAGTGTTTTTGTTTCTTTGTTTTTCTTTTTTTACAGAAACGAGATAATTCTATACATAGAGTTCTGGAACTTGCTTTTTCTCTCCTAAGTTGGAAATGGTAAACAAACAGTCTGTTGACTACCTATAAGGAGTGATGATTCAAAGAGGAAAATACAATATGTTAAAAAGATCAGTTTCTGAAGTAAAAGAGAGTCTGGATGAGCCAGAAATCAGCCATTATTCTACATGAATTGAAATTTTCTTTCTGAGTTACATTTTAGCCTACTTTCTCCTAGGTTAAGAGAAGTACAACACTAAATCTAACTATATCCAAAAACCAATGCCAAACATCAAACCACAGTCTACACGACCTTATATTATGGCTCTTTAGTTTGCATAAGTAGTATCTTCTAGGCTATATATTTATTGGAATGGAAATACTATTTAGACTGGAAATTCTATTTAAAGAAACAATTTGGTATTTAAAGTCTCTCTCCTCCTGGGTTATTCAGCCACGTGTCTAATAGAGACACATGTGTGGCCTTTCTTATTTGTAGACAATGAAACCCTTTAGCTAAAACTTTAAAGTTGTCTAGTTTTAAGAACTTGAGAATATATCAATATAAAGTTTTGCATTTCAAGTTGCTTTAAAGTATGGTGAAAAAGAAACAACAGAATATTTTAGGAAGTCCAGGAAATGAAGTCTATACATCAATAGTGATACTTCTAAGAATGAAGCAGTGAAAATCCATCCACTACTGACGATCTTATTATGGTGTGAAGTTACAAAGGTCTAATAACTCGAACAGAAGGAAGATTTTAACATCTCATATGACAATCGTGGGCTACGTGGTCATGACATCAAACAATGAAAGACCAAATAACGTAGTTTTCACTTCCACTGAATTGTCTTTGTTTAGGCATTGTCATAGAAAATGTAAGCTTACTAGGAAGAAGGAAACTCATTTTCTGAAATCCTTAAGTGAATTGAAGTTACTAAAGAAAGAATTGGATTTTAGTGCTGATACTCCCAGATTTATAATTCACTCTTTTGTCTCAGTGTGACAACCATGCCTTGCTCACCTTGCTATAATAACTTTAAAACTGGGACTGTCAACTGTATTTACCAAACCTGTCATTTCTCAATGTAATTATAGCCTACATCCTGAATAGAAAAGTCATTTTTAATCTATGCAAAACAAACAAAAAAAAAACCCCACACGACTGAAAGAGTAATACCATCTCATTTTCCTCCCTCTCTTTCTCCACTCATTCTGGTAGCCTCCAGAGATTTCTGTTGTGTTTTCACATATTATAATTGTGTAACCTTTCATAAAGAGCCTCAGCCTAAGTGATTTCATTTCAATAATGTTTGACGTGCTGTATAATATTTTTAAATGGCTTATGGTAGAGCACTGAGCTCTCTTACAGACATACGTTATGATGGCCCTAGTAATTTTCATTAATAGAATTCTGCATGTACAAATATTCAATGGCAAGTCCTTCCTTCTGAGATTGCAGTTAATCTGACAAATTTAAATGCTAACACAACACACGGAAGACCAGGAACATGTAACTCAACAAGATAAGCTGTTATGAATGAAATTAGGACTAAATATGGTCAAAACCAATTTACTTCAACATTCATCAATTAGTTAAATTTAAAAATCTTAAAACTAATGTATTCTTAATTTTTATCCAGTTAGAATAGTTTATCATTTTCTACGTGGAGTAATAAGCATACAAATTGGAAATACTAAAAAATACTAACAACCTTTAAGTACTTGTATTAAAAATTAAAAAAGGGATAATAAACTTTATAGTGAATAATTCGTATTTTAAATGCTTAGCTTTGGTGTGGTTTGCTTGGGAAAGACATTCATTTGGATAAAGACTTTCAATTGTTTACTTTCTGACACTGCAGGTATTCAGACAAAATAATCAATCCACAGTCAGTTTGAGCTAAGCAGTTGTAAAATGTCCTTATCTGAAACTCCGTCCTCACCCTAACTCTGGAACATCCCCTTTTGAGACCTAGCATACCTCCCCCCAGAGCAAATGACATTTTTTCATGAGTCTATCCCTTTGATCACTAGATGGTCCCCTAAAGGCCCTGAAGCCAACAGGCCTAAATTAGGAGTACAATGCAACTGGATTATACAGCAAAGATTTGAAAGAACTGTGCATTGTTTATGCATAGACTCATCCATGAAAACCTGGTCACTCTATAGGTTCCATGTCTACACACAATTTCCCCCATTAAAAGGAAGAGCTCTGTGGCTTCCTCTTAAGATAACAGGATATGCACAGTGGTATCTGCATTTACCAAGAAACGCATTGGTAAAACTGCTGTCTTCTCCTGACTGCATGAGGCACAACCAGCTGCTCAGGGGCCCTGATCTGCTGGAAAACACACAATACTACCGCTCCACCAGTCAACACACATTGGCCTTGGTGGGGAGAACTGTAATCCTCTCTCTCCCTAGGCCATAGGTCCTCCATTTTCCGATGCTAGGTTTAGGGAGAATGGAGTATGCATTAAAACTTGTTTTCCATTTTACTCATCCCTGGTGAATATTTGAGTTTTCTCTCTAAAGGTTTATTGCCTAGAGGAATATAACCTGCTTTTAGTTCTACATTTTATTTTTAACCATACATTATTTTTAGATATTTAAGCTACTATAAAAATGACAATAGATGAATAGACAGGTTGATATACGCCTTCATTTGTATTTTTATCATTTCTTTATTAGAGAATACTTCAAAATTCTTAATACACACCGCCTAATTGCTTTGCAGAGAGGTTACACTAATATATAGTATAAATGAATGACTATCCAGCTGAATGCTAGCCAGGATTGATGATTATCTCTTTGAAACTCTTTACTAATTTGATAGCTTTAAAAATGACATTTTACTTTAATTTGTTTTGATTACCACTGAAGTCCAGATTTTAATTTCTATTATTCATTTGTATTACCTCTTCTGTGAAATGAGTTAAATTAGAACGTGGAATATAACCAAGATAGCCATCAGAGCAAGAAAAATGAACAAGTGAAGGCATAGCTAAGCGGTGGGTTACTTGCAGATAGGTATCAAGTAGCTCTGTGTGGTATCTGGAAGGACCCGCCCTTAATTTACCCATTTATAATTGTGACCCCTAAATCTAAGGAATACTGGGTTTTTATTTTTAATATTTTAAATTCTGAGAAATACATAAAAGCGAAAGTTATCCATAATTCTGCATCACTTTTAATTATTTAAATGCAGTTCTTTCTCATTTTGTTCTTTATATTCCACATAAAGTGAAATCATATAGTATTTGTCTTTCTTTTTCTGACTTATTTCACTTAGCATAATACCTTCCAGGTACATCTGTGCTGTGATTTCACTTTTTTATTTTTTTTATTTTTTATTTTTTTTATGGCTGAGCATTGTGGTGAGATTGTAAATTGGTGCAGCCACTATGGAAAACAGTACAGAGGTTCCTTCAAAAATTAAAAATAGAACTACATATGACCCAGCAATTCAATATCTGGGCATTTATCTGAAGAAATCCAAAACACTCATTTGAAAAGATATATGCACCCCTATGTTCACTGCAGCATTATTTACAACAGCCAAGATATGGAAGCAGGCTTGGTGCCGATCAATAGATGATTGGATAAAGAAGATGTGGTACATATACACAATGGAATATTACTCGGCAATAAAGACTGATTTTTATATTCTTCTTTGTGCTTGAACGTATTTTCTACAATGACTATTTACTACTTTTAGAAGAAGAACAAAAAGAGAAATAAAATGCACGCCTATCTACAAAACCCACAGTGCTGCTCCCTTTCATCTATACAATAAAGTTCAAACTGGTTAGGCTCATGTTAAAGCCCTTCTAATCTGAGTCCATTTTACCAATCTAACCTGAGCAGTACCCAACTTCATCACTCGGCTCTGCCTCAGATGGTCACCAGGCATGTCATGGTCCATCCAGATGCCACCCATGTTCTTCCCATCGGGCCTAGAGCTTCTCCTCTCCCCTAGGGTTTCTGATCATCATTTGGTTGTTACCATTTTAAGGCATCTTCAGATACTCGTGATGCTCTAAGCCAAGTCTAGCAATCGTGCAAAATCATTTTAGACCCTGATTCCAATAAGAGTAATGGTAAGAGCAGAGCAATTCAGAGCAAAAAACCCATCAATATTTGTTAAATGAATTTAAAAAATCACTACTGTGATTATAACAGCAGGTAACATCGCTTGAGAACTTGCTATTTATAAGAAGGCACTGTGCCAATTTCATTTATCTTAATACTCAGAACAATCCTCCGTTTCAAAGATGAAAACAATGAGCCTCAGCTTATGCATATTTCTCAAGGAGATATTACAGCCAGTGTGGATCTGGGATTCAAATCCAGCTCCATCGATACCAGTATCTCTACATGAGCAAATTTGCTAGGCCAAGTCCACTAGAAATCATTTTGCATACATTTGTATTAGTTCGTCTAAATAAATATCCACATAGCGAAGTTAAAAAGATGTGTTGAGCTACAAAGTTTCCTCTTACATATAAAAATAGATAAAAAGCCAATAAAATTTTCTACAGTAATGTTTACCTGTATAGGACCAGCCAATCTCTTCAACAAGTTTTCTCTGTTGTCGGTAGTATCCATAAGCCAAATCTGTAACCAAGAAAAACCAATAAATCAACGTGTGGGAAAACACGTCTAAATTTAAAAAAGTGTAAGATGTGCAAATCGTGCATATCATAAATGGTTCCAGATCACTCCTTTCCATGTTATCTTCCCAATGTCTCTTCCCAACTCCAACCACCACCATTATGGCTCCACTGTTCCTGGTCTCAGAGTTAGTGTAAAATTTCAGGGGGCCCATTTTAAGAATGCTGAAGTTCTGGCAAGGACAAAGCAAATATTCTGGGTAAAGCAGAAGCAACCTAGAGGGGTGCATCCCAAAGAGAGACTGGGGTCAGAAAGGACAGCTTGTCCTATCTTCAAATTTTCTTATCATTCCCTAAGTCTAATGCTTAAAATTCTATTGATTATCAGTACTTCTGGGTTTACAAAAATCCAAGTTTTATCTGTAAATGCTTCTAGGAGACCCAGAGGTTACCATTTTTCGAAATCTGCTTCCTTTATAATACAAAATTAAATTAGGTGCCTTGAGGAAGTGGGAATTGGAATGCATGTATCTCAGCTGGGAGAAAGGTTATGTTAGTGCAGGTAAGCTTGTCCCTTGGAAGAACAGAGATGCCTGAGTGGGGTCATGGGCTTCGTCAGAGTAATGATGCCTCACGACTACAGAGAGAGGCTCTCGATTTAGAACCTGGGGGAAGAGGTATAGAAAGGAAAGTGGGTGGAAGCCTGTGACACTGATTTATAATAAGATGATATATTTGGTCTATCTCCCTGTTTCTGGCACAGAGCTCCTAAAACCTTGGAATTCCCTGAGAAGAGAGGCATAAATGTGTCTTTTGTTAAGTTAATGAGGTGACTTTTGGACCCCCACCAAATGATGGGAGCTGGTTGCCATGAGAGCCACCCCGTGATTAGAGGGTTGGAACTATCAGTCCCTTTTCCCTGTAACCTTTGGGGTGTGAAGAGGTTGAACCAACTGCCAATGGACAGTGATTTAATCAAACAAGCGTATGTAATGAAGCCTCCGTAAAATTTCAGAAGGAGAGGATTTGGAGAACTTCTAGGTTGGTGAACACGTGAAGATTTAAGAACAGTGGCACACCTGGAGAGGGCATGGGAGTTCTGAGACCCTTCCCCATACCTTGTCCTTGCATCTCTTCCATCTGGCTGTTCCTGTTGTATCCTTTAATAATAAACTGGTAATCTAGTAAGTAAAATGTTTCTCTGAGTCTCTGAGTTTAGCAAATTAACCAAACCCAAGGAGAGTCATTGGAACCTCGGATCCAGAGCCAGTGGGTCAGAACCACAGGTGACAACATGGACTTGGTGACTGGTATCTGAAGGGGTGGGGACAATCTTGTAGGACTGAGCCCTAAACCTGTGGGATCTGATGCTAGCTCCATGTAGATAGTGTCAGAATTGAGTTGAACTGTCAGACACCTAGTTGGTGCCCAAGAATTGTTGACATGGGAACCCCTGCCCCACAAGTAGAAATTGTTCCCAGAACCTTTTAAAGGCAAAACTTCACTCTGCAAAATTAAAAATTTTGCCTGAAATCATACTGGCACCCAGGAAATGGGAATGTTATGATTTATCCTCCTCTTTCTTGTGTCATTGTCCGTTAGTCCCAGACTGTAGTAACATCAGTACTACATTTCAATTACATTGTGGGTAAAATAAATCTGTTGGAACTAGGTTTGGAATCAATGTTGAAAAAAGTGTTTCTGTAGAAACGGCTGCAAATAGCTAGTTAACAAATGAAGTTATAAAACGTTATTCATAAATTGAGGTTCTGTCAATACAGCCCTCATGTGAATGCAAGAATTATTTTATACTATTCTATACCATGCCACGCCATGCCATGCCTATATTGATCTTTCTCATCAGTTGGAAAAAGAAACCATTTCTTTTTATTCTCAATAAACAGTTGTTTTCTACTTATCGAGAGTTCCCAATTTTAGGGAAGCAAATATCTAAGGACATTTCAGAAATAATTTTCCTCTCTTCCACGTCATATACTCTCTGATTAGTACCTGTCATAATGTCATATACTCTCTGTTGCTAATAAATCACTGCTAAACTATTTTGCAAAAACTGAAAAGCAGGCCAGCTACCAGAAATACACATCCTGCATCCAAAGATTAATTAAAACATACATTGGAGAAATAAGAGTTTTTTGTTTTAAAAATTTTATTACATGTAAATATTGGTAAATATTCCATTGGCCATGGAGCATATTTCAACACATATTTGTTTTTATAACAGATTTATTGAAATGAAATTTACATATCAGATAATGCACCCATTAAAAGTATGCAAGTTAATGGCTCTTAGCATATTCACAGAGTTGTGCAATCATCACCACAATTTTAAAACATCTTCATTGCCCACCATACCTTTTAGCTGCCACCTCCAACCCCATCCCCACATCCCCCAGGTCTAGACAACCACTAATCTACTGTCTCTATAGATTTGATATTCTAGACACTTCATATAAACAGAATCACACAATATATGGTCCTCTGTGACTGGCTTAATTTAGCATAATTAATGTTTTCTGGCTCCTCCATGTTGTAGCACGTATCAATACTTCATTCCTTTTTATTGCCTAATAATATCATTTTATGGTGACCAAAAAGGCCTTAAAGTTCCCCTCAGCTTGAATAAACTCTGCACTGGCTTCTTCTTGATCCTAGGCCCCTGACCTGCCCTTCTTAGAGTTTAGAAAACTTGTAATTGTAAATTCTCTCTCTGCCCCTTTGAGGTGTAAATCATTTCCCACAACCGTGGCAGTTTTACTACTAGAAATATACTTCTCAAGGACATGGGAATCATCCTTTTGAAAGTAATCATCAGAGGAAATAGCACCCTTATCTCCCAGTTTCTGTGAGCGTGTAGGAGCCTAAGTTCATTGGCGCGCATGCTCCAAGTTGCCTAAGTTCATTGGCGCGGATGCTCTAAGTTGCAAAAACTACCTCCTTTTTCTTTGGAGAAAGCCAGTTAGCAAACACAGATGGCCTATGATTTCTCCCTGAATGTCCTGCAGTTACTTTCCACTGGGGCTCACTCCAGCCTTCAAAAAACCTTATCCCCTCTGCTTCACTGGAATTGAGTTCAGTCTTCATTCTGGCTTCTCTCCCAATTGCAATAGCATTGAATAAACTTTTCCTTCCTGCTTAACTCTGTCCAGTGCAATTTTTGTTTTGATAATGGATATACCACACTTTATTTATCCATTCGTCACAGATGGATATTTAGGTTGTTCACCCTTCTGGATATTTGCTATTCTACTTAAAAAATTAAATATTAGGTTCATTATTTTTCAAATAGAGTTGTCCCATAAAATGATTGCCATTTATGGTTAAATTCTGGGGATGAGTGTTTCTTCATGATCAAGGAATATATCCACTTAAATGTTAGAAAGGGCCTCATTTGACTCAGACTTTAACAGGCTACAAAAAATAAAAACACACAATTCCTATTTTAGAGATAAGGTAATTTATGTCAAAGAAATATAAGTGGCTTGTATAGGTAGTGACAAAAATAGAAACAATACGTGGCTCCTGCCTCCAACTCCACTGAGCCTTCCCCAATATCAAGGATTCCTAACTAATATTTGTTAGGAATTCCTGAGCTAATATTTGTTACTCTGCTAAGGTGCTTTGCTCGAATAGGAACCCCTATAGCATGTAAACCTTCAAGATAAACAAAACAAAACAAAACTATACACCTAGAAATTTACCAGGAGGAATTATTTGGATATATAAATTATTGAGAATTGACTATACACCTGATTGGAGTTGCAATTTTCCTCTGAAACTTTGCACTGACCATAGGGAAAAGATTTATTGTCATCTATTATATGTTTTAAAAATAAACATTTTTAAAATGCAAGACTTTTTCCTGTAAATGCATTTTGATGATTTCAGATCAAATCCATACAAAGCCTACATTTAAAAAGTATTATATTCAAATAAATAACACACTAAGCTCTTGTTTTAATGATTCAGTCTGAAAGATGACAGCAAATATCAGCAGATTTTCACTTTCCTTGTAGGGCTTTAATGCTACACAATGAGCATTTGTCCCTGGTTTTTAATTACTTACGTTAAGAAAGCTTTTTTCAATACAAGATTCCCAGGTGTTGGTAGCTCTCTTCAGTTCCTTTATGTATTGTTCCCTTAATTGTTACTTCAAACAATCCGTTACACATTCATATGCTAATTACATAGTCCTTGGGCGTGAGAGAGTACCCCACTTTTAAAATTCTACTCAGTATTCTGATAGATGAGATGTGATAGCTCCAATGAGCAAGAAAAAAGAAGCTAGGTTCACTGTTTTTTGTTGCATTATATACTTTGAAAACCAGTAAATCCTATATAAAATACAATTTATCAACGTGCTTACACATTTTAAAATCAAATAAAATAATGAAACACAGATTTTTCCCCATTTCTGTGGGTTTTAGTTTCTTTAGCTTTTATATTTTCTTTCTTTCCATTTAAAAATTTTTGCCAGGTCTGTTTTGGTGTGTTTTGTAGTGATAAAACTGAGAAATTTTAGGAATGAATTGTACATAGGAAAATATACATTAGTAAATATTTTTTATGGCTACTCTAAAATTTGTCCTAAAAATATTCTTCATGAAGTCACTTTATGACCTGCTACAAAAATTCAGAGAAATTTTCTTCATATTATTTCAGGTAACCTTAAAAGTTTCTGTTTTAACATATTCCATTTTATACCTACCTTGAGCACCTACATATATGCAAATATGTATATGTGTATATACATATAATCTTTTATTTCACTTTATACTCAGATAATGGAACTCAGAGTTTTGATAAGCACCATATAGAAGATATACATAAAATTAGCTTTTTTTTTTTTTTGCTCATGTTTTTAAAACAACAACAAAAAATCCGGGTGTTTATTTCCTACTAAAACTATCATTATAAATATTTCAAATTATAAAAATGCCTGATTTCACCTTTACCCTAAAGATAGTCTCTGCTTCATGTTGATTAGCTTGCATCCTACTTATCAGCTGTATCCAAACACATAATCTTGCAGCAGTGCTCAGATGAAACACACACACACACACACACACACACACACACACACAATGCCACAAAGTGGCATATATATGACAGGGAGAAGAAATAGAGAATAGAGTGGTCCTCAGAAAAAGAAACTTTGGGTAAAAAATAACCACAGATATATATATATATATATATATATATATATATATATATATATATATATATATATATTTATATAAAGTTTGAAGTCTAGGATTCTAAAACTAGATTTTTCACTTCTCCAAAGTAAATGAAACTAGCATATTTCACATCCTTTAAAAGAAAATCACTAAGGAACTTCAGAGGAGGGGGAAAAGAAGTCAGTTTATGGTAGAAATCTGGAAAGGCAGAGAAGAAGGGATACCATTAGAGGTGACTCTTTAAAGCCCTTGAGTACAAGACTCTGATGAGGAGAGATGTGGAGACAGGGATTGATGCATTCAGGTAGAGGAAGGGCATGAGCACCAAGCCAACGGCAAATTCTGGAACCAAAAGTGTAAGAGGCCAGTTGGCCTCTTGTGTGCAGTCTGCACAGATCACTGGGGACTTATTCTTGGTGACGGCTCATCTAATACAAGAGTCACGTCCATTTTCATACTGTTTTCATCCAACTCTGTCCTTTTATCTATAATATTAATACATTTATTTTAGTATATGTGCTGCCGAAGCGAGCACAATACATTTATTTTAAAAACAGGAAGGAGATGGTCTGCTGAGCTGGCTGAAAAGTGTGACTATATTTCATATATTGAGTATGTTTTAAAGGAAAATATTAAAGAAAAGTGTATAAGTCAAATAAATATTTCTAATTGAAGTGAAAGAGATTGGGGGTGGGTGGGTGAAGAAAGGTAAGTGGCTGATAACCACGTGGAGAAAAGCCTGGGAACCTCTGGCGACAGTCTAACCATCTTTTACTAGAAACAAAATAATAAAAGTCCTCTCTAAGAAAAAAATAAAATCAGAAACATGAGTTAAAGATCTTGTGTGTGTGAGTGTGTGTGTGTGTGTGTGTGTGTGTGTGTGTGTGTGTGTGGTAGAGATAAAACTAATATTTTTTAGGAATGAATTGTACATAGGAAAATATATATTAGTAAATATTTTTTATGGCTACTCTAAAATTTGTCCTAAAAATATTCTTCTTGAAGTCTCTTCATGACCTGCTATAAAAATTGAGAGAAATGTGCTTTATATTATTTCAGGTAACCTTAGAAGTTTCTGTTTCAACATATTCCATCTTATACTCACCTTGAGCACCTACATATATTCAAATATATATAGGTATATGCGTGTATACATATAATCTTTTATTTCATTTTATACTCAGATAATGGAAATCAAAGTTTTGATAACCACCATATGGAAGATATAGATAAACTTAGCAACTGTATATATAATTTTCACCCTAAATTATTTGTTTTCCAATTTCAGCTGCTTTTCAGTGTTAGGAAGAATTTCATTGATTTTTCTCCCCTCTGTAAAGATTTGAAAATAAAAGTACTGTTTACAGTCTCAAAACTTAAATTGTAACTTAATGCCAAACAGGAGGGTAAATTAATTCATATTGTTAAAGGTAGGGAATTCTGGAAAGAAATGAGTTACTAGAGTCTAGGTGACCTCTTTACTTAAGGATAAGGTTAAAAAGAAAGTAAATCCTTAAGACACTATACTAAAACAACAACAAAAAACCAACTGTACACTTATCCAGGGAGATGGAAAGATTGGACATAATGGATAATTGAAAAGCACAAAGGGAACCCTTTCTTCCATATGCTTGTTTTGATCGTCAGACATCTAATTAAATACATATTTCTCATAGGACTAAGGGAGAGTTTGGAGGGAAGCAATTCGATGTCATTGTTCCTTAGACACTGAGGACTGTGTATGTTTCCCCAGAGAGGATTTGTATGTTGGCAATATGTCTATTAACCCTATTTAAAGCTTTTCAATAAAAGCTCAAAATATTCACAAGCTTGTCTTGGTGAAGTAGCCAGTGTATTTTCTTGTACTTAGATATGTGTTTAACCTAATGTGATTTATCTATTATTCCTAGAGTTGAGGTATTTTTCTGTCAAAAACATATTAATAATTTCAATCTTTATTACATGAGCAATAATACATGCCTGTTTCAGATAAATTAGAAAAATAAAGAGAAATAAAATGACTTTAAAAATCACCTACGAGTATAATCCCATCTCTTATGAATAACCACACTTTACAATTCTGTGCATGCATATATGATTGTCTGGTTATACTTATATAATAAATTTATGTTTTACATAAATTGAATTACAGTATTTCATTATGTGGTGACTTGCTTTTTTACATAATGACAAATCACTGATAGTTTCTCAAGTTAATAAATATGGTTTTACAGCCTAACAATTCATTTAAAACATTATCTACTTTTTGAATATTAAATAAATATTGAATATTAAAATAAAAAGTGGATTTAACTTTGGGAAATTTATTCCTTGGGCTTAAATGATATGAGTGACAAAAGTTTCCATTAAGTTTGTTTGAGCTTTATGTTTAAAATAAAGTCTGGGGCCAGCCCGGTGGCTCAGGTGGTTAGAGCTCCATGCTCCTAACTCCGAAGGCTGCCAGTTCGATTCCCACATGGGCCAGTGGGCTCTTAACCACAAGGTTGCCAGTTCAATTCCTCGAGTCCCACAAGGGATGGTGGGCTCCGCCCCCTGCAACTAAGATTGAACCCGGCACCTTGAGCTGAGCTGCCGCTGAGCTCCCAGATGGTTCAGTTGGTTAGAGCGCATCTTCTCAACCACAAGGTTGCCGGTTGAACTCCCGCAGGGGGTGGTGGGCTGCACCCCCTACAACTAGCAACGGCAACTGGACTTGGAGCTGAGCTGCGCCCTCCACAACTAAGACTGAAAGGACAGCAACTTGAAGCTGAACAGCACCCTCCACAACTAGGATTGAAAGGACAACAACTTGACTTGGGAAAAAAGTCCTGGAAGTACACACTGTTCCCCAATAAAGTCCTGTTAAAAAAAAAAAAAAACTTATTAGAAGAAAGAGCTAAAAATAATACTAGAAGTTGGAAGAGAATTGAATCTGTATAAGAATAAGCATACAAAAATGGGTAGAAAACACAGAATTCATCAAATTATAAAAATAAAGTAATATTACATTTGAGTTCTGTATTAGTATACAGCATTTCCCCGAAAATAAGACCTAGCCGGACAATCAGCTCTACTGTGGCTTTTGGAGCAAAAATTAATATAAGACCCGGTCTTATTTTACTATAAGACTGGGTCTTATATAAGATCGGGTATAATATAATAATATAATATAATATAATATAATATAATATAATATAATATAATATAATATAATATAGGGTCTTATATTAATTTTTGCTCCAAAAGACACATTAGAGCTGATTGTCCGGCTAGGTCTTATTTTGGGGGAAACATGTTACTATTATATACTGTTATATTATTATCGGAACAATCGTGTGTTATCATTTAGGAATCTAAATAACGTTTCTGTTGTGAAGTCTTATGCTAGTGTGCTTTCAATGAAATCAGGAGTAGAGCAAAATGTCTGCTGTGTGGTTCTATTATTAGGATCACTCGGGAAGTTCTAACAACTAGCACATAAAATACCCAATTAGAGGATTCAGTGGGGTTCCATTCACATTTACCACAACAAGCATAAAACACCAAGAAGGTACATAAAGAAAGACATGACTTATTATTAACATAAAGGAAAACGTGAATAGAGACATCCTTAAGTGGAAACATTGCATTTGCGGAACACATCAGTTCTTCCCATGTCAATGAACTCAAGGTCAGATCTCAATGAGATGTTTTTAACTTGCAGAGTTATTCTAAAGTTCTGATAGAAATTGAAATGGAAAATAATAATTAATAAGAAAGTTAAGAAAAAGAGTGAAATAATGGGGGCTTGGTCAACAAGTTCTTAGAAGATAAATTGACAGGCAGATCAATAGAGCAAAGCATATAGCACTAAAATTGGACCTCGTATAGATATGAGTTTAATCCATGATAAAGGAAACAGCACAGCCAGTTAAGGAAAGTATGAAAGTTCAATTTTGGGGACACTGACTATTTAGTAAAATAAATGAAGTCACACTTCACACATGTATCAAAATAAAGTTCAAGTGAATTAAAGACTGAGTAAAAAAGGATTCACAAACAATATAAGTGAATGTTTAACTTATTATAAAATAGGGAAGGGATTTGTACACATGAACGAAAGAAATCAGAAAGAAATATTCATAGCTTTGTTTATATAACATTCAAAACATGTTTAGAAAAATGTTTAGTGAAATGCAAATTACAAATGTTAAGCTATTGGTAGCTGCTAAAATACACTGAACAAATATAACAATAAATTCCAAACATATAGAATTCTTACAAACCAATAAGGTAAATACACGAGCAGACAAGTTTTAAAAATGCAAATATAATTAAGTAATTAACCTATAAAGAAATGTTAGACTTTAGTGGGTATCAAAGAAACAGAAATTAAAATAATACTGAGATAGGCTTTTTCCAGTTACCAAATTGTCAAAGGTTTGTTATTTTTGTTTTCTTGTAATATTCACTGATACACAAAACATTTTGATAAGCTCTTTTACATACAGATGTAAGTATGAACTAGTATAAATTTTCTGGAAACTAAGCTGGCAAGAGTTATCAAGATTCTTAAAATTCTTCATATCCTTTAAGATAGTAATTCTATTTTAAGGAATATATTTTAAAAGATTAACAGAACACAGTGCCATGTACAAAGACATTTACAGCACTAAAACTAACAATGGAAATATGTTAATGTACAAAAAATGGTGGAAGTTTAAATAAATTATGCAACGTTCACAATATGAAATGTGAATTCATTGTTTCAAAAATATTTATTGATGTGGAGAAATGCACATTATATAAAACCTTATCAATAGTTACAATTTTTAAAATATTACATATAAAGAGGATGTCAAAAAATGTATACGTATCTTAAGAAAGAAAAAACTGTATTAAAATTATAATGCTCAATATACACCGATAACAAAAAATGACTACAGGTCATGTGTACACATTTTTTTGGCACCCCCGGTATATTCAGAAATCTCAATTTCTCTGCATGGTGCCATTGAGAGTGATTTTAACTTTTTGATGTGTTCTTATGCTGTCCATATATTTTATGAGTTTGTATTAATTAAATATTTAAAAAATGTAAAGCATATATGCCCTTCTGAAAAACTCTCTCTGATTCTACAGCAAAACAGTTTACAGACAAGGGTTTCGAAAACTGAGTAAACAAAAATGGGTTTTAATTTTGTCTTTACCCAGAAAAACCTTGAAACCCATTTTTCTTTCTTATTTTGGATTTTAGAATCAAAGCTTTTCCTTATTCCCAAGAGATCGCATGCATTAGCTAGCATTAACAGCATTTGTAAGTTACGTTTAGGAAATCAGAGTCAAGCCTACACATGGGAGGCAACCTGAGCAATTTCAGTACCAAGAAATTAAAAACAAGAGCCACAGCAAAATAAGCAACACAGCAAAGCTTAGACCATCTTACTGGCCATGATGATCAGATTGTAATGAGTCGTCTGTTTTTGGGTAAACTTTGACACAGCCTTATTTTAATTTGTGACTTACTTCTAAAACAAGTAAGATAGATCAAATGAAGCCCAAACACACATTATCTACCCATTAAGCAGGAATATCTGGCAACTCTGTGAGTTGGCATCCTGTTCTGAAAGAGGTGTGGACCTCATGACAAAATTGCTGCCAGTGTGTTGACTGATTCATTATGTAGTTGTGTCTGGGCAAGGCAGACGGATGTTCTTGATTTCAGTCCCAGGTGATGACTGAAAAACTCGCTTTTGTCACATGTTTCATGTAGACTTTTTTTTTTTCACTGGTCTAGAAAAAAGAAAGCTTTTATTCATAGGAAGCATATTCATTATAATAAACAGGCTGATGATTTTTCAATAAATTTTTAATGATGTTAAATATTTTTGATTTGCTTGGGCAATGCTTCAGAAAGAAACCAGAGTAAGTGTGGTACATCAGCCCAATTTCAATTATAAACATATATCAATATTTTGCACCTCGTTTCAGTGATTCTTAGGGTCAAAAATCTAGACCCTCCCTTTGAGTGGTAACCTTGGAGAAGTCACATGTGTTTGCTGGTATTTCTACAGTTACAAAATGGGGGTGGGTATCTCCTGTCTAGTTAGAAGGATACTGTAATAAAAGGGCATATGTTAAACCATTTTGAGCTCTGTGAAAAAATATGCTTCTATCAGCTCATATTATTTCCTAAATTTATTTTTCAGGTATTAAGTTTTTTCTTTCAATAGGGAAGCAAAATCCAAAAGAAAAAAAGGTGACATTTCTACCATATGCATAGCACACCCTTGTTCAGTCACAACATTATTCATTTGTTTAATGTTGCTGTCTGATTTTTAGACTAAAGTATTCTTTACTTTTAAAGTATGGACACCCACCATACACAAATGGAATATACAAATCCCTATATTCAAAAGTTTAACTGAGTCCCACAAGAACAGCATGAGTACTGAAAAAACATAATAATTAATTTTAATTAAACTTAAAGGGATTATCTCAATCTAATTTCCTAGAACATTCCAAAATGCATATATTTTAACAAGATTTTCAGAACATTTAGACTTTCCTTGTTTCAGAAGACTTAAGGCAGTTTAGGATCATTATTTATTTAAAATTTCGTATTTTTACATTTTAAAGAAGTTCATTTTAGAACGATTTTCCCCACTAGCAATTTCAAGAAATTAAATAGTTTGATGACATCCTTAATCAGTCGGCTCTCAGTTGTTAAGAAGCACTTACCTATATTAGTCACTGATTTTGTTCATAACTGTATTAAAATGATTTATTGCTTTATTGATATAGATGTTTCATTGCCCCTAGACTATCAGGTGATAAATATTCATCATCTTAGCTTGCTCTGTTACAAAGCTGATTTAAAGTGAGTAAAAACTGCTCAAATCCTATTGGCTCCATTGCTTGGGACAGTATAGAGTTGTTCTATCTGGGTAGAAGAACCATTCTATTTGCTTCCCTTTCCTCTGCTTGATACGCTCCCCACTCCCCACCCCACCCATGCCTCTACTCTTTGCAAAGCTTCCCACTGCACTCTTATCTTTCTCGTAGACATGTGCATTCTTCATGGAACCTGGTGTCTCCAGGATGGCCATTCTCTGAACCACCAAAGTCCACTCTAAGAAAATAGGCGTCAGTTCGATCATCAATCACGACACACTTATCTTCAAGTCTTGCCCTGGTGATCTATCCTGACCAGCGACAGCCCTGGGTCTTACACTAGGCCCACTGTTGCAACAATTTTTCCCAACTTTTGCCTGAAACTTGAAAGTGCTCTGCAATGGCAGATGTTCAAGACGCTCATTTAGGTTGTGTAGATAACCCAAGTTTATTGCACTCAGAGGAACACTCTTTTTAAAAAAGCATTCCTGTTCAGCAGATAATTAATAGCCTTGGAGAACACAGCTCATTAGTTACTTTGTACACACAATCACAAATGGTTGGCTGGGGGTTGGATATTATTTATTTTGGAATAGTAAACTCAGTTGGAACAAGTACATCTCTCTCCAGGTTTACTGTTTGTGAGGATGTCAGGAGACTGAACAAGTCACTGCAGGGTTTCAAGCTGGATGGCAACCAGGACTCTGCTGGCATTCTGCCCTGGAGTTACTGGGCCACTGGGACACCTCAAGATAATTAACATAGTCCTGCAGTGTCTGATGTGATAATGGTGCTGGTTACTTGGAACAGAGAATCTTACAACAGACCAAGGGTCATCCCCGCACCTAAAGGGAAAAGAGAAGTTATTTTTTATGAAGGGATGTAAGTCTTAAAATTTATATATATTATGAAGACTTAAGATATCGAAATAGAACTTATGTTTTTCATTCGTATATTTTTAAACATCTAAGAGGCTACACTTTTCTGAAGTTTATGCTTTTGCTGTTAATTTCATTTTTTTGGTGGCAAATGTTTAACTGATAATCTATTATATGTCTAGCCAAAGACACATTGATTGAACCTGGAAAATAAAATCTCATATCCACTTTGTGCTCAAGGGAATTCTATTTTATTGGTGCCTTGAGTTTTATAATAACAATAATAATAATAATAATAAATAATAATAATAAAATGGAGGGCCTGAATAGATCATGAATAAGAGAAATGCTACAATCACCACTCCAAGTTTACCATTAAATATAGAAATGGTAAATTTTTTATTATAAATACTACTTTTCTCCCATATTTACTCTTTAAATGGTCATACTGACTGGATGTAGATTACAGGAAGAAAAGGCGAGGGCTAAATATGAAGTCATCTTACATGTCTGTATTTAGCGCTACATCTCATTAAAGATTTTATGTTCATGTTTTCTAGTTTACGGGGACATGCCTCCTACAGTGGCTGAACTTCTCCGGGCAACTTTGCCACTCACAAAGTAAAAAACTATTTTTCATTTGTGATACTTTGAAATCATAATGGAAAGAGACTGGAATGAGAGATGGGGCCAGAAGAACTAAGGATGTAAATCTTGGCTTTTACATTTCCCAGCTGTGGCCTTTTGGAAGGGTCATTGGTCCTTTCAGAGCCCCAGTTCCTCTATCTGAAACAAAAAGTCTTCCAGGTCTGACGAGGTGGTTTGAGATCCAGTGAATTCATTCATTTGAGTGTGTTTATAAAGGATAAGACAATATACTAACATAAGTAATAATGTTTTCATCTGGGAAGTAAACTGAACCCTATTTAAACATTATTTTATAGAATGAACAAGCTTATTTCATGTATTGATAAGGCAGGAGTTTTTTCTTTTATGTGCCATATGAGATATTACTCAATTATGTTGTTTAAAATGGTTCTTATATTGCTTACTATCTCTGTAGGCAAGTCAATGTTTGTCTTTAAGTCTCAATTCCCATAGCTACAGAATGGGCATAATATCAACGTATGATTGGGATAAAGCACACCTAGCTATTAGTCCAGATAAATATTTATTTTACGTTTAGAGTTCATCCTGCGATTGCTTTTTTCCAACTTCATCAATTTCACTGATTCATCAACTTCTTTTGAAAATAAAAATCTTAATGAGTGGCAAGTCATTTTACATGAAGATACTTTCAGATATATGTTCACTGAATTCCAATTCAAGGAGAGGTCCACATTTTTTAACCTATGTTTTCATAGTCAGATTTACTAAATATCATACATAATCAGAATGAAAAGATACAAAGAAGTAAGCAATCAATAATAAACACATTTTAATTTAATTAAACTGATAAAAATTCATTTAAAAAACTAAATAGTTATAAAAATAGCTTCAAAGCAAATGAGTAGTAGATTTCTTCTTCTATCACATTAGCAATACCCAAAGTTTAGATTTTGACATCCTCAACATACACACAAGTTATCGTGAATCCAGAAGAAAGTGAGAGTCACAAAAACTATCCCACAGAAATGGATCTAAGATAGTCAACTGTGTCTAATGTAAAGGAGAAAATTTGGGGCAAGGAACTCCAATGGTATCAAAAAGTGCCAGTGGATAGTTGAGGAAATTGACCAAACAACCATTAAGAATCAGAAAAAAGCCTCAAAAATAGTAATGGGCTATTTAATGATGTGAAAAACGGTGCTCATTCTTCAACAGAATCTCAAGGAATTCATACAGATGAAAATACTGATGAGATGCCATTTAAAAATTATATTATGTTAAAGAGATTTTTAACAAAGTAGAAAAACATATTTATATTTCAGAAAGATTTTATCATAAACTGCAGATTTTTAAAAATATCTTGGTCTTTAAAGGATATGTTTTAGTTACTTAAAAATTTCAATTCTGTCCCCTTCCATCACAATGGTGCCAAATGGAATGTTTATGTAGAATTCATTTAATAGTAAGTGGCTTTATATTGAACTGTAAGCACTAGAGACACATTACTTAAAACGGTCCTCTTCAAGGAGTTTGCAACCTAACAGCATAATGTCTACTGTTCTTTAAAAGTGTCATTCAAGTTCATTAGCAAGCTAAGAAAAACAGTGACTAATGAAATACAAATAAACTACCATTTTAGACCTCAGAAAAAAGAGCTTATACAAACTGTGAATTCCTTCCATTTTAAATATCTATGTACCTCCAACTAACTAAAGTGTCTCGTTTCATATATTTAAATGAAAGATATGTTTCCTGTGAGGATGGGTTTCCCAGAAGCCTCTCTGGTATCAGAGCAAAGGGCATTCATTGGCCAAGAGGTTTGGCATTTTCCAAGGAGATCCCTGCCCGACCCCTTGAGATTATGTGCTTGCTTTGTACCTGAACCATTCTAGTTACTCCAGTGGCTGGAGAATCACTGTTCGTTCCTGCTCAGGGAGTGTCTGCTGATTTGGGGTGGTGTTCCTCACCAGGAGAACTGGCGGTGATACCATTGCCTGGACTTGGCTTTTCCATCTCCCCCAGAGCCTGTCGGTCAGCAGGAGCGTGTAAGGTACATCATGACACCCTACTGGGCCTTGCTTATTCACCTCTCCTGAAGGGAGAAAGACCACCCCCATCTCCCTGGCACATCCAACAAAAATTAATGTGATATGATCAGCTCCTCATATAATGTTGTCCTTAATGCCCAGTCCACCGAATTATTTATGGGAAACCCAGCAGTGCTTTTGGATAGAACAAGAAAACCCTGGGATGTTTTCATCTGTAAAACCAGCATGGTGCCTGGTGCAAGAGTGAATAAATGAATGAAAGTTATGAAACTCACCACATGTTCAGTTCTATAGTCAGGAGATGTACCGTGAGTATCCAGTCAAAAAATCTTTCAGGACAAAAGGCATTGAGGAATTTATTCCACCGACTTCAACAAACCTAGTATGTTCTGATTTTAATCATATTTTTCATTTTGGTCTTGAAAATACCACTGACCACCCAGGACATTTCAGAAACAAAAAAGATTAATAGATGATTTACGATTTTAATGACCTTGTTTCTTTGAATTCAAGGCATGTCTTGAGGATTTTTCACAAAAACAATCGATCCTTTTCATGGCTAAATGCTGCTGTAACTTCCTGCGCACACAGAGCAAATTACCATGGACACACACACCCATGCCTTTCCCACCCTAGAGCTCCAGAAGTTTACATTTGAGCACAAGAAGAAAGACCAGTGGCGTCTTTTTATGGATGAAGCTTACTTAGGTCCTTAAACAGTACACAGCTTTGTAAGCGATAATACAAATCACTACCAGAAATTTCTATCACGTTACATTGTTTTCCTATACAAATTAAAATAGCAATGCTCCAAAAACTCAGATAATATCAAGCAACCACAAGTCAATGATTTAAGACAGAGGTCAACACATGTGATTTCACAGAGGTGTAACAACCGATGGCTAAGAAAAGCAATCCCAGGTTTTTGTCTCTCTGAAATAGATGCGTGTATAGAGGAAAAGAGGATAAGGATGCAATTAAAAAGAATAAATATAGTCTGTGTGGCAAGATAATTCCAGGCAGTAGTTCCAGTGTTTCCCAGTAACTAACTTGGATGATTTTTGCCCAAACTTTATGATTGATTTCCTGAATTGTTTATTTAATTTGTGCAAATAATTTGAGCATTCTTTCGATGGACTATTATATAATTTGAAACTCTACCGTGTTTCCCCAAAAATAAGACCTAACCGGGCAATAAGCCCTAGCATGATTTTTCAGGAGGACATCCCCTGAACATAAGCCCTAATGAGTCTTTTGGAGCACAACATAATATAAGACCCAGTCTTATTTTCGGGGAAATATGGTACTCTTATTGTATGGTATTGACAGTACTCAATGAAAAACAAAAGAATGAGAGAAAACTTTCCTCTTTACTTGTGTCTAAGGTAAGAGCATCGTTCCACTCTCTTTGGATAATTATTCCAAGGTAAACTTGCGTTTTATGTGCCGTGCGTGTTGATTTATTTTATAAAATGAGGGCAGGTTAAATGTAACATCATTTTATCAAATACGTATTTGCTAAATAAAGGAATTAATTCAAAGACTGTATACACAGGTGATATAAAAACATCTTGGGAAGTGCCAAATTAAGATAAACATCCAGGTATCTCATCTACTCCAGATAGGTACCTTGCTATTGATACAGATGCAAAGTTTTCAGGGTCAGGTCCCTGAGTGCAGGGCTTCTCAAGCTTTTTCATACGATGACTCAGTTAGAAAATGACAAATTTTTGCAATGCCCTGGGCTGATACATAGGAGCTGAAAAGATGAATATTAGACACAGCTGTCACCCACTAGCAACTTTGTACCTCAGAGCCCTTCTCAGCCATTTCATTGCCATAGCGCTATTCTCTCCCTTCTCTGTCTCCTTACCCATGCCCAATCCTTCTCATCCTTCGAGTGGTACCTTAATACCACTTCTTCAAAGAAATTCTTTCTCTTATGACTCTTACACAGTATTTCTCACAATCATAATTGAGTAATAACTTGTGTAATTATTTTTGATATTTATTTACTGTGTGAGAGGCCCTACTGTGTGAACACCTTGAGAATTGGAAATGTGTCTATTTGTTTTGCTCAGCACCTAACATAGACACAAAGTAGATACGAAATAAATACTCATTGAATAAACTACAAATTTAGGATTTATAATCTCAGAGAAATGTTCCCTGCCACATAGAATTCATTTACCTCTCCCCGGTCATCAACATTTTCCAGACCAGTGACTGTGCTAAGTCTCTCCCTTTACTAATAGGAGCTGACCCAACATTCTCTTATCACCAAGAAAACAGAAGCCATTGCACTGGAAATGTTGCAATGAAAAGTTCCCTCGTCTCCACGCTTTAATTACCTTTAACCCTCACCATTAACCTCTTTTCCCTTGTTCTCTGTGGGGACACAGAGAAAGATGTCCCCACACTTTCCCACTCTCCTTCCTCCTCTAGGATTTATTGGGCTTCAATCTCTCTTTCTTCACTGAATTGATTTCTTGGACCCTTGAAATACACTCAAGCCTGGTACTCTAAAATTTCCCCTTCCCATGACCCCTCTTTACCAAGTGCACTAAGCATCTTTGATTGTATACGTTATCCTAATGGCAGCTGTTATACTCCTTCAGTGTATGTACACCTGTCTATCTCCCTTCTGTCTGAGATTCACTGTAAGAAAAGAAACCAGTGAATTCTTGGATACTCTCTAATGCCAGGCACAGAATAAATACTCTTTACATATTTAAGGCAAAAAATAAACAAAGAATCAATAAATATATAATAGTGCAAAGCAGTGCTAAACCCGTTATCAACTTTAGAAAAATCTCTTATATTTCCCATACTTGACTGACAGCTCTCAAAGAACAGTGGATAAGGATGCAATTTGATAATGAAATGCTGAATTCGGTAATTTAGCATTTCTACTTTTTCTCCTGAATCCTTCTGCTCTAACTGGCACCACAACCTACTGCCCAGGCGGTATCCTCAGGTTTCCTTCATTCTGATGGCTATTTCACTGGTTGCAATCTGAACTCCACGAATCCCCCTGTGGGTTTCTTCCCTTGCTTTTGGTGGAGCACTGAAGCACATTCCAGTAGCTTCTGAGAAAAAGGGCACGAGATGAAAGTTTTAAGATTCTCTATGATGAGATTGTCTTGTTCTAGCTCCACAATGCTAGGTTGAAAATAACTTTGCTCCCTAATTTTCAAAGTATGTATTGTTCTTTTATCCTCTAATTTCCATTGTGGATATTAAGGAATTTGATGCCTTTTTTATTCTCAGTCCTTTGTATATTGAGTCTGCTTCCCCCCCCACCCCCCCCCACCGTGAAACATTCAGAATCTTTTATACCCAGTGTTTTGAATTTTCGTAACAATATGCCTTTGGTTTGGATTTTTTATCATTGACTATATTGGGTCTATCATGGCTTTTTCAAACTATCCTGTTTTTCAGTAACAATATTTTCTTGCTATTTCCTTTATAAATTTCTCTTCTTTCCTTCTGTTTTTCATTTTTCTGAAACTTCTATTAGTTAGATATTTGATTTTCTGGATTGACAATCTACTTTCAATTGTCTCCTCTTTCTTGTTGTCCACATCTTTGGGTTTTTATTCTTCTTTTAGGAAAAATTTCTACCTAATATTTGATAGTTTATTTTAACCATTATTTCTTCATTATTAAAAAAATAAAATTCTAAGGGCTCTTTGTTTTTCTCTTATGCTATTTTAAAAATATCTTGTTCTCATGTTGTGAATGCAAAATCTTCTATTTCTCTAAATATATAATTATAGATTTTATAAAATTTCATTCTATTTTCTGCTTTGTCTCAGTTTCTTCTGAGTTCTTCTTTTTTTTTTTTTTTTTTTTAAAAAAAAGATTTTATTGGGGAAGGGGAACAGGACTTTATTGGGGAACAGTGTGCACTTCCAGGCCTTTTTTCCAAGTCAAGTTGTTGTCCTTTCAATCTTAGTTGTGGTGGGTACCATTCAGCTTCAAGTTGTTGTCCTTTCAGTCTTAGTTGTGGAGGAAGCAGCTCAGCTCCAGGTCCAGTTGCCGTTGCTAATTGTAGGGGGCGCAGCCCACCATCCATTGCGGGAGTCAAACCGGCAACCTTGTGGTTGAGAGGACGCGCTCCATCCAACTGAGCCATCCGGGAGCTCAGAGGCAGCTCAGCTCAAGGTGCCATGTTCAATCTTAGTTGCAGGGGGTGCTGCCCACCATCCCTTGTGGGACTCGAGGAATTGAACTGGCAACCTTGTGGTTGAGAGCCCACTGGCCCATGTGGGAATCGAACCGGCAGCCTTCGGAGCATGGAGTTCCAACCACCTGAGCCACTGGGCCGGCCCCCTGAGTTCCTCTTTCTATGCTTATGTATTTGTTTGTTTTGATCACTTTCATGCTTGTGGCATTCCTTCAATATATGGTCACTTCAGACTGACACTTCTTATTTATAAGTAAACATGAAAATCCAGAGCAGATGTATTTGGTGAATGAAATCTGTCCAATGATATGTTTCACTATAGAGTGATCACAATATAAGATCGATTTTCCACTGTGGAGTTCCAAATGTTCACATCTCTTGTCCACACAGATATGAATGCTTTTGGCATTCTGGGAGCAGGATGCAGGAATGCATTACATCTGATGCTCAGACTTTCAGTTAATTCCCCTATTCTCTCTCCATTATTCATCTCTGCCCTCTGCTAGCATGAGTTTCCAAGGCAAGGTATAAAGGGGAAGATGAAAGTTTAATTTGAAAATAGAAGAGCAAGCGAATTGATTCAAAACAACAAACAACCTTAGCACACATGCTTAATACATAGAATAATCAGAAATGCCACAACCATACTAAAGCCTAAACATGTCTGCTGATATCCTGCAAATCAAAAAAATTTCCATTGAAATCCTCAGGCACCAATGACTATTCCATGAAAAATTCAACACTATAGATTTTTTTCACGTACAAAAATAATTTGCTCTATATTTGCACTCTGCCAATCCTTATCCAAGACTATCTGACATTTAATTAAAAAAGATGAGTAGCATTATAACTACAACGTTATACATGGTGCTATTCTAGCCTGAAAACTGCTTATTGGGGACATTTTTAGGTTCTAAATGGCTATTTAGTGACCTATTTTAAAAATCTCAATTTCTTCAAATTTCTAATTTTTAAGAGAAGTTTACTTCAAGTGTTGTCACTTGTAATGAAAGGGTGGTAGAAATACAGAAAAAAGCATTACAGAAGTATAGGATCCATTCTAGAGCAGAGGAGCTATAAGACTAGGGAGAACTAGTATATGCAGCCCCACTAGAAAGGCTGGATGAAAAATAAATCTGATGCAGAAATTAAAATATGACATAGACAGAAAGGAACATAAATATTGGATTCATCAGCATTTTTAAAAGAAAGAGAACAGAATAAAACTAAGAAATAGATATGTTATATAGTTGATATTTTTTCCCAATACAACTGAACCACACATTTGATAAGATCTGCTATTTACAATGCACTAATTCAACTGCTACATTAGGGGGTGCGCTACACTGATATGCAATTGAATATCTATTGGCTAATCCTGTAAGATTGTGATTATGTGGTCAGATCGTAGCCGACTATCACCACCACATTTCACCAAAACCCTGAAATTACTCATAATTGTTCAACTGGAAAATGATGAACCATTCCTAATTTAAAACATGGTAGCCTCTTCCTCTACAGTTATTTGGCAGCCATTGACACTTGCATAGAGCTTGATATGACCAAGACCAAAGTCAGGTTCAACTCTGACAGCAGCCATTTAACTTCTCCCTGTTCTGTACCCAATGACTGAATGCCTAAATTTGATTATCATTTTGTGATTGAGCAGACACATGAGTAGATGAATCAGTTTAAACCAAGAGCATATAACCTTCAAATGAGGACTCGGTGTATTTTATTTGCATTTGAAAATAGTCCCTCATAAACACGATCTGAAAATTCAAAATTTCATTTAATTAAATCTTTGAAAAAGAAAAGTATATTACATTTAATTAACTTTAGTTTTGTGAAGTTTATAAGTTGAAAAGTTAATATATAAATTAAATTGGATTGCTAAATACGCTAATTTCTATATTTTCAAAATACCTTGACCTCAGGCCTTTCCACAGACTTTAATGTATAAACACTGTAAACCATGAGAGAATTGAGGCTATCTTCTAATCATTTAAAATATTCTCTTAAACTTTTGATTAAATTCAACAATGTGAAAAGTTAGCTACTGAGATCACTCTTCAATTATGGTCCTGGTCCATCACTAAAAAAACGTAAAATCATTCAGTATATACATATCTCCTAATAAAATTATGGTAGACTTAGGGTTTTCATTCATAAAGTATCTGTTCCTAGTTGTCTGGCCAGAAGAGACAATGGAAATAAATATCTTGAAATTATTTTCCATATTTAATTCATTTTGAACCCATTAATAGTTGTTTGTTATGGTGCATAGTTCTTTAGTACAAGGTTTTTCATAAACATGTCACTGTTTAAAAATTATTTTTGACCTGTCACTGTGCATTTAACTATGGCAAAATAATATTACTCCAGTTTTTTATTAATGTGATATTTGTGAATACAATTATACAATTTTTTATTATTTTTCTTTCATCCTTTTATTGAATAGTCACATTATTATTGACAAAATTGAACCCCTATGAACAGTGTTTATTTAGATAATAAGATATTTAGATAAAATATTCACACATAGAGACTTATTTAAGTTTTAAATTCTCATATCTGCATTATAGAATTTAAATTGGGGAATAATTTTTTGGGAAAATCTCTCTGTAGATATAATACAGAAATATGCCACTATATCAAATTGTCATCTTAAAATTGTAGTAACTTTTTATTTCATTAGCATAGTGAATGTAACCCAAGTTTAACTTCCACAAGTATGGACGATAAATTTCATTTTTCAATAGTGTGAGTAAAACATGCAAATTCACTATTTTCATTGATATCAAGAAAGAAGAACAAACAAACTACTCTCCAGATGATGTCCAGAGAATGCCTTTGGTATGGTTTGACAAAGGTGTCCTTTGATAAATGATTGTATAAAGAAGTTATGGTATATATACACAATGGAATACTATTCTCCAAAAGAAAAGATGAAATAGTACCATTTGTGACAACATGAATGGATCCTGAGATTATACTGGTAAGCGAAATAAGTCAGACAGAAAAAGTCGAGAACTATATGATTTCACTGATTTGTGGTATATACAACTGAAAGCAACAAAAGAAAAAGAAAAAAAATGAAGAAACAAAACTCATAGACACAGCCAATAGTTTAGTGGTTACCAGAGGGTAAGGGGGAAAGGGGGTGGTAGATGAGGGCAAAGGGATCAAATATATGGTGATGGAAAGGGAACTGACTCTGGGTGATGAACACACAATGTAATATATAGATGATGTATTACAGAATTGTACACCTGAAATCTATGTAATTTTGCTAACAATTGTCACCCCAATACACTTTAATTAAAAAAAAAAAAAGAAAGAAAGAAAAACTTTCTGCCACTTCCCATGCCCCATCTAAGAACTCCCCTTGAAATGCAGGGAAAAGGCGAACTACCTCAAACCCCAAACTCGATTTTTGAAAACTTCATACCAAGTCAGGTACCCAACAAACAATACACAACAATCTTCAACTTATTTAGAATTCTTTATAAACCATGAATCCTAATTTGAACTACAAAAGCCTACCTCATGATACTGGATCTAAAATACTGAACTGTATCTCAGACAGCTATAGATTGAATAAAATGGAAATGGTTTCATAAAAAATAAAATTCCCTTTACTTAACCTCCAGTGCATTAGTAAGAAGACAATCCATATAATTTTATTAAAAACCGCTATTAAATATAAAAATAAAATAACCATGTTGGATATCAGGGAGTGATTAATACTCATCCACAGGCTTAAATCTGAAATTTATGTTTTGAATCCAACAGTTCACAATGCCAGACAGTCTTCAAGTTCTGATAAGTATTTAGTCAACCACAGACCCTGTGCTTTTTGGAATAACTGTTGCTTTTAAATGGAGAGAGAGCCCTTTTAAAACTGTTATCAGCAGGTTAATTTCTAAGACCAGAGATTCATGAATAGAAGTTTCCTAGACAAAAGTACCACTAAAACATTACAGTGAGGATAAGAGTATTACCACATATATGGAGAACATAACTTTTATTTGAAAAGCAATGCCTTGTGTATTCAAGGTCCTTGTGCCCTTTGTGTAGTGGACACAATTGACATAGAAAGGAATCCACTTGTTTCTGCCAAAAATCTAGGAGAGGGGTACAACATGGTGATGGGGGGGGGAAGAGAGTGAAAGGAAGAGATAATGGTAAAATGATTAGAGAACTACCAGGAAAATGGTGACGATTTACTTGTAGAAGGACCACATAGGAAAGGTAATATACTTTCAAAGCAGGTCTAAATTTGAATGCATATCACAGATTCATATTTTCTTCACATTCTTAAAGCCTAGATGCCCCCCATTTGTGTGTGTGTATATATGAAGACTGGAACAAAGAAATTACTGCATACACTGAGTATATCTGCACTGTTGGCAAAACTTTAGATTCAGATCTTCTTATGGATGTGAAATCTTCTTATGAATGCCAATATTCATTTCTTGTAGAAATCCCAGACCTTTTCAATGATTCTCATGCCCTCACACCATGTTTACATGGCTCTGTTGTAGGCTGAGGTTGGGAAATGGGGAGAAGCACTGGTCAGGGCCAGCAACGTACAAGGCAGTGATGAGTCACCCCACGTCTCTTTTCCAGGACTCGCCTCACAAAGGTGAGGAAGTAGCTCCAAGGGCTACCGGGGTGATAGCTGATTACAGCAGGATGTGTTCTCCTGTAATCCCCGAAGAAGGCGCTGCCTCCAATCATTGGTCGTTTTCTATAGAACATGGAACTCTTAGGCACCTTTATTTTCACCCAAGGACAAATATCAGCAATTATGAGGCAACAGGAAAAGTCTTCCTAGGCCTCCTGTTGCAGAATTAACATCCTGTTGCAGAACAGTTTCTTTGGCTCAGTTCACATGTGAAGCATATCTTCAGGCTCAAATCAGTAAAATAGCATTACGTGTTTCAAAGGTAGACATAAATCTACATAAATAAAGTTCACTTAAAAAAAATCTTCAACTAAATATACTAAACAACTTTAGTAGGTAGCAAAAATAAAATTATTGTGATGCTATGGACCCACCTATAATACTTAGGTCCATGTGAAAACAGAAACATTATAGTTAATGGAGTTATTTTTCCAGGTAGTTGAAGAAAATTGTGCTTGTATTTATTAAAGTAGCCCTGATATGAAAGTTACATTTTCTATCCAGTCAAGTTCTCATTATTTTTAGATAACAAACCATAAATTCTAGAAATTACAGAAGTTATTCTTTGAAAATCTAGGAACTCTGGAAGCTATCCTGTCAAACTCACCAGACAAAATTATCTCAGTACCTTCTGGTTACAAATACCATTAAAATTGTACTAATAAGAAATTAAAATGCATCCCTGCTTCATGGGAATGGTAACAAAGTGTTAAATTTATTTAGTGTTCAAATGGAATAATCAAAATATTAAAACTCAAAATAATTATTATAGTAACCATGGTCCCTTAACAACATGCTGAGTACATGAAACCAGCACAGGAAGAAACATATTAATAGTAGATGTTCTCTAAATGTCAGTTGAAGAGTGAATGAATGCATGAAATAAGCACAAGAAATTAAACTCAAGGATTTGCTATAAGTTAATGTGAAACATATATAAGATGCTGTTGCAGTCTTTAAATTACAAAAAAGTAGTAGGTGTCTGGACTTCAACAATTTTAAGAAAAAAGAAAAAAACGGAAATTCATGTGAAAGACCTTTTTTGAATATACATTACTTTTTCTGTATTATTCTGCAAAATGAGTATGCCTTGAAGCCTTCATTGATAGATCCCCAGGTAATTTCCCATTCTGATTGGCTATATGTTTATCAAGAAGGTGTGCTTTCACTTCCTCCCTGAGTAAGGAAAAAGGGAAATGGACAGACAAGGGAGGGTGAGCTATTTTTCGTGTACCACACTCTGGAGGCTCACTGCCAGTTGAGGGCAGCCCAGAAGGAGGGGAATGTAGGGTGAATCACTGGTGGTGCGGCCTGAGATGGGAGGAAGAGGACAGGAACCAGGTCTCCAGGTCTCCCACCTCAGGGATCCGTGCAGTGGGGACATGCTCATACGAAGGAAGCAAACACATGCCCCCAAAGAGTTTCAGCTTTTAGACCCACCAACAGAGCGCATATGCCAGAGAATGAGCAACAATCAACAAAGCTACGATCACTAGAGTAATCCTTCATTTGTCTTCCTCTATGATTCTCAGATTAGAGGAGTGTTTCAGAGCCAGGAGGGAGAAGAAGCCAAATAGCCAATAAACTTCCTCTCTGTACTTCAAACTCCTTTGGCCTGAGCTAAGGGATGGGTGAAAAATGAGGTTTGAGATTGATTTTTCTCAATGGAACTGGACTTTTACAAACCAAAAGTGATGAGAAAGTTGTGGAATCTGCCCAGGGCTCCTCCATTGCAGGATGTTAAAGTAGAATTCAACCTAGCTTGGCTGGACACGGTGACTGGGTAAAAACGAAAAGGCTTACCTTTATATTCCTCTGATTTGACGCTCCTAAATAGTTACAAATTTACTTAAAAATGAACAACAGAACCCTCCTTTTCCTTCCTCTGGTCTTTAAAATCTAGTAATCTTTAACCATTCAAAGCAGAGAAATCAAGTGCTATAACAATATGTCTATGATGAAAGTAATCCCTACCATGTTTTCATTGTTAAAAAATAAAGATAAGAGCTTTTCAAGTGCATAAATGATACTGTAGTTGGTAAGTTGTAACTGAAGAATTAACAAATTTATGCCTGCCAGAAAAAAAGAATACGTATTTTTGTCAAATTAAATAAATTCATTTTTGAAATCACCATACAATGTGTTATATGATAATTACCCACAAGGAAGAGTTGCCTAACCTTCATTAAATGATGCTATCATAATTGGCATTGTATCAGTACCAAGTATGTACAGCAGCAGTATTCTCCAGGGGCAAGGGACTGGACAGTCTTGTTCCCTTCTATATTTCCAGAACTCAGCCCAGTGTCTAACACATAATAAGTACACTGTACTGAATGAATGAGTACAGCATTCAAAATAGAGAATTTGTGGGAGGCAGTGGTCACCACTGGTTTTTCTTTTTCCTACACTAATAGGTAAATCTGCTGATTTTTCTACATTATCCTACATGGCTACAAAATCCAGAAGAAACACAAGAAAGCAATATTCTAAGATTTTTGCTCCACTGTGGGCATGCAAGAAGAATATTACAAACAAACCTTCATAAATGAACTAAATAAAAAAAATAACAATAACCTTTCCATGACATTGGATTATAACAGGTGAAAGAAAATTCAGGATAACAAATTACTGGAAAAAAAATCTTTCATTCTCTGATAAGCATTTATGGACAGCCTCTTAAAATCAGTAAATAAAATCAAAGACCAAGTAATCAATACTTTTTAAAAACACTCCTGCAATAAAATATCAAAAGACTAATTATAAACAAATTCAGGTTTGATTTGTAAAATCCTTCATAAAATTTTAGAATATGATAATAACAAAAATATTGTTAGGTAACTATACAATTCTATAATATTCATCGAATCATTTTTTAAAATGATTTTTGTTTCCTATTATATACTGGAACAAACATGCAGAAAAGATTTTAAGATTGCATTGTTCTGTTTCCCCAACTACTACCCATTTTAACAAAATACATCTTTTTTTTTTTTTCAATAACTTTTACCTAAAATTAGCTTTTATTACATCGCTCAGGAACTTTACATTACATTGCCTCATTCCTATTTTAAGTTTTGTTTTCTCATGTTGAATAAATTGTGAATATGAAAATGAGATTTCTGGCATGCATGAATTATGGATGGGACTTCTTAAAATGGTGCTTTCTTTACTACTTTCATTCTCAAGAAGACACTATGATCCAGAATACAAGAGTATTCATGGCGGTAAGTAACAAACAGAGAACGGGGTGCATACACAGCGTCACATAATACTGAGATCGTCCCTTTCCTTTGGGCTCAGACACGTTAATCCAAGCTCCCCTACTTACTGGCTACATGGTCCTGGGAAAGTTATTTGACCTCATCATCCTTTGTAAAACGGATCAAACAAATCTTATAGAGTTGCTGTCACAGTTAAATTACACAAAAAAGGGAAAACACTTAGCAATGCTTGGCACACAGGTCATGTGCAAGAAACAGTGGCCATCATGTTTAGTACTACTTTGCAGGTAGAGATTTCACCGTTTTCATTTTGTATCACAGACACAGATCACAGGGCTTATCAAAAAATACATAAGAACAACTTCTGGCTCCTGGTAGGTCCATATATTCCTATGCCCTTTGACCAGTGCAAAGATTTAGAGCCCGGCAGGGAGCAGCACTGAATGCATTGGGGCAATGTGCCTTCCTCTTATCTGTATCCCAGAATGAACCAATATATCAAGGCTATTTGCTGGTTCTCTCTACAAATGGATACAAAGACCCTCAAGATCTTTTTGCCCATTCAACATCATTCATGTACCCTGTGGTGAGCTAGTTTCTGGCACAAAGGAGTTCACAGACTAGATTGGGAAGATAAATGTATACACGATTACCGTACAATGGGATCTCAGCAATGAGAGGCCCATCCGAACAACACGATTTCACAGGAGAGGGAGTGGCCTTCTCTCTCAGGACTGTGAGGAAGGCATCAGAGAGAAGGTGAAGTGTGTATTCTGTTCTGAAGCTGAGAGGCGTCCTCTGGGTCATACTGGTTTCCCAGGTTGCCAGGGCTTTGACCCTGGTTCACACTTACTATCGTCTCTTTGGCATCTAGTTTCACTTCACCCTTTCTATTTACCTTCTCCCAGTTTATGTTTCCTACTTCCTTCCAGCTCCCAAACTTGACCTCTTCACTATGAAAACCAAATACTTGACACCTGTACCTCAGGTTTCAATGGCTGCTCTTGTGTCCTGTTCTACCTCAGCAAATGGCTGTCTCACCTCTGCTTGGACTTTGGCCATAAAAGTATGTATGGACTGGGCCTGAATTTTCTTCAGCAAATGGATCTGGGTCTGTTCCAAGAGCAGTGCAGGCCCCAGTGTTTACCCACTGAGAAAACAGTCATCATTGTTATTACACAACTAGGTGTTGAGTCACAAATGATACTTCCAGAATTTGCCTGTACTTTTAGAGCTCTCTTGTCCCAGGCCCCACACTTGGTCTTCAATAATCCATCCAAGGTTCCCTCAGTCCATATATACCTGGGGTGTGTCACGCTCCCAATGAAAGCTGCCCCACCACCCTAGCCCGGCGGGCACAGAGCTACAGAGCCTCCCAATCAGAGCTGGCCCTTGCCCAGACCTGAAGCAGGAGTCTCCCTTCCCCTCCAGCCCACAGCCGCCCACTATCTCTGAGCTTCAGCTCTAACTCCCAAGAGCTCCAGGACCCAAGCTTTCTCAGGAGAGAGAGGCAGTCTGAAAGAAACCATATCCAGGTCCTAAATGGTCATTCTGTTCAAATGAAATCTGAGCTTTCAGTAACGTTAAAGATAAAATTTCTCATAACATGAAAAACAAGCAAGGAACTTGTTCAGAGAGCAGAATTGATCTTTCCTATAGTCAGAGTGGTACATGTCAAATATTAAGCGTATAATGAAGCAAGAAAGGTGCAGGGAATGTATTTCAGAGAAGTAGAAATCCTGTACGAATATATCTCCAAGAAGTTAAGAGATACTTTGAGGCGTGACTGAAAATAAATGTAATCAATTGGAACTGGGACGTGAACTGCAACACCTAACAGGATTTGCAAAGAAGAGGAAGAAAACAGCTATGTCGTCATCACTATTGTTTTAGTCGCGTGAAAACCAATTGTACTGAAGGGCTTTGAGGCTGAAATGTTTTTAATATCCTGGGACTTGAATGTTCAGACCAGCTGAGAAAAAGAGATAGGGAAGAAAACCATGATGGCAGGTTTTTATCTAAGAAAACTTGAAATACAGCAAGAATCTGAAGCTTCGGGATAATGAAGACACAGACGCAATAGACTGGCTTTTCTGTTCTCTCTACAGCGTCGCCTCATATCAACTCCTCGTGCTCTCTCATCATCCGCTATTCTGTTCCATGCCTTCCTTATTTCTCACATACTCTCTCTGCATTAGTTTCTCCCCGGAGGCTAATCAACCAGAACTACTTAACTAAGAGCTCCCCGCACTCTTTGGTAGATGATAAAGTATACGAAATACTTCTCTTTGTAGCGAGATGTACTTATGTGTAGTGTGGACCTCGTTCTGATGCATAAATCAGCAAACAGAGCATTCAGTGGCACTTCTCGGGCCGATGTGTCAGTTTATTCAAAAGAAACACATTTAAGATGATTCTCTCTTCTACCCAAAAGAAGTGGAGTAAGATAAGTGAATTTGCACTATTCTTGCAGGGAAGAAAAACAGCAATTAAAAAAACCACAAAACACAAAAAAAGAAGGGTGGACAGCATACTTCAGCTTCCCAAGCTCTAGAAAACAATATTTAAAGATAACAGAGATGAGACCTATTATACTATAGTCACCCAAAATAGCAGATGGGAAAACTTTGAAGAAATCCCTTTAAAGCAGAGATATCTTCTAAATATACATGACAATACCCTTTTCCGACTGGGGGAAGATCTATGTCCTGTTTCTTTCAAATTCTTTTATATGGACCACAGAACATGAGAAAACCCATCAAGTAATCCCATGATTAAAAGCGATCTTCTCTGATGGAAATTCACTAATGAGGGTGAAATCCATAAGAGCTTCACATATTCTGAGACGCCTCCAAACACTTATATGGTGTATTGTTTTAGCACCAGAAGGGGCCATATCTCTTGTTCTACATGTTCAGGTATCACTTTAAACTACTATCGTGTTTAAATATACAACCAATGGATGTTACTCTCCTCCCTTACTGGGAAAAAAATTCTTATTGTTATTTTCACTGAAGCTAGGTCAACCAATGGATCCATTATAATATTGTAAGGTTTTAGGGAAAATAACGAGTTCTCAAAAACTCTAGTGGAGTGATTAGATGGGTAATCAATACATGAGATGGATAACTTTGCCTCATATACCATCATGCTACTTTGTATTTCTGGCTACGAGAGCCACTTAGTGTTTCTGGATTACTTGCTCTTTTTGCCCAGGGAGCAGAAACTGTATTCACTGCGTGTTGCTTGGGAAAGCTGATGTGCGCAGCTCTAGGTGCACAAATGCTGTGAGATCGGTGAAGAGAGGTAGGAAGACCGTGGCTCAGGCTGCCGTCTCCATGGGGAAAACGAACACAATCTTCTCGATAGCTAAAAGGAGGGGTCTTGGTGAAATACAGGCATTAAGAAAGGCAGTGACAGAGCGGGCAGACTCGCCAGCCAGACAGCATTGGGAAGAGAAGAATTCGCAAAGCGGGGTAGAAGAACAACAGTGACAAACGTCCACACTTCTGAAAGCACCATGGCAGCGAGAAACCTGAAATCAAAAGTATCAATGTAAAAGAGTTGAAGATCTGGTTCTGGAAAAAAAATCATGTTGCATTTTTTTCCCCCAAAGAGATTAGTGCTTTGAAACGTGTATGCTAAGGTATACGTCAAACCTTAACTCCTACCACTATTCTGCAGAAAGCCATTTTTACAGAACAGTCCATGGGTTAAAAGCAGAGGCTTTGGAATCAGCCGAGCTGGGTTCACATCTTAGCTGTGACTTTCAGGGGGCTGGAAGATGAATAAGAAGGACAACAAAAACAACGTCTACCACAGCATTCTAAAGCCTACAGGAGCACACAAATATAAAGGACTTGGTACCACGAATGTCTCAACAAACAGTCATTACTAATAATGAAGAAATTAAGCAAACTAGTGTCTCTTCACACAGGTAACGTTGACTACTGCCAACCTAGAGATTAAGGCGAGATATCAATGGAGGGAAAAAATAGATTGAAGTCGTAGGTACAAATCCTACCCCAGAGAGGCCGTTGCCCCAATCCCTCAAAAATATCTACTCTATACCAGTTACAGAATCACTGGTGTTAAAATGGTTGTCTTTTAAACCGTATCTATGTCATTAATTTTGGTCATTTACAGACCAGCATGCATTACATTGATTAGACAACCAGTGATGAAATATGCAACTGAGTAGTCAAGATAAAGAAATAGAGATTTGGTTGAGAAAAGAGGTAGAACAGCTGACTAATTAGGGAGCCGAGAACAACTGGCAAAAAGGAAGACCTAAAAGAGGCACAGAAAGAGCAGATACTGGCCTTTCAAGTGCAGCCTCAAGCACAACACGTATCTGTGGAGGATGGAGGAAGAATACAAGAAGAAGGAGAGATGCTAAGCTAAACTTACTTTTCCTTGAGATCTGCCCGAGCGCCTGAAACACTGGTTCTTTTGTATTTCATTGAAAATTATTTTCCTAAACAGTTTGATATACAGACTGTAGGTTGCCAATTCCGTTTATAGCCTGTCCTCGGCCAGTATGAGTCATCACAAAGACTCTGAAGTAATCCTTCAAGACAAAGATCTTTATTTCTGAAATCAATAGTGTGTAACACCAGAAGATTCATAGACGTGTAGCAATGTTTATAATAAAACACCTTTATATGCTGAGCCTTCCCTGCAACATGTGATATATAAAAATCTCTCCTTTCTCCTTAGATCACATTTCCTTTAAAATACCATTGTTTTATATAGCTCTCAATAAATATCTTTAACAAAAGGAGCATTGCTATTTTTGATGCAAGTGGTCTGCAAACTTTCTAAGCAGCTTATGGGATCAATCCATAAACCCCTGGGTGTCTACATTCTCTTAAATGACTAGAATTCCAATACCTGTCTCCAAAAAATATATAAGTATGCTTATCCACACTGCAGGACATGGCCTTGGCAAAACAAGACTAGAAGAGAAGAGAGGAGACACAGGTCTTATTTATTTTTCTCATTAGAGCCACAGCCAGACTTGTTTTACTTCAATGCCTATTCTTATGGGTCCTCAAACCATGGGTGCATCCCGTTTTAGAAGAGAAACGACATATCCTTTCTACGCATTTGGGCCTCAAAAGAGCCTAAGATAAAGAGATAATCAATTTATGAAAATAAAAGCCATCAGAGAACATATTTCACTTCAGCCCTCTACACTCCAAAAAAGGGATTATTATTTTTAAAATTAGGGTGATCCTTTCATGCAAGAGTTAACTATCAAGACATTTAGGCTCTCTTCTAGTTTTAAAATTGATTTACTTTCAGAGTGATAAATCCCAAAAAGCAACATATGACTAAAACAATGGACATAAACAATACATCCTCCCCCAAATCCAATAAACTATCAAAACCCAAGGGCATAGGGGAAAATCTGAAACGTGTGTGTGTGTGTGTGTGTGTGTGTGTGTATTCTTAAGATAAAGAGTTTTAATGATCTCTAAGTAAAAGAGAAATATCTTGACGCAGGTGATTTGTGCAAAAAGCAATTCACAACCAAAGAAATACAAATAATAGTAACTACAGACGTAAGGGTTTAACCCCATTATTTATCAATATATAAATGTAAACTAAATGCAAATGAGAACAAGAGTGAGTTTTCTTTATTTTATTTTTTTTTGCCCCTTAAATATTAATGGCAAAGGGACTCTCCCATACACCACTGATAGGAGCATCAGCTGTTATCTGCTTCCCACAGGGTAGTTTGATGGTGTGAATCAAAAGCCTTAGTTAGACAGATGCATCCACTGTGGCAGAACCTTTTTTTCTGATAATTTATCCTAAAATAATAAATAGATAGTAGGAATTAGGACATGGACTCGAAGTCAGAAAGTCCTGGATCAGAATCTCATGTTGACCGATCATTTATTAGGCCTGCGAATGTGACAAAGCTATTTAACATGTTCTTATTTAACCTTTTAAACCTTTCAAAGAAAACTTGCATCTTGACTTCCTCAGTTATATCCCTGAACGAGGATAAAGAACAGTAGATACCTAATAAGATTATCATATTTAATGGAGAAAATACATATAAAATATGAGCATACTTTGTGGCACCTGATAAACATTCAGAAAATCTTGGCCATCATTAAGAAGCTAATATTATAAGGGAACAGATATGGAAGTATGAAGATGCTCATTAATACATTGTGAATAACAGGAAAAAAATCTGGTCAGAGCATAGTGTAATGGAATATTGTTTGACAATGATTGTTAATTGCACCCCCAATAGCCATGCTCCCCTTTCTACAGTAACAAAATATTTAGCTGGGAACCTGGCTATCCGGAATATTCTTTAAATTTTCTAGTTTTCCTTGTGGCCACAGAGATAAGTTTGTGCAAAGTGCAAAACACAACTTGTGCATTGTAACTTGCACGAAATGTGAAAATGTAGGCCATGCCATTCCCCTATTTCCCTTTCTCACTAACATGGCTGTGAGTCATCCAGAACACACAGGGAAGAGGATAATACCCCACAGATGACAAAAGGACTTTCAGTTTTGAAATTTGGGGGGGCAATTTAATTAAATTTATTGAGGTGACATTGGTTAGTAAAATGACATAGGTTTCGAGTGTACAATTCTATAATACTCGTATATCATCCATATATTGCATTGTGTGTTCACCACCCAGAGTCAGTTCTCCTTCCATCACCATGTATTTGACCCCCTTTATCCTCTTCTACCTCCCTGCTCCCCCACTACCCTCTGGTAACCACTACACCGTTGTCAGTTTTGAGTGCAGACCATCCCCATTCACTTTGTAGGAGAGCGCGCCACCCATCTGGACTGACAAGCAAAAGAGAAATAAACCTGATTCTTACTCGAGACACACAGTCGTTTGGGGTTTCAACCTGCAATCCAACTCTATTCTAACTAATTAAGCAATTTAAAATCAGTGTTTAATGACATGGCAAATTATTCACTTTAAATTCAAAAGGCAGATTGCTAAGCCATTTGTATCGGGCAATCTTTGTTAAACATGTATGCTTCTCTCCCTCTTTCCCTCCGTTTGTGCGCGCTTAGAAAAATGTCAGGGAAGAGGTAAACTAAAATGTGAAAAATATTTATTCATGATGGAATTATGGGTATAATGTCTGAATATTTGCAATGATAATTTTATAATCATCAAAAAGGTTTTACCAAAGAACAAGGAAAGCCATTACCATGCAGAAAATACTGTATATGTACATTTTTAAAAGTCTTGAATTATTATCTTTATTTGGCAAATCCCCAATGCTTTATCAGAAAGATTGGATTGTTTTGAGTCACTGCATGCGCGCGCGCACACGCATATATCGTGTATATGCATGAGAAATGCTTCCAGGACACTAAGATATGTCAGGCAGAATAACTTTGCCCTTTAAATAGTGAAATAGAAAAGCCAAATTTAATACTTGTGAAATATTCATGTTAAATATTATAGTTGCAAATACATAATTTTTTAACATTCTTTTTATTTATTTATTTAATTTTAAAAATTAGTTTCAGGTGCACAAAACAAAGTAATAGTTAGATATTTATCATTTATATCCCTCACACTGTGTCAACCCCCCCCATCCACTATCCCTCTGACATCATACGCAGCCATTACATTTCCACTGTCTCTATTCCTAATGCTGTACTCCGCTTCTTGTAAATACACACACACACACACACACACACACACACACACACACACATATAAACTTGTAGTTGACATTTATTATTGTTCAGCTTCAGCTTCAGGTGTACAGTGCAGTGATCAGGACAAATACATAATTTTAATGTATTTAATTATTTCGACTATGGAGAGCAAATCGTTATATTCTGAAGGTCTAATGTCTCAACCAATATGAAGCCTGTGTCCCTTCCTTCTACCAGGCAGGCATTGCGTTTTGAAGAAACCAGGGTACTGCTCCACTCCCATCACACCTGCCTTCTTTTCGCAGCCTTTAAATATGCCGGTTCTGGCAGAAAAGGAGTGGGCGTGGCTGGAACTTTCCAATCTGTCCTCAGTAACACTAAATTCCATACTATAAAGAAGCAGAGCCTATATATTTGATAAGAAAAAAGGTTGTGATTAAATAATTTTAGGTCATCTAGGTTTCATATGTGAAGAAGAAAAACAGTTCAACATATATGTGTCTTAATACAGAAAACAGTTCACCAACATCTCCTTTAAATGATTACTTCAAAGAGGAAGACAAGAAACATAAAACTATGATATATAACAACCAACTGTAGGCTGTACAACATATAAAGTAATCGAGATATATCTTACACAGCTGGTTGCTGAACCAATTATGCATGTCCAAAAAAAATATAAAAAATAGTAACAGCATTGTTCTGGATTTAAAACAGATCTGTATGGTTACCTGGTTACTGTTACATGGTTACCACACCATGTTACAATAACAGAGACAGTGGAGGAAGCTAGTTGGTGGGGTGCAAGAAGGCTGTTGGTGGGTAATGCATTTCACGTCTGCTGTGGCAAAGAACTCAAAGGAACTTCTCTCTTGACAAGTAGAGAAAAACGTTTTAAAGCATTCTACTAGTGAAAATTAAAGAAGAATGAAAATTATGACCCAGGAAAAGATAAATGCAAAGACTAGACAATGCATAAGGCAAAAACCAGAGAGTCTGTAAAATAATTAGGAGGCACAAATACGAAATAACACAAGATGAAGGAAAGATGTTGAAAAAATACAATAAGACTTTAAGTAAAACCAAAAATTGATTATATGATGTTTTCAAGGGTTAGTGAAAGATACATGAAACATCAAAAACAAAAGGAGAGCTTAAGATATACATGGCCATACAAACTAAAGAAAGACACAGTAATATCACCCAAAATAGAATTCAAGCAAAATCAAACAAAAAAGGGGAAAAAAAAGGAGGTTGTTTTATTTATTTATTTAATAAATGTTTACTGAGTGCTATTCTGTGCCAGGTATGGTGCTGAGACTGGGGCTAGAGAGTGAACCAGCCCACAAATCCTCATGGGACTTATGCTCTGATGGGGAGAGACAGAGAATAACGTAATTGAAAAAATACATATAATGATAAGTACTAAGGAGAAAAATCAAGAGAGGACGACAGAGGGCATTTAGGGTAAGGAGGTTACACTCTTACAACAGGCTGTCCAGGAAAGTCCTCAATAGAAAGGTGACACTGAGCAAAAACCACAGGGGGGTAAGGGTGGACCATTATGAGTTACAGAAGACGGGCTTTTCAAACAGAGGGAACAGCAATGATGCAAACCCGAGGACAATGTGCCTGGGTGATTTAGGAGCAGGAAGCAGGCCAGGGAGGCTATAAGGGAAGGAGTGAAGGGAGTGGGAAGCAGGGGAGGCCATTAGAGGAGCACAGCTGACCCATGAATAATGTGGGGGCTGGGGCGCCAACCACCAACCACCAGAAAATTTGCATATAACTTTTGACTCCCCCAAAACTTAACTAGTAATAAGAGGCCAGATCATTCAGGGCTTGATGAAAACTGTAGCGATTTTGGCTTTCATTCTGAGTGAGACAGGCAATTGGGGGAATGATGAAATCTGCCTCACAATCTGGCTGATTCGTGAGGCAAAGCAGAGAGACCAGTTGGGTAGCTAGTGCTTAACAACCCAAGTAAGAGAGGATGGAGGCTTGGACGGATGGGAGCAGCGGCTGGAGACTAGAAGAAAATAATGTAGGAGAAGTTTGCTGATAGAGGGAATGTAGGTTGTGAGAGAGAAGGAAGAATCAAAGAGGACTTCAAGATATTTGGCCTGAGCAACTGAAGGGGAAGTTGTAGAGTGAGACAAAGGTGACGTCAGGAATCGGGAAGGAGATCCATTTTGGACAGGTCAAGTTTGACAGGCATGTTAAATACCTAAGTAGGCAGTTGGATATGGGACTCTGGAGTTCAGGTAAGACTCTGGTCTAGAGATATAAATATAAAGTCACCCATGTAGAGAATATAGGGATGAGATAACTGGGCAAGTTGTGTAGACAGAAAAGTGTCCAAGGAACAAATCTTGGGGACGCCAATGTTCAGAAGTTGGGAGATGAGAAGGAACCAGCAGAAGTGATTGAGGTCACCAGTGATGTAGGTGGTTAGTGAGACAGCCAGGAAACCAGGCATGTGTGGTGTTTTGGAAATCACGTGAACAAAGCCTTGCCAGAAAGACCAAGTGACAATTGTCAAAAGCTGCTTGTAGGTCAATAAAATGAGGACCAAGGACACTGACTATTGGATATAGCAAGGGCGAGGACACGAGTGGGATAGATGAGGTCTTTGCAGTGGTAGAAACAGAATCCTGGTTACAGTGGGTTCACGAGCCAACAGGAGGAGAGTGAAGGGAGATGCTGAGGATAGAAACAACTTTCTGAAAGTTCAGCTGTAAATGGAAGGAGAGAAATGGGGCAGAAGTTGAGAGGATTTTTTTTTTTAATGGTACAACTAACAGCCATTAATAAGAAACACCCATTATTTTAAGTTGTATTATCATGTTAAGCTAATGACTTGAAAGAAAACAACACTTTCATTATGAATGAATATAATGCAAAAAATTAAAATTCTGTTGCATCCACACAGAGCCTTGTTTCCAGATGGGAGGAAGTCCTTCCAAAGTCATTCACAAAACTCTTACCAACATTTCCTCATATTACATTGCCTCTTCTGCTTTTGTAAAGAAGGTAATTTCTTATCAAAAACTTCTGAAGTCATAGTAAGCTTTTCCAAAAACACAGACTACATATAACTTTATGATTAATATCACCTAGAAAGGACCATAACCATAATGGCTGAATTTTGGCCTAGACTAATTATACTGTTTAACTCGGGTCTCATTTTTAATAATTAAAATAACTAAAGCCTGTTTAAAGAGCAGGATGAAAATATTGCATCCCTTAAATATCAATGTTAAAACCACCCAATTCTTCTCTCTGCTCACCATTTTAAATATTCAATAATTTAATTCATTCCCTATATAATTGTGTTTTGAAACCTGATTTTCCCAAAGTAATTCCCATAGGAACCTTAATAATTACTTAGTACAACTATTTGCCAATTCTTCATCAGATCAAATACTGCTTCTTGTAGCTATAATGTAATAAAACATTAAATAGCTTTTTAAACTTTAAATAACCTGTTTAATGTTCTATAAGCATCACTATTTATTTTTAAAAGTATTCTCTTTTTCAGTGTCTTTTAATTAAACATCTGAGTATTGTGGTTATTGTTCTGAGATACTTTGCTTTCTCTTAACTTTGTATTTCTTCAATTATAACGATTACATTTTTGTCCTGGACATATTAAAACAAACATTTCAAAATAATTTTTAAATCACCTATTATTCGATATTAGTACAATTCACACTAAGATAAAAACAATGGCTATTTTTTCAGTGTAAGTAATTATGTATTTTAGTGGATCCTTTATCCTCCTCGAACCAGGATAAATTTCCCTGAATTGGATTTTCTTATCGTTGTGGCCCAAATGGAGAAATTGCAGAAATCTGTACAAATAATTTCTATTTGCTTACTAGTCTCATAAACATTTAAACTATTATGATTGAACAGAACACTAACTTCCATAGGATTCCACTAAATATTTGCCCATCTTGATAGACTTTTGTTTTCAGCAATCTATTTTTTCCTACTTTCTTCGTGCTTTACATGTCTTATTGTGGACCCTCCAGGTACAGTGTAAAGCAGGTCTGCAGTTCAAAGAGAAGAAACTCTGATTCTTGTCAAAAAATATAATTTCAGAATGTCCCTCACAGCCCCCCAGGCAGAGCACTCTGCATTCTCACATTTTTTAAGACTTCAAGGTATTAAGAACACAGGCTCTCTTTTCCAAGGAAAATGCCCTTAATGCTACAAATACAAAACTTATTCTGCTCCCAAATTTTAAAGCACTGGACCCACGATACTGGCTGACAATACAGCTATTGACAGCGACAGGTGACCAGTGGCTGGAAACTCCACCGTGCTTTCTCCATGTCTGAATCGGACAGGATCTCACGTATCTCAGATCTTGTTCTTGGTGTAAAAGGGATAAAAGGAACTGAGAGAAATGCTGTTGGCTGGCACTGGCTGGGGTGCTGGAGGGATGAGGAGGTGTTAACGAGAGGCATCCGGTATCTTTTTGTTTCATTAAGACCCTGGCTTGACAGGAAACAGGGGAAACTTAGCCATAGAAATGGTGCATCCGCTGTGGAGCCCAGCAAGTGGAGTCTCCCACCGCTACTTAGAATAAAGAAACTTATAGTCCTCTTTCTCTCATGTTTCTGGCCACGGTCATCTTTCTTCCCTTCTTCTGCATTCACTATTGTACTCTATTCCAATCACCTAATTTTCTTTCTTAAAAGTCTCAATGCCAAGAGTAAAAGCCCTTAGAAAGTGGTCCATAATAGTATGCCAGTTAAGTTCAAAATCTATATAAACTCTTGGACTTGTTCAAACGAGAATGTGATTTGATTGACCTACTTTTGTTCAGTTTTTTAAAATAAGAGGGACTGAGTGAATTTGAGGGTGAACTGAATTCTAATTCAGAATGCTGGGAACAGGAGCCTAAGTTTCTTACTCAGCTGAAGGGAGTGCTGCATGAGTTGAGATGGGGCAAAATTTAGTATTTGATACATCCTACTGTATTTTCTGTTTTTAAAGTGACTTCTTTGGAAGGAACTTCTTTCCTTGATTGATGTCTTAAGTATTTACTGAGCACCTACTGGATAGGCCAGGGGTCTTTAGAGTCCAGTGCTTGTATCTCTTGAGACCAGACTCCTTCAAGGAAGAGAGTTCAGGAGATAACTGAAACGCAATGTGAGTCAGTCTTCCCTCTCTGTAGCAGGAACAATGATGTGTTAGAGCAGGTTTCACAGCAGATGTGAAGGATGATGAGCAATACAAGGGGCCACAACCCACCGAAGAAAAAGGGAAAGCTTGAGCCAACTTGAAGGGGCACAGGTGTGGAGGGTCAGGTCAATTTGGACAGGGAGCTGAAGTTCAGGTTTTGAAGCAGCATGAACCCCTGGTAAGAGCACCATAGGACATCAAGAGTTATATGAACCTATGGGTGCTTCCCAGTAATGAGTAGGAACAAACAAAATCCCATCTAATGCTTTCTCAATGGTTCCCGTGGCTGGCCCCCGGTAGTCCTCTATTGTGTTTCATTACTGAAGTCAGCTGCAGAAGAATTTCTTTCTGAGAATTTCAGAAACACACTATGTAAAAGGAAAGTCCTTCTCCTAAGATGCAGGGTCCTAAAAGCATTACAAAATCCGTTGCTACAAACTTGCACAAGCTTTCTTAACATTGACCTTAGATAAGTAGTAATTTATATTAAGTAATGACTATCGCATGTTTATTGTACTTTTCACATTTTGGCAAGAGAGCAGGTTGGTTTGCTAGGTTCATAGAATTTTCTAGGTTAATAGAGGATGCATGTGTTGCTATTTTCGTGGTTGCACGTGTGTGTGTGTGTGTATGTGTGTGTGTGTGTGTGTGTGTGACATTCAGTGCAGTGAAACTTTCCAGCTGTGTTTTGATCAAATACACATTTGATATGTGTATTTGGGATTTATAGGTGCCTGAGCAAGAAGATATGCAATATGTAAAAAACTCTTCATTCTTTATTACTGACTACAATATAAGGATCATGCAACGGCTAATCAACAGGAATTTACACTCCAGCCTGTAAATCCTAAATGGGATTATCTGTGGACACATTCACTGAAACCGCACAGTCTGGCATCCTGGATTGTAGCAGAATGCAATAAACAAGCATAATTACTTCCACACAAAATGTCTATATATCAATGTTTTTTTGATGACCTATTTTCAGGGAGTTTTCTCCAGTAATTCAATCATCCAAACAAATTTCCAGCACACTTTGTACTGCAGTCTCAAAGCCTCACACTAAAAAAAGCCAGCTCTCCCATGTATTTACAAGGGAAAACTCACTTCATGGAGATCCACTTTCTCTGCCAGCAGTCAGAGAAGGCCCAACCTGCATCATGGTACAAGGGTTTATATGCTGTTATCATTTGTAGGGAGATTATTTACTAAATATATTCTTATCTTCATTTGCCTGAATGCCACTGAGTCTAATACAACTGAATAGTTCACCATGTTTGTAAAAACTAACAGTTGTTTTATTTTTCCAAAATGACAGATGCTGTAGAATTCCAATTAAAAAAGGTGGAGGAGTAGCTGCCACCTGGTAAAGCTGCCACCAAACAGGGAACTGGAATACTTGCTTGCTTTTTTATGATGAGTGTTTTATCATTTTTTTCGGGGGGTGGAGGGCTTGGTATAAAATTTTGAATAAATTACTGAGGAACAAAGAAGCATCTTGTGTTTTCTTGATATCTTCTGCCAAGAATATTAAATAGCTAAAATGTAATGAAAGATTAGGATGAAAGTACGTTGGAATCACAGGCAACAGAGAAGCATTATGGGATATTCTCTTGTGGGATGGATGATGACAGATTGTGCTGCATCTTAAAGTATTCAAGGGCAACATGCACTAGCCATTCTCAGCCAATTAAAAGTAATTTCATTCTTTGTACCTCTTTCCAGGAATCCATTTTGCAGACAGCATTGACATGTATGTCCAAAATTTGTGCCCCATTTTGATAGACTATTAGCCAAGAATCATATGCAAATTTACTCATTCTTTGAAATCTCAGCACCAAGAGCTTACCTTTGTCACAAAATAGCAGCTGCCACCACCAAGAATTAAGCCTCAAATTTGTACAGATATAAATATGGAAACTATGTGACATTTTCTTAGCAGTAGGTGTTGAACAGGACATACAAGATGACCGTTTTAACACACATATAGAGAACAAAATGCATTTCAGCCTAGAGAGGCAAAACACAACCAACTTCTGTATTCAAGCTTCTCTTTGAGTGAATCACCTGAAATGAGTAATAAAGGCTTATCTTTTTGTTTCTGTATTCAGCAAAAACAAAAAGGAGGCGACACCTAAGAGGCTTAAATTATCGAATGAAACAGTACATGTTCCAAGTTCAAAAGATGGAAGTCCAGCTCCCAGTCTCACAGAGACATTTTTAAATGAATTCACATCTTTATTTTGTCCCTCCTTTTTATGACTTTCTACAGACTTAAAATCTGATTCATAGAATCCAACATTTATTTCATTATTCTCTATTCTGGTAGGCTCCCACCAGAGTTCATTTTATATCTGCAACAAGATGAACTCCTCAAAGAGAAAAATGATTCAAATTCAGCCCAGTGTGGAGCAAACAGTAGTTATTCAATGAAGATCTGATGAAATGGGTTTTATTGATCTCAGGTGGACTCAACCCCTTTGGAGAGGGACAGCACAGTATTCAGGTCACAAGAAGAAGCAGACCTTCCTCTCCTTTCTTTACGTTAGAGGCAGGAAAAAGTCAGCCTCAAAATATCCAGGATAATTCTTACCAATGAAACTTAATAATTTTCCCAAAGAATATCATCTTTTAACCGTCAAAATAAGGCAATATCAGTTTTAAAAAGCAGAAAGACAGATATACTATATATCCCTATTTATTTACTGTGGGTATATGCATATATATGTATATTACATATATGCATATATACACATAGATATATTTATATATAAAATACTTATATACATATATTATATGCATGCATATTTCATGTAATTTTCCCACTCCAAAAGCTATCAAAGGCAACTTTACCATAAGCAAAGAAGCCATTTAGCCTTACGTCTTAAATACAAGTCTTGCACCCAACTCATACCTACAACACAGCTATATTTGTTCATTACACAGGGAAAAATGCACTTATATGTCTATTTTTGACAGTCACCACTTGATCCATTACCTAAACTCAATGATTCAACAATTTACCACTTCATGCATCCATAATGTATCTTACAGGATATACAGAAGATAAAATCCTATCGAATTTTTCACGAATTAAAAGAAAAAAATTGCTAAAAACAATTTGAAGGAAATTCTGGGACGCCTATTGTACGGACTATTTTCCATTGCACTGTTTTTATGTAAGACACAAATTGCAAGCAATTACAAAGATACTAGTTTATGCAATATGAATGTGATAGCCTATAAGCAATCTGAAATTGAGGATAGTAAGAAAACCTATTAATTGGAAGATAGCTGCCTGAAATATCGCAATAGTACTTATGCTCATTTAAAAAAGGGCAAATACAAGAATTTTTAAGATGAATGAGCTAAATAATTTTGTTTTTGTTTTTTTAAGTTGAGACTTGATAAAGTTTAGCCTGACACTAGGAATATACTCAAATCTTTCCAATCCTTAGGGGAAAGAAATTTTTTTTTTTGGTTAAGTGGTGACATAATTTCTACTAAAATAGATAAAAATGGATCATTTTAAGCACCAGCATTTCTTAGTCTCAAGGCACTGTGTTAATCAGCTCAGAGGAACTCCCTAGCTTCAATTCCTATGTCTTGAAATACATTCAAAGTTCCATCATTCAATAAATAATCAGTCTTCAAACCACCATCTTCTATTTCTCTCTTCTTCCCTTCCAATTATCAACTTCTGTGGAATTGTATGTATTAGCTGCCTCCATGTTTCCTTCCTGGATATTTCCTAACTCTATAGGTCCTTGCTATATCTTCCATTGCTTGAGGACCACCAATGACTCACTCTCTAGAGAATGGCACCAAGTCCTAGCAATTATACTGATTACATTTATATCAAATGAGGTAATTTGAGTACTTGTTATACATTTAAACATTATATAAGAAGGATGGTATTAATATACCTCCAAATGATATATCAAATGTCCATTTTGACTGATGCAATGTAACAGCCTTATAACTGTTTCCTGATTCCTAGTCTCACTCTTCTCCAATCCGCCTATACACTGATACTTGAGTAATATTCCTAAAATAAAGAGATCTACTCAAGACATTTCACTGCTCAAAACTCTTCAATAGTTTCCCGTTATATATTGGACAAATTCCAATCTCCAAACCCTTCAATTAGCCATTGGAAATCAGACTTAATTTGACACTTTTCCACTAAGACATCCCCTCCCAACATTTTCCTCCCTCCAAACACCACAGTCTCATTCCCATTCCAGGCTTCTGTGTATGCCATCCCTTTGCCACTAACGCCTCCTTCCTCATCAGGGACCCCTGAAGCCCCACCCGCCCACACTGCTGGGTCTGTATTCAACCTTATATACTCCTAGAAATCCTCCCAGAGGTGAATTTAGCTTACACTCCCATACAATGCACACTTTCATATTCTGCAAACTCTGCTACATATGAGAGCTATTTGTGTATGGATCTTTCTCTCGCAAAAGCTTAGCAAACCATGAGAGAAATAGTCTCTCTGGGCAGATATTTATCGTAAGAAAGGTGCTCAATAAAGACTCGCTGAATTGATTTGTGCTTCTGTCTTCACCATTAATAAGAATATTAAAATAGTTATTTGGACCACCTGACAAAGTTTTCCACTAACTTTTAAATGAAGCTATCAGGGCTTTTCAAATATAATAAAAACAAATAGCCTAGACCTGAAAAATAATGAAAATGTTATTTAAAAATATACACACAAATAAACTGCTTGAAATAAAAAAGTCTATAGCTATATCTTCTATCTATCACCTAACAGAAAACAGTAACTAATTCTAACCAACTATGCATGGAGAAAGAAAATAAGACACAGGAAAGCAAGAATAAGTGTCACCCACAAAATGAAAGATATTATGTGCCTATGCCCTGGTAAGTGCACTTAGACTCCCATCTCAGAGGCTGGTTCAGTTATCCTCCCACCTACCGACAGACCTGAATCTTTGGACCAACTCCAAGACTGTCTGGCCTCCTGAAGTTCCACTGGCTTGTAAAGACTATGAGGTCAATCACTATAGTCCACACTCCTCCTTCTAGGGTTACTCTGAAACTGAACCCGCCTTAAGAAGAGGAGAGAGGGATGGGAAGCTTTCCCAGGCCTCTGTTCTGTGGCCCTAGCTTTGTTTTAGGATAGCATGAAACCTGCCACTGAATTAATCAGTTCAGATAAAAGGTCTACTATCAAGCCCCATCTTGAGGTAAAGATGGTAGAGCTTTAAGATTCAAGAAATAAGCCGTCCAGTCAGTGCCAGTGACAGAACAGAAAAATTAAAGAGTGAATGCCAGCAGGAACAGCACGGAAAAAGGAGGAAAGCATGATTCTGCAGGAGTGGAAAAGGAACTGCACTCACTCTATGAATATTTTAACAGAAAATCCTTCTTTCCTATTAATTAATAAATTATTCTTTCCAAATATATAAAGACTATCTTTCCAAGGAAACTTGTAAAATATTTATCTCTTGTCAGTGTGCACAGGAATTGATTCGCGCTTATTGAATGAGACCCAAAAGTTCACATTAACGAGGACCTTGCATAATTTCATTTACTTTAATATCTGTGTGCAAATATGAAAAGCAAGAGAGAGAGAGAGAGAGTAACACACTAGAATTTTTAGGCAGAAAGAAATGTTAACCCATACTTTTAAGTTATGTTAACTACAAGGCTCCCCAAATTATATCACAGTAAAAATATTTTTAAACAATGGTATCACAGGCATCAAAGTCCTCCCTCTCAAACTCTTCAAGATGCTGAGCAACATCGAGGGTTTTTAAATCTTAAATTCGTGCTTGAAGGAAGTGAAGAGGAAAAAGAATAGCCACAAACAAGAAAGAAAAAAGAAGAAGAAGAAAAAGGAAAGGGAATGAGTGAGAAGAAAATAAAGCAAAGATCCTAATAGAAGAGCAAATCTTTTTTCTGTTTTGAACTTCTGTGAGCATTTCTAACTCACCCCATCCCCCGTTCCATTTGAATTCAACTCAATTCGAACATTTGCTGAACATCTGCCATGTTCAGGACTAAGCTAGGTGAAGGACCTCATCTCTGGGATTAATGATAAAACTAGAGACCAATTCCAAATGTAACGGCACTGTCTGTCACTTAGCTGGTTTCCGGAGCTGCCTTGGGACTCCAGCACCTCCTATGGCCGGCTTGAGAAGAGTTAATCCAAGCTGATGGCTTTGACTTGACTAAAAAGTTGCCATGGGCTTAAGACACTTCATGTTTCATTACTGTCCACTTCTTACCTCCACCACCCTGTCCTCCCTAACAGGTAAATATGCGTGTACACACACACACACACACACCCTGACTTGAAGCCCTGGCCCCTGGGACATATCCAAGCTTCACTGGTGTCAACTCATCTAGAAGGAAATGCTCATTCAAAATTGCTCCTGCAAGAATGAGTATACATGCAGGATCTATCATGGGGGCTTTACTTTTAGGGCACAGATGGTGTCTGGATCTAGGTGATGCCTACGAGTATGCACCTTCCTAGGAATCTAAGTAAATGAAGGTCTGATGCCAAAAGTGGCCCTCACGATGGACAGGTCAAAGTGACTGCAGACCTAACACTTGGATTTGGATGAGAATCAAAGGAAGGAAAGGTCAGATGCAACTGGCTCATGTCAAAAGCAAAAAGCGACTGCAACGTTAGACCCTCACAGTACTTTTTCTGTATGACCTAGTGCATTGAATGTTCCTGAAGCACCTACTATAGGTACTGAGTCCAAGAACAAATGAAATACAGTCTTTGCCCTCAAGGAGCTAGTCTAGTGGGAGAGACAGACTAGAAAGGCTATAGTGAATGTGGATAACGTGCTGTGGGAACAGAGCACTCACTCCTGAACTCACAGCTAATCTCCCCTCTTTGTAGATGGGTGTTGACCCGTCTACAAAGGCCACAGAGTAGCCACTGACCTTTCCTCACCTATGGCCGCCACAATGTCCCTGTGATGTTTTTGAATGGCTGAACACAGTCCGAACAACACAGGCCAGTAACAACTCACATACATCACCACTGCAAACAATTTAAATAACATTAGAAGCTTTCCTAGCTGACAGCCTCTCATCAGTACTGTCCATCAGTGCTATGGAAAAGTACTAGTGATATTTTATCAGCTGTTTCTGACTCTATCATAGCGCTGTCCAATAGACTTTCTGCAGTGAAGGAAATGTTTTATATCTGCATTGCCCCATAGGTAGTCACTGAGCACTTGAAATGCGGCTACTGTGGCTGAGGCACTGAACCAATTTATTTTAATAAATTTAAAATGAAATAGCCACAAATGCTTAGTGGCTATGGTACTGGATGGCACAGTTCTAAAATAGAAGTGTTTTAGGGTCGTGCAACACAACAAACTAAGTTTTCTGTTGATGTCAATACAGTATGCTTAATGTCTCTAAGAACTACAAACACAGATAAAAACTGGTTTTCTTTTGTAACCTGAAGTTGCTAATAGGGATTACGTCCAAGAATATGTTAAAAGTTAAAGTATAATTGAAGCATATGCATGTCTTGCTTAAATTGGCTCAGACGTTTACCACGGACCTTCACGATAAAGTGGAAAACGTTCTGAAATATTTGGAAGTTAAGATGCTTAACACAGAGAGATATTTGGGAAAGACTTATTCTCAAGTAGTTCTAGAAAAAGACAGTGCCTTAAAAGTGAGATTAAAGAAGGTTTTGAATGTGGGGGTTGAATCAGATCAGCGGATTGCAGGCATCATGAGTATGAGGACCCCGTACGTTTCTGCACTGCTTGATTATTACTGTCTAACAGATGTGGGGCACTTAGGAAACTCGTAATGGAAGTAGTTAAAGTAGTGCAGAGGGGAATATTCTGTATCTGGATCACCATGGTTATTGCATGACCATGTGCATTTGTTAAAACTTTCAAGACCGTACACTAGAAAAGGTCAATTATGCCTTGCTTTTTTTAATAAGGGGAGGAAGAATAAGACGAGAGCACTTGGGAAAGCCATGAATGGAGAGCTGCAGAAAGCAACTGATGTGTGAAAGGCAGCATCACACCTCATAGGAAGCAAACCAGTACATCCCAAATAGCAAACTGATCTCCTAGGACTGAAAGGAGAAAAAGCCTCAAGCTTGGGAATCAGAAAGGACATACAGGCTGAGACAAGCTGTGTGATGTTAGGCAGGTCAGTTGACTTCTCTGTGCCTCAGTTTCCTCTGCTGTAAAATGTGTAAAATGAAAACATATACCTCTAAGGGTTTTGGGGAGAATGAAATGAGAAAACGTCCACAGAATGTTCAGCACTGGGTCTGCGCCCAGCAAACACTGAGTAGATGGTAAATGGAAATAAAACACAAGCTCATCTTCTTAATGAAGCCCTTCCTTTGAGGTCCTCTGGTCCTGAATGAGGGGATTCCATTAAAATATTCACAGTTGGAACAGTTGGCCAATGGGTGATCAAACAAAGTTACCAGCTTAGACATAACTCAAATCTCTTGAGAGTAAGAGGAAGGGGAAACACATTTCATGCTTCCAGAAAAACCTGAATTTTTGCCAGAAGCAAAATTTTCCCCACATAAAATTTTAAGCAAGTCCCCAAATGTCTAAGTGTACACATGAGAGCATAAGTGAATTCATCAATGAAATAATTTATCCTGGCAAATTTCCCAGAGTAGAAGCAACCAGAGTCTACAGAAAAAGGACAGAGACATGAAATAAAGAAAGTTGTTACTCTGCAAATCAAGAGTAATTAATTTTTTAAAAGGAAACTAGTTATTATTTGTCAGGGGAAAAAAGCATGAACATTTTCTATTCCTGGTTACCATTTGTTTTCCGAGGATAAACAGACCAAGCTGAGAGTCACAACATACTGGATTTCACAGATCCCATACTTGGAATAAATTAAGCAATTAGTTCTTGCAGCGGAATTGGGTATAATTTGTAGTTAATGTGGCCCTGAAAGCGGTAAGACATTACTTAAAAGTTCAGAATCTGATTCATGACATATTTAATGATAATATTTAAACCTTTGAATCCCGTGTACCTTGCAGGGCTATAACTCACTTAATTCAAAGATCCTGAATTCTCATTAGCTGAAAGAAACTATTCCTTAAAAGCTCTTAAAACACCTACCTCTCCTCTATGACTCACGGTTAAGCCTCCTTACAGGAAAGCCACTGCAGTTTTTCCCATTACCTGTTCAGTGGGTCAAGATTAAATAATAACTTGAGTCACACAGTCATTACATTAGTTCTCCACCTAACAGAAAAAACTTATCAATTATTTTAGAGAAGGTCCAAATTCACTTAGGGAATTATCTTGGAGTCATCTTTAATTTCTGCCTCTCTGATTAAGAATCTCCTTCAGCTAAATAATATTAAATATTGTGTTATTCATGTGATTTTTAAACATAACAGCAAGTCAGATATCAGAAATCAAGCCCACAGTAAAAACTTGTTACTAATCCGGAGCCTTTGCTAATATTTAAATGTCAAACTAGCTCAGGAGTTGTCAAAGTGTGGACCTGGACACAGCACCAGCATATCCTGGGAATCTGTTAGACCTGGAGATTTGCAGGCCCCACCCACCCCAGATCTACTGAAACAGAAACTCTTCAGGGTGGACTCCACAATCTGTGTTTTAACTAGTTCTCCTGGTGATGCTCACGCACACTATAGCTTGGGAACTGTGATGTAGCTAGTTCTAGCAAAACAGTTGAGGCCATAGGCCAATCTTGATAGAATTATCCAAATAGATGAACTCACAATTTATCCCCCACAAAAAACAACAACAAACTGTAATATTCCTCTTAAACCCTAGTAGTAACCGAATGAGAATTTTTCTGTTTTGGAGAATTATTGGAAAGAAGCAATTGGTCTGTATTTCCCTCCAAAACATCAGGACACTTTGGACACAGAAAGCGGTAAGGTTATTAAGACATTCTTAATTGCTAACAATGAACACCTTAGTGAATCTACAAAATGCTACAGAAAAAGGTTAGAATGCAGCCCAACATGCAAACTGTGCCGGAACTGTCATCCTACACAGCAGCCTCAGTGGACAGAGTTCTCCTGAGCGTCTATCTACTCCCTGTGCTGGGCCACTCACTGGCTCCAAAGACACTGAGGATGAGTAATAACCACACCCACAGTCACTACAGTAGATGATGAGGGGAAGACAATTAAAGTGGAGGCTGAATTTTTCATGTTAGATAATGTGCCTCAGTTTTTCAAAATGTGCTACCCTGACATCAAGATATCCATCCCATTTGAGGTTGCCAAGGCCCCTAGGTCAGCCTGTAGGCAACAAAGGAAAAGGCCAACTTTGTTAAAATGGGAAGGGGTAGAAAAGCAGTCACCTGCCAGTCTCAAAACAAACAAACAAACAAATAAACAAACGAAAAACACACACGTTTTGAGTTCTAATACAGGCTTACGTTCAAGATCATCGCATAAACTTGTGACACTCCTAAACAATGAGTTTAATTCTTCACAGTTAAACTTTACATCATCAAAGCATTAAGACTATGTCCAATAAACTGAACTCTAAATAACCCCAAACAAGCTACAAACAATGCTTTACTGTGAAAAGCCTTTGCAAAATGTGGCCTATTGGAATGGAGTATCATTTGGCCACAAAAAGGAATGGAGTACTAATACAGGCTACAACATGGATGGATCTTGAAAACATTACGATAAGTGAATGAAGCCAGACAATAAAGGCCACATGCTGTATGATTCTATTTATAGGAAACGCTCCAAATAGGAGAATCTATAGAAAAAGTAGATTGGTGACTGCCAGCGCTGGGGTCAAGAGAATGAGAAACGACTGTTCATAGAGTTTCATTTTGGGGTGATTAAAATGTTCTGTAATTAGATAGATAGTGGTGATGGTCGCACAACTCTGTGAATATACTAAACTGAATTGTACACTTTAACAAGACAGATTGTATGCCATGCATATTATACCTCAATTAAAAAATGCACAATATACTCAGGGCATGTGGTTTGGATGGCATACAAAGCAGTACTCTCTGATTTCTTTCCATACTACAGTAAGATTTACTTTAAATGAGAATCTAAGTACCAAAAGGATCTGGCTTTGTTGTTAAGACAGATCTATGCACTAGAAAAGTAAATTCAACAGGTGCGTATTTGAGGACCACAACACTTTAAAAATAATGTCTTCCCCTCTCCTCGATCAACTGTATGATTTTAGAGAAAACCAGGACAGATTCCCCGGCAAGTCTTAAATATCACCGTGTGTCTCACATCACACCTGAGCACTTTCATAAAGCTTCTGGAATTTAAATTATGTCTATGTATCTGGGGAGCTGTTGGCAATTATCACGATATTTGTGATGCAATTCTCATTAGTTTGAATATAAAAACGATTTCTCTTTGTAAAGATGCCAAGAGCAGCACCATCTATTGGACGAAAATGTAGGTTAACAGCTACTTTATTAGGAACAATCTAATATTTAACAATTGGGATCTTCTAACTGAAAACAAGTAAGACATGTACACTCACACACGGAGGTACATTTTCTAGCTTTTAGGTTTATGCCTCCAAACCTATTCTAGTCCATCGTCATAGCAAATCTTCCTCAAGGAAAAAAGGCATTTCTTTTATAAAATGCAAAAATCCAATCCTACAGTTCTTCTGGAAAATGACCGGAACGCTTGAACCTACATCCCATCTAACTGGCTACTTCCGAATGCAATTCCAGTACTAAATGTGTAACCTGCGAGGAGATGAACCCATGAATAAATACATCAACCTGCAGCTCTCCTCCGACTTTGACAGCAGTGGCACAACGCTGATAGAAATTTTGCTTTAAACAAATTTTGCTTGAAACTTTTTAAGTAACTGCCCAGACTTGAATGTAAATTAAAAGTGCTAAAAAACACAAAAAAGTCAGGTTGATGCTTGTTCCTGTTACTACCTTTCAGGCGTTGTGAGCGAGTGTGTGCGTGCGCGCGCGTGTGTGTTTCGCATCAGACACGTGTATTTTTCATTCAAGCCCATTATATCCATAGCATGAATTTTACAGCAAAAACGGGATGTAGTACGTAGCTCCGCACTACGGTTGAATTTCTGGTTGGATTTATTTCTGTACATGTATCGAACAGGCTCTTTGCACACTTTGCAGAAAAGGACAGAGAAGAGCTGAGCACAGGGACCGTGACTGCCCAGCCCCTCTCCTGTGGCAGCCGGAGCACGTCCCCGGCGGGGAGAAGGAAGGTGGCGGGCGGAGGTGCGAGGTGGGGAGGGGGCGCATTCTCCACGCTGGGCACCCACCCTGCCGCCGCCGACACCGTGGGATCCCCGTCCACCGTCCCTTTTTCCTCCTTGCCAGAGGGCGGCGGCGGCAGCAAGTACCCAATGCTCTGATATCCCCCCACCCGTGTCCCAAACGATCCCCAAGAGGAAACCCCACCGAGGTCTCATAACTCACCCAGGCGGCAAACACACAGGAGCTGAATGCCAGCGAGGACGCGCGTTAGGATTAGCATTTCCAGACGGTCCGGGGACCCCCAGCACGCGGCTCCTTAGCTTCTCGGGGTGCAGATGAAGGGAGCGCGAAGGAAGTGTTTTCTCCTCCAGTGTATAGATTGGTGTAAGAAGACTCGTGTGTGTGTGTGTGTGTGTGTGTGTGTGTGAGAGAGAGAGAGAGAGAGAGAGAGAGAGAGCGCGAGAGAGAGAGAGCGAGAGAGAGAGAGTGAGAGATGGGGGGAGGAGAGAATCGACAGAAGGACGCGAGGTGGTGGTCGCGGGAACTGGAGTCGCTAGAGGAGGCGCACGTCGGAGGGCGGGCGGAGTTGGTTCCCCTCGCGAGCTGCAGCGGCCGCGGTCTGAGCGCTCGGAGCGCCGCGGAGCTGAGTGCCGGGTGCGCGCTCGGCCGGCTGTGCGCGCCGCGGGGGCGGGGGCGGGGGCGCGGGCGGGGGCGGGGGCGCAGTCTGCGCTGCTGAGAGCGAGCCGCCCGCCGGGGTCGCGCGCGGGGGCCTGAGGGGCGCGGCTGACGCTCGGAGGCAGGGTCCCAGTATAGCGATTCTCGTAGAGACAGTCCTCTCGCCGCTCCCGCCCCTGCCAGTGGCTTCGCAGCCTTGGAGTTAGTGGAACCCTCTGGGGTTTACAATCTTGGCGGAGAAAAGGTCCCTTCATTAGGACTCTTTGATCCCTTTGGAAGAGAAGAGGCCAAACCCTCATTGCCCTGCGCTGCTAAGCATTGACTTTTGGGGTTCACTCCTGGAAATGTTTTTCATTTTATTGTTGTCCTCCCTGCAGATGCTAAGTGAATCCCACCAGAAAGTGGTGGGGGAGCCTGCGTAAGCTGGGTTCCCCCTTCCCTTTCCTTTTTATTTTCCAAATCACCAAAGGAATCCGAGACCCTGTTTCCTCTAGGGCAGTTGACTGCAAACAATCTCCCTCTCTGATTGGGACCAGTCAGACTCTGCCCCTTCCCCGAATTCCAATCAAATTTTCTTGCTGTGCACAGCTGCTTGGAGGAACATTCAACTCTGCAATGGGTCGCATGGCAAGGTGTTTTTAATTGCTTGATTGAAGGATATACAAAATAAATACAATGCATGATTTGTGCCTCAGAGCTGGAAACGTCCTGCATGTTCCTGTGGTGGTCTCTCTGAGCATCTTAATGGCGGGAAGTATGCCCCGTTTATTACTATAACCCAATTCCTCGCAAAAGCAGAAATAGTAGTTTCCTGAATATTTACTGAATTAATTTGAAGCCTAAATAAAAAGATCAGGCAACTGGTTTTATCCTCCATGAGCCTCACTGTTCTAAGCCCTGAACATTTATGCACTGTTCTAAGCCCTGAACATTTATGCACTTTTCAAAAGATTCTCATTTATATATCCTTTAAGTAGGTACATGTTTCTACTTTTATGAGACCCAATTTGGTGCCGTTTAGGAATCCACTCTAAGTAAGGCACAGAAAATCAAGTTCTGGGTTTCTCTCTTGTATTCTTAGCAACCTTTTGATGTACATTATCTGTACAGTGTGTGCTCCTGTCTCCTGTTCTGGTCGCAAAAATAATATTTTAGCTTTAAATTTTTTAAAGAAAGCTTATTGTATACAAAATTGAATTCTGAATGTATTTTGAGTGTTACCACCTGTCCTCACTAATAGCCGCAGCCTCTAAAACCCAGGTGAAATGTGCAAAGCCAGTGATAGAGTTTGCTATTGCTTTAGGAATGGACTGTAGTCATGTAGTTAATTTCAAATTGATCTAGAATGGTTATTCAAGAATACATATAAATATTAAGAAATTGACCCTTGATCTAATTTTTTCCATAATAGAAATGCTGCAAGTTTGAAAATAATTATAATGGGAATGTTTAATTGCTTAGTTTCCACTTGGGAAGAAACTTTTTGCTGACCCACTAGTAGTGTGTATATAAACTATAAATGTACTAAGAGGTGAGAGAAAGTGTTTAATGTTGACTGGAATAGGCAGAGGAGGTTTCCTAGAGATGTGTAGTTAATTCAGGACTAGCAGGAAAGAAATTAATGTGAAAGAGGGTGGGGACAACAATGAAAGAAGCAGAGTCATGAGCTATAAAAACAGTGTGAATTAAATTTGAGCAAGATTAAGTGAGGTCAGACTATGGGAAACACTGATTTCCTAATTAGAGGAGCTTATACCTGAAATACTAAGCAAGAGGGAACCACAAAAGAAATTTCCAAGAACTTCAACTTTGTTAGCTTTGCTCAGGGGCATGTGTGGTGCTCCTTAAGGTCTGTTGTCAGGTCTGCCAGGACAATCCAACAATGACAAAAATCACCCAACACCCCTCTTACTTGGTCAAAAGGTCACTTTACTAGTCACTGTTTTCAGTTAGATCACAAACACAAGGTACTGTTGAAACCAATTACCCTCCTAAAACGGGCAGATGCTCCCTGTGGTCTGCTAATTCAGTTCCACAGTGAAATTATTGTCATTCACTTGGGAAGGCACAAAGGCCACCTTTTGAGGGAGTGGTCAAGTTGCGAGTATTGAGGTCTGTATGGTAAGCAGGACAGCAACCAATTCAATGTGACTGAGTGACAGCCATGGAGAACTGACAGAGGGAATCAGCCAGTGTGGATCCAAGGGTCCTGGGGAGGAGGATGGAGTGGGAGGCTCCAGTGCTTCCGTTTTTGGAAAACAGGTCATTGCAACAGCCCAGGTGTGGGAGAAAAGAAGGCATCAGAAGGGCAGGAACGTCAAAAGTATATTGTATTTCACCATTTTATGGGGGTCACGGTCATTTCTGAGATGTTTTACCTGATCAATACACATTAGTCATTGTGATTTAAAGTTGTAAACCTGTAAAACCACATTAGAATCTGAATTTGTCTATCATCTGTTTATATTCCTACATACCTGGATAGCCATATCTGGATATAGAGAGCTAAATATAGATATATTCTCTATATATTTTATATGTTTATAAATCTATCATATATTTACATATTTTATAGTAATATTCTTTATATATTTATGACATATATAGAGAGAAAGGGTGCCAAAAAATGTATATACATTTTAAAAAACAAAAACACTATATTAAAATTACACTGATGGTAACCACTTTGAGCACCTCTTGTAATTGCAGAAGTCAAATGTGACTTGTATTCATCTTTTGTTATCAGTTTATATTGAGTATTACAATTTTAATACAGTCTTTTTCTTTCTTAAAATGTGTGTACATTTTTTGGCAACCTCTGTATAGTCTAGATATATATTCTATAATATTATTTATGTGTGTGTAGGCTGTTAAAGTTTATTTACATTATGCTCTATCAGATCATTCACATTTACGTCCTGGAAGTTTGTATTGATATACAGAGTTCAGTATATTCCTGGAAGAGATTTTTTCTTTTTTCAAAAACCAAAACAAACAGAATACAATTAATATGACCGTTGGGTAGCTTAATGACCATCTTGCTTGTTTGGGTTCTCGTCTGGAATTTGAATGGACTGTATCCAGAGGCTGCCATGGTAATTTGAGAGTCACAGAGTTCTTTGCTTTTCACCATAAACTCTTTGTTTAATTCCTAAATATTTAAATTTAGTTTTGGATTTTCTGGTGGGCCTTCATCTTGGTTTTTCAGCCAGAGCTATGGTTAACTCAAGTGTAACCCATGTTTCACTGGGTATCCAGAAGTCACACCTGCAGAAAGAAGGTTGTGTTCGTTTCCATCCACTGCACAGCCACAGCTGTAGTCAAAAGAGAGTTACTGTTGTGCTGTTGCTCATACCAGTTGCCAAAGGGGACACTCTTGTGGCACTGGAACTCTGGCTTCACTCTTTGCCAGTACCAGTAACAATTATTTTGCATCCATCCATCCATCCATCCATCCATCCATCAATCCATCTATATCAATTCTTTATAATTCATCCTTTACACTCATTCTTGCATTCAACATATTTCTATTGCATAGCTATTGTGTGTTATGCATTGCTTTAGGGGCTGACCATTCAAGTATGAATTGCTCCATCACTACCATAAAGGAACTCATGGTCTAAAAGGAGATAAAAGCATTGCAACTACGAAATGTCTTTGCTAAGTATTGTTGGATAAAATATTGGATGCCTGGTTGAATTTGAATTTCACATAAACAATGAATAATTTTTAGCACAAAATAATTTTAGTGTACTCTGATGCACTAAATTTAATGAATAAACCTAAGGAATATATATTTTAGTACAATGAAAAAAATGTTAGTACCAATTAACTTTTAGTGTACTTCCAGGCAATATTTGGGACATATTTACATTTAAAAAGAACTCATTATTTATCTGAAGCTCAAATTTAAGAGGGTGTCCTGTATTTTTATTTGCTAAGTCTGCCCATCTCACTTTGGTGTGTCTAGGAATTGTGTGATGTCAGGGCTAGTCATTGGTGGATGGGAAATGTCCACGGTATCCCATAGGTTTCCTCACTCTGCAAATTATTTCCAAAGTGTCTCTAATATGAATAAAGATAGAGGCAGACGGGGGAAGGAGGGTGTTTTCTCTGTAGAATCTGTGTGGCTCAGAACTACAGAATATCGTATAATCACTGAATAAAACATGGAATTAAGGGGCAAGTAAATATCTGTACTTTATATACTGTGACAGTAATAAGTTGCTCCTGTTTGGCTCACATACATTATTGCTCACTTTTATCCATTGTCATTGAAAAATATATTTCAGCAGAAATAACTAGTTTGGATCAATTCAATATTTATAGTCTGGGAATGTAATAGTTATGTCTTTACTTGGTTTCTGTGATTACAAGATGTTCATCAGAAGCAGATCTCATTTGACTTGACACCAAGTATTTTAGAGTGTGAGGATAGATTTAGCTTGTGTTTTTCACTTTACAAATGTTCCCATGTGACGGACACAATGGCACATACTCATATTCTTGTAGTGAAATTTCTGAAGAGACTGAAGAGTAATTTTACATTCTGCAACATAGTCAAATCTCTTATTTGGATTTGTTCTACTAGTAACTTTCTCCCTAAAAAGCAAGTGTTTCCTACCTGCCCGAAATTTGCATCTTCATGCCTAATAAACCTTACGAATTTATCAAGATGACCCATTCCTGCATTTTCACACTCTCGGGCATAAAACGGTGGAAGGATCCTCACTGACAGGCCCAGGGCTGAGTGTGATGTGGTGCTGAGTCCATCTGAAGAGAGATCATTGTGTTTAAGAGAAATAAGTCAGACAGAAAAAGTTGAGAATCATATGCTTTCATTGATATGTGGGATATAAAACTGAAAGCAACAAAGGAACGAGACAAACAAAAACTCATAGACACAGACAATAGTTTAGTGGTTACCAGAGGGTAAGGGAGGAGGGGGCTGATAAAAGAGGGGGTCAAATACATGGTGATGGAAGGAGAACTGACTCTGGGTGGTGAGCACACAATGTGATATATAGATGATGTGTTACAGAATTGTACACTTGAAACCTATGTAAATTTACTAACTGTTGTCACCCCAATAAATTTGAATAAAAAAAAGAAAACCACAGCAACCTACATACTTAGCCTTTTAGTTTCTTATCACGATTGACTATAAAATAATTTAAACTCATTATATGCAAAATATATAATTTAGTGATTAAAATTGTATTAAAGAACACAAAAAAGTAGGAACTATTGTTTCTATGTCAGGAACAGTTAGTATATAGTATAAGATTCAGGATAATTCTTCCTCTGTGTATTAGTAGAATAACCTGTGTTTGCATTTTTTGTATGTTCAATTTAAAACAGTGATTAAAAAATAACTATAATCTTTGAAAATTATTTGTGGATGATTATTGTTTAAATTGCCATTTCACTCTCAAAAAGAAAACATGAAATTGTAGCAAAGATTTTAGGTGTCTTCTTAAATACTTTGTTATAATGCTATCTTGGTTTGGAAATTTTCATTTGTCTTGTGGATAAGCCCATTTTTGTATATGTTTCAAATTAGGGTGTTAAAGTCTTATTGAGACTCTTTATCCTGAACTAAATTTTTATTTGATTAACTGACCCATTTTAAAATGATTTAGAATTTTTAAGTAGACTTTATATTTTACATCAGTTTTAGGGTCACAGAAAATTGAGCGGCAAGTAGAGAGAGTTCCCCCAAAACACGCACTATCAAAATCCCACACCAGAGTGATACATTTGTTATAATTCAGCTACACTGAACTAGAGTTCTCCAATTGTTAACATCTTACCTTGATCATTCTCTTTTGTTTCTTCTCTTTCTAGATGTGCATATCTATATCTGCATCTATATCTATAAACTAAAAAGACCTTCTTGGCAAAGTAGTTGGGCTGATTTAAACTACTTCACCCACTCTCCTTCAGGCTATGGTCCTTTGGTGGCTTCTTGAATTTATCAAAGATTTGCTGATTCCAGGGTATTTTATTAACAGCATGATATAGAAACAGAATTAGTGATTATTAGGAGCCATCTCACATTATTTAAGAATGATCCATGCGAGATCCATGTTGTTTCCTTGGAAAATTTGCTCTTGATTTTGAAAATGTTTATTTTCAGACACAATGCCCTACCCTCCATCCCCCAGTTACCTTGTTCCTGGCTCTGTCCCTCTTGGATAGAATATCACACCTGCCTTTTTACACAGCATCCTGCCATCAGTCTTTTTAGGTTTTAGTCCACATTCAACACCAGAGTAATTTTTCTAAAATGAATATCTAATACGAGTACACACCAGTAAACAGGAACTGGCACTAGTGATTGCTTCTAAAGATTTAAAAGTATTATCCAAAAATGATGAATTAGTCTCTAGAGTGGGAACTTTCATTTGAGGAGCTCCTGTAAGGCAGCAGTGTGCTATACTGTGAATTGTTGGTTGTGTTAAGATCATTGTTAGTTGGATGAGGAAAACTGCATTGTTGAGAACGGGAGAGGTGATTCCTCTTTTACCCTATGCTGGTCATAAGTTAATGACTGACATTTCAACTCCTATACTCCCTACCCCCTCCTCCCCACCCCACCACCATCTCTATTACAAAACATAATAGAAGAGTCCTATTTTTCTTCCCCCCCCCCCAACAAGGATCTGAACTCCATTATTCAGATAAGGTTCAAGAGAAGGTGTCCTCAAATTTGCATTGGATTACAGAGTCATATGGCAAAATGTAGTGGTTTTTTTTGCTACTTCCATTTCCTTACCATTTAAAGGTAAAAACATTCTTCTCCCTGTTCTATCAGAGGCAAGCACGGGATTTAAAGTCTTCTTACTAGCTTAATTTAAACTCAATATTTGCCTGGTCTCTAGGCCTTGACAAATATCCAGGAGACAGTTAGAGTGGAAAGCAAGTGTATAAAACAAGTTGTGAAAATCAGAGAAACAGCATTGGACTGGCTCCTTGGAATGAGCTGTTCTGTTTCAAATGCACAAACGTTGCTGAATAGTAGTCATTTAGCTGTGCCCTGCCTACCGCCAGTCAAAACTAACGTACAGCCTCTCTAGGTGATCTGTATACTTTTGATGGCATTAAAAATTAGTATGTTCACCTTTCCTTTTAGCCTTGAGACCATCCCTGCATAATGCCGTCCACTTGACTTCAGGGACCCCGGACAACTCTCTTCCTTCACTTGGACAAAGAATTTCTGCTTTCCTCCAATCCTAGATGCTGAAGTTTTCCTTCTCTTGTTAAATGCTCATTCTTCCAAGCTTGAGCTTGGTCAGAACCCACTGACTTATGGAGCCAGGGATCCATCGTTTCTTTGGATCTCTCCCTCCCAATTTATTCTTCTTACCAAGCTATTCAAGTACTTTTCCATGAAAAAAAGTCTTCTCTTGACTGCATATCTTATTATAATTACAGTACCAGGTGTGTCTTCCTTCAGAATGTTCCTGTAAGAATAGAGTATAATCATCTCCATGTCCTCACCTCTCAATTTTTCCCAAACCACTAACATTAGGTGTCTGCCTTCCTTTTTCCATTAATAGTGGTTTTTAAAAGCTAAAAAAAAAATCACATTCTAATGGTCTTGCAAGTACAGGGCACCTGAAACTAAAAACTCACCATTTCTCCCAATCCGGTACTTTCTGTTATCCACAAAACCCGAGATGTCTCTTTAGTCCCTTCTTCCTCACCACTCCACCTAGTAAGTCACCAAATCCTACAGCTTACTCTTAAATTCTACCCTGTTTCTATCATGATTTCTTTAGATAATCAATGGGCCCGGCATATATTCAGTGCTTAATAACTAGTTAAATATATGAACTAATTTAGCAAAGAAGGGCAGCTGTCAAAACAATACCACTAACTGCTTCCCTTGCCTGCTAATGAGTTTCCAGGAAGCTCTGCAATCCCTCAGTTTGCAGCCTGGATGCTTCTCTCTCAGGTCCTGGATACTAATTTGTACGTCCAGCATCCCATTTCTCTTGCCTTACTGGCTGGCTTCTATGATAACAGACTTAGGCTGCTCACAACACATTTGCCTAGACTTAGAATTTACTTGGTGTTTTTTTGTTCTTCAACTGACAGCATGGCTAGTAGGCCTAAAATACCTGCAGTGCATCCCCAGACTGCTGTGATCCGATTCTCTCTTCTTCCCTCACAATTAACTCCCCTTCTGCTGATTCCATTCAAGCACCAGACCATCCAGGCTTGGGGACTTCAAACTTGACCTGATGTTTCCAGCAGCCATATTTGGCCATTAGTTATTTAAAATTCTGAGAGTTAAGAAGCATCTGTATCTTGGAGCTGTTGCAAAACCCTGAAATTTGCCATTGGCCAAATTCTCTCTAAGTATCCATTTTTCCTTACATTATTTCTAGGCATTTTCTCCTGTTCCTTAAAGTAGAAGCTGAGGAGGTCCATAGAGCTAGAGGATTCTCTCAGTACTCTCATAACTACATAGGATAATACTACATAGATAACGTATAATACAATTGAGAAGCTGGTATAAAGCAAAGTTCTAGAAAACTAATTATCAACCCTCTACTGTATCCCCTTCTATCACAATAGTGATTATAGTCACACTTACACTTATACAGCACATATTGGGAGCCAAATGATGTTCTAAGAGTTGTATATGATTGTTTAATCCTCCAGCAAAACTAGGATGCAGGTAATACGGCCATCTTCCCAGTCTCATAGGAGAACTGAAGCAAAAATGATTTGTCCAGTCACACAGATAGTAAGTGACAGACCTGAGGTGTGAGCCCATGTACTCAATTACTCATCTACACTGCCTCTTCCTGAAGACACGTAAAAGGTTCTACACCAACTAATGCCTCACCAAACTCAGACCCGCTGCCTTGCAAAGTTGGACATGTGTTCCTGCTTTGCTTTCCTGATGCGTAGTACACTTTACAAATGTCAGTAAGGTGTACACACCAAATGTCAGTAAAAGAACAGTGTGTAATGCGAGAAATAAACATCATTCCAGGAATTCAAGCATGCCTTCTGCCCAAATGAGATTATTGTTAACCTGAGGAGAATACTGACTTGGGTTTCTCTTCAGTTACCTACGTAGATATATCCTGGAACTAATCCTTAACAGGATTTGGGAACTCAATATAGGAGAGCTGAGCAGAAAGAGACATCGAGGCTGGAGAACAAAGGGACACAGTTAGGACCCTGTTTTCTTTCCTGAAGCCTCCAGCACCTGGCTGATTTCCAAAAATCTTATCAGGAAAACAGAATATAATTATAGGATTTATCCTTTATTGACTATCAACTCCCCCAAATGTTTTCCCATTTGTTATCTTTAATCACCCCAAAGCTCCAAATTAGATATATCACTTCCCCATTTTGCAGATGTTTCCAAAGGCAGAAAGAGTTTCGCTCTACTCAGAGTCAAAGAACTTGTGGAGATGAGATTGGAATTAAAAACTGAGCTTCTTTGATCCCAGTATGTATGCTTTTTCCATAAACACACCTTGAATTTAGTTAGTAGGAAGAACTCTTTCTCAAGCAGTGGAGCCCCGAACGTACCCTAACCCCTAGCGAGCACCTGTGGTTCAAACTGCATTGACACGATTCCTGCTAGCTCTTTCCTCCAATGAGATGGGTTCTTTCTAGCCTTTATGCCAAAACATTTTTATATACGTATACCTGGCAAATTAATAGTTGAAGATCCATCAAGCATGTTTAATAACATGAAAAAGTACCTAAGGATGAGGGCAGATTAAAATAACAAAAACCAAAACGGAGAAATAGGTAATGCAAAGCGAGTATGTCAGTCAGTCACAATGGGCTAGGCCACACTGAAGCAACAAAGAGAAGAAAAAGATCTGTGACTTGACCAGACAAAAATTTATTTCTTGCTCACTAGAAGCCTGTTTAGGGTTCGAGTGACTTGCCAGGGAAGCTGCCTTGAAAGTGATTGGTTAGGAATCCAGGTTGATTCTGTGACTTTTTCTTGACATGCGCTTTTTACAACTTCAGCAAAAGAAAGTGTTGGTGGGTCTTGTACTGGCAACCGAAGCATCTCCACACAGATAGGACATATGAGGACCATTAAGTTTGTGAAATTGTTGCAACGATGTTGTTAACCTTTTTTGATATCAGAGGGATTAGTCATTATGAATTTGTACCAACTGGACAAACGGTTAACCAAGTTTATTATTTGGAAGTGCTGAAAAGGCTGCGTGAAAAAGTTAGATAACCTGAACTTTTCACCAACAATTCCTGGCTCTTGCATCATGACAATGCACCAGCTCACACGGCACTGTCTGTGGGGGAATTTTTAGCCAGTAAACAAATAACTGTATTGGAACATCCTCCCTACTCACCTGATCTGGCCCCCAATGACTTCTTTCTTTACCTGAAGATAAAGGAAATATTGAAAGGAAGACACTTGGATGACATTCAGGACATCAAGGGCAATATGATGACAGCTCTGATAGTCATTCCAGAAAAAGAGTTCCAAAATTGCTTTGAAGGGTGAACGAGGTGCTGGTATCAGTGTATAGCTTCCCAAGGGGAGTACTTCAAAGGTGACTGTAGTGATATTTAGCAATAAGGTATGTAGCACTTTTTCTAGGATGAGTTTGCAAATGTAATTGTCAGACCTCGTATATCACTTCCCTTCCAACCCACTGGCTTTCCAATGTGCCTAGAAGGAAAGGAGAAACAGATCTGGGTAATAGTGATATTGCCTGCATAGAATAAAAACAGAAAGAAACATGGGGGTAGGGGGAGGGAGAAAGAATGACAGTATAAAATAAGAAGATATAAAGAAACTCAAAATCAACTGAGTACACAGTTTTATAATTGCATACTGGATTTGTAATAGTTTTGCTATCTTTTCTTCATTCTGAATGTTAAAAATTATTCTAAAGTCTTTCAGGGGAAAATATGTAAATCTCCACTGTCAGAGTTGAGTCAGCTCACAAAACGTTAACCCATAACCTCCTTCAATCTGTGACGTTTTTTCCATCCCAGAAGGCGGCTGTAGGGGGTTGAAGAGGGTGGATGAATAAAAGTGAAGGGACTGAATATGGCAGTAAGGCAAATAGTTTGTAATATAAAAGCAAATCACTTCTCTGATTCTTCCCTGTTGTTTTGTTTGTTTGTTTGTTTGTTTGTTTGTAACCTTTGAAAAGAAAATCATTGATTACATTTATGTACTTTAAAATCATGAAGGTATGGACTCATCACTTGTATTTATAACAGCGCCAGTCACTCTATCACTGCTTAGAAAATGAAAAATGATTTTACCACTTTTAACTTGAGCCACATTTCTTTCATTTTACAGTGAGAATATAGTTTTAAAAAGATCTATTGCTGGAAATAAGTAAAGAGCCCGAGGAAAGAACATAGTCCTTCAGCTCAGCTGAGGTACGTCATGTTCCCCTCTATTGTACTCCCCAGAGCTAATGCAATCGAGGTGACATACAAATTGAGTTGGCTTTCCAGATTTTCATATCCTTGTAACAGGTTGTTGAAGAATATAGACTCATAGAGTAAAAATATGAGAAAGTTGAATTTTTGTCACTAACTTTCCTTAATAGTTACAATGTTGTAAACTGTTCTTCCCATTTCTTAGTGCATCTTGGTCAGCGTCAAATTTTTCCAGACACTTTTGTTGGTTAAAACTCCAGACAAGTCCACAATATCAATATTGTATAGGTTCAAAGCTATTTTTCACCAGGGAGAGACAGATGCAAGTAGCTTGGTGGTGGTGGATTCTTTTCATAGGATTCCCACTCCTAAATCTTCTAAAAGCTCTGACTCCTCTGGGCCTGGGGTAGAGATATCATAAAAAAGTGACAAATATCTCCTCACTTATCTGTACGATGACACAACCCTCTTCTGATTGGTTCTTGCCACTTCTCTATTACTGATTGGCGGTCTGTGCCTTTTGGAGGGTATTTGAAGTCTCTTGATGGGTTGGCAAATACATGGATGTTTGGAGAGCTTCTTCACTTCAGTGTTTTCTGATGTGCATGATCTAGTGTTGTCCCCAGCTTTCCCCCATTAAAGCCTACAGCCATTGGTCTACCCTCCCCCCTAGACCCTTGTGGCTGGTTACCCTCTAGTTTACCAGTGGGAATCCCTCTCAGGTAAAGAACTGGCAGCATAGCTAAAGCCCAGCTACCTCCAGAGTTGTCCATTCCATCCCTAGATGTGTTGAGCTAAATAATGGTCTGTCCAAAGATTTCCACATCCTAATCCCTGGAATCATTGAATGTGTCATTGCATGGCAGAAAGGAATTAAGTTTGCAGGCAGAATTAAGGTTACTACTAATCAGTTGACTTTAAATGATAGGCTATGCTGGATTATCTGGGTGGATCCAATGCAATCAGAAGGACTCTTACAAGTGGAGGAGTGAGGCAGATTAGGACAGAGTGGTGTGATATGAAAAGGACCCAATGAACCGTCGCTGGCTTTGAAGATGGAAGAAAATGGCTATGAGCCAAGGAATGTGGGTGAATTTGCTTTAAGCCACTAAATCTGTGGTCATTTGTTATGATGTCTAGAAAACTATTGCACTAGCAGCCCTGTATCCTTGTCACGCCAGTGTTGCTACCTGTTCCACTTGGCTGCCTCCTCTTTCTTCATTCCTGTACTTACTTTCCCCAGCTCAGGCAGGCAAAGGTACACACGAGGCAAATGTTTAACCAGGAAGCAAGATGCTACTTTCCCTTCACACAGGCAGTGTCCATCATTCTATTTTTAAGTTTGTGTTTGGAGATGGAGCATTTGGAAGATGATTAAGTCATGAGGTTAGAGCCCTCATGGATTAAAAATGGTGTCCTTATAAGGGTTGAAGAGACAAACATTTTCCCCTTCTCCCATATGAAGTTATTGTTAGAATAAGGCCGTCTATGAGCTAGAAAGCTGGTCCTGAGCAGACACCAGATTTGCCAGGGTCTTGATCTTAGACTTCCAAACCTCCAGAATGGTGGGAAAATTATTCTGTTATTTGTCAGCCATCCATCCAGTCTATGGTATTTCTGTTATAGCCACTGAAACAGGCTAAAACTAATTTTTCTTTTTTCTCCTGGCTCTTTTACTTTTTCTTTGCTTCCTGGGAGACTTTTCTCAACTCTCTTCCAACATGTCTACCGAGTTTATTGTTTCTTTTATCGTCTTTTTCATTTTCAAGAACTCTTTTTGGTCTTTAAATAAATTTTACATGTAGTATCCTGCTTTTCTTCCATGAATGCTGCATTTTACTATCTATTTTACTTTCTACAGAGATGAAATCCTCCAGTCTCTACCAGGTTGGGGAAGGTATCGTAATCTGAGTGTATGAAGTAAGTCAGAGGATCTAGAATTCTAGATTCTTCTTAAACAGAGTTTCTGCCAATCTGCTGTTTTTAAAACCATCTTTCCCTCTACTTGCAAAAGCACCTGGAGCTTCCAGCTGTGGTATTTTCAGGGATCAGCAGTGTGAATTGGTTCCTTAATGGCTTTTCACTGCTGGCAGTTCAGGAACCTTCTATATTAGGGCTGATAGATCGTTAACATTCATCCTGCTTTTCAAATTCTGATTTTTCTCCATTTGTTTGGTTTTGTCATTATTTTTCTCCTGTTTTCTTTGTTCTTGCGCTATCATTCCTTAAACAATTCTTAGGTGTTATTTAAGCAGGGCTTCTAGGAGAAGTAGGGAGACATGTGTATGTTCATTCCACCATATTGAATATCTTTAATTGGGATGGCACCACACATGTTTATGAATGATTCACTTGGAATCATCCTCCCCACGCTAATCACCTGGCTTTGGGGAAGAAGAGGCCTAGTACAAGAAAGGACCCCTCTCAACACAAACACTGTGCTTCTTAGAGAACTGAAGACTCCCCACCTTTCCCCAGTTGGTTCCACAGCAGGTTCCAGAGCCATTTAGAAAATCTTGCATTAAGGGCCTTATCCCAGTGTTTGTTTTGGAGTGACTCTGTTTAGATTTTGACACGTGATTTTTGGTCTGGCCTTAGCTAAAATTCTGAGATAACAGGAAAAATCCCACATATATCCAATTATATATTGAATTAGTTATTATTTATTTCCTAAGAAGTCTCCCTCTCCCTCCAAGTTAAATTATAGAGTTGTTCTGCGTGATCAAACAGCTGATAATTGTTATTTTGTTAGATGTATTTCATCTATGCCTTTTGATGGTCTATATCCTGTCCTTAGACATAACAGTATAAACAGATTTTTGTTTTTGTGCTCCCACCAATTTATGCAGGTGTTCAAATGCTAATTATTCAATGCCAGAATGCACGTCTTCCTACATGAATATGACTAGGTATATTTCATAATATATGATTGTATGTGATAAAGGATACAAGTATTGACTTAGGACTTGTAGGAAAAAAATCTTATATAAGACCATCAATCAAATCAAAGAGATCACACTTACTATATTTTGAAGCATTTCATTTTTCATTTGTTACCTTTTAAAAATACTTAATGGCTTAAAACAACTTTAATACTAGTTCATCGAACACACACATGCACACATCATAAATTCTCAGGAAGCAAGGTTAAATGGAATCATAATCAATGATTTACAACTCTGCAACTCTACTTTTCTTTTTAATGTCCCCCTGATTCCATTTAAGGAACTTACCCTGGAACTGCATCTATGTCCAGAAATAATAATTCCATGCCTTCTCATTGTTCTTTTCTCTTACATTATTCTATGATGAAGTAAATTCAAACATGAGTGTATTTTTCTATATGAGAGAAGATAGAGTTATTTGCTTTACTTTCTAAATTCTCCCAGTTTTCTCTCTTTTTTTGAGGAAACCTAACAGATTTTCCTCAATGACAAGATTATCCAAAAGTCAATCCATCGCTTCTGTGCTTAGTGCTCAGAGCTCATTTTCACCATCACTTTTGGTCTCACAAACTGGCTGCAAGTATGATGTTAGGAGAATAGAATTTACCTCATCCTACCTATCTTGCATATGCCTGCTAACAATATTTTACAATACCATTTTCTACAAAAGGGTAAATAGGTTAGGAGTAATATCTGATAGCTAATTCCATCAAAACAAAAGAAAATGAAGTATCTTGTGCTGTATTGCCAGAAATAGATCATTCATATTAGGGTGCTCACATAGCAAGGTGACTCTTCAGTCAGCTCGAGGTGATGATGACTACATTTTGTAGGCGGTCAATCAGGAAAGTCACCTAATGGGAGCAAGTGCCAGCTTTGCCTGGAATTGTGCCATCTCGCCCAGAGCAAAAGGCAAGAAGGAACTCCAGCAGAGCGGTGTCAATTAATGAATGTTTTTCTTCACGAGGAGTTGCCAAGATTTTTATAGTTAGAGGTGGATGTGGATTTCAAGCACAGAGATCCATCTGGACTCTGGTCTGTCATTTGCTTGGTGTGTGAGCTTGGGCCGATCACTCATCTAAACCTCATTTGCCTCCTTGGTAAAATGCTAGTATTGTTTATCTTACAGGATTCTTAGGAGGATTAAATGAGATAGTTTGTGAATGTCCTTTGTAAATTGTCAAATGCCATGGAAATCCAGCTGGTATGATTGTTTAATGCTTTCTATAGCTGAATGGTAGTTTATATTTGCATTGTAAGACAATCAAATACAGGGCCTGATATAGCATATGCTCAATAAATAGTAGCTCCTTTCTTTATCAAAGGAAGACAGGAAAATGCTCCATCAGTAATGAGAGATTATTAGACACTGTAAAGATTGCAGCACAACATAAACATTTTTGGGGGGCAGAAAGACAATTACATGGAATATTCTATAGTTCATAAAATCTGATTTTCCAAGGATTATCATTATTACAAAAAGTAGCAACTATGCATATATGAGATATATGGAACAAGTAGTTTCTCCTTTTCCTAAAAATAAGACTAAATAAGCAAAACTTTACATGACAAGTCAAAAGTTTAGTGATCATTATAATAATAATGGTGAAGTTTAACATTTTTTAGGAATAGGAAAGAAATGTAGAAATCTCTCTTTAATATTTAAAGAAACTAAGATTACTCAGAGATCTCATTTAAGTAACCAGTTATTTACTTAAATAACTAAATACTAAGCAATATATCTAGTTAGTAAGAAAACCAGACCTAAAACCCAATCTATTGATCCCTAACTTAGTCCTTTTTCTATACCAGGCTGTCAATTTTATCACTTAGGATTTCATTAATTTGATAGGCAAGCATTCTATTATTAAACATTCTGTTCTTGAAATAACAATAAGTATTTTCTTCAGAACATGCTGTTTCTAGAAATATGCTGCCTAAAAACGTCCACTGATCCTATACCTTGTTCCTCATTGGTTCTTCTCACCTATTTAATTGTTAAAACTGTGCTACCCTCTGATAACCAGTAAACTATTGTCTTTGTCTATGAGTTTTTGTTTCTTTAGTTGTTTGTCTTGTTCCTTTGTTGCTTTCAGTTTTATAACCCACATATCAGTGAAGTCATACGGTTCTTGATTTTTTCTGTGTGACTTATTTCACTTAGCGTGATAATCTCAAGATCCATTTTGTCACAAATGGCACTATTTCATCTTTTCTTAAGGCAGAGTAGTATTCCATTGTGAAGGGGGGTGGTAGATGAGGATAAATGGGGTCAAATATGTGGTGATGGAAGGAGAACTGGCTCTGGGTGGTGAACACACAATGTGATATACAAAGGATGTATTACAGAATTGTACACCTGAAATCTCCGTAACTTTACTAACCATTGTCACCCCAATAAATTTTAATTAAGAAAAAAAGAATAGAATCATCAAGAAGTTAGTGCAATCTATGAGAACACAGCATAAAGCTTTACTCCTGACATTAAAGAGAACTTGAATAAATGCCAGTTTTCTTCATGAAAAAAAACACCCCAAAATTATGCTAGATAAAATGAGCTGTTGATTTCTTAACAGCAATAACAAATCCTATGGATTAGCTCCCTCAACATGTATTTAATCCCCTTTCAGGATGCAGGGTCTAGGAATCTAAAAACTACATTTCTCTGACTCACATGAAACTAGAATCCACTCATCAGATGACCTGAGGAAGACATATTTGCAAGTGAGTGTGGTGAGGCAAGTGGCTCCCCATTTTCACTGGTACAAATAGCAGAAGAAGTGGCAGAATTCTGGGACTGATAGCTGTTTTAGAAGTTCCTCATTACAGATTCCTCATTGAATCAGAGGCCAAAGATTTTTACCTTTATAATCCAGTCCTCATAACTATAATGTACTGTTTGCATGATATGCCATTGGATGACTAAATCAAACAAATTTAAACATTTTCCTTTTGTCGATTTTCAACTAATCCCTTCCAAGTTTTACTATTATAAATAATGTTGTAGTGAAAGTCTGAATATATAAAGTTATCTCCTTTAAAGTTTTTCTCCTGAGGATAAATCAATAGAAATGAGATTATGAGCTGATGGACATGCTCACTATTAGGCTTTTATTATAAAGAACGGCCTGAAAGGGGGCCTTTTCTAGGCAGAAGACAGAGAAATGAATGTATGTACAAACTGGGAGAAATGTAAATGATTCCCCAAGACTAGAGAGCCACTGTTTTGTCCTGATTCTTTTCCAGATCTACAGGCTGGCAAGACTCCTCTTCATGGAATGATGCCAATCAAAAGCAGAGGCAGGAAGCATGGTGGAAGTTTGGGGAACTCTTCCTCCGGATGGAGTAAAAGTGAAGAATGGAACTTCAGCTTGGCTTCTATGCAGCACCAGGGAAGGGAAGTTAGGATCTACGGACATGGGTATTGGATAACCCTTATAGAATTAGGCATCATTATTTACTATATAAATATTTATAGAACATATAACCTTTATAAAATTATAAAAAATTGAAAATGTCCCATGTTTTAAACCATTAAACTTTGTCAATTGTCCTTAGTAATGTTCAGTAAAATGATTAGACTTATTAACAGGGATACGTTTACGTTTGGGAGCATCAACAAAGGAAGGAAGCAGGGGCAGTGCTGCTTTTCAGAGCACAGCTGGTGGTGAGCTGCTCTGTGAGATGAGCTGATTGGTCCCTTCTCATATCTGACCCTTGGATCTAGTGCCTCATCAAGGGTGTCTGGGGATTGAGAGCTCTCTTGTGTAAATAGCCGAGCACTACAATGGTGTCTGCCTAAGTGTTACACCTAATGGGACTAACACCCATTGGCGGTATTTTTTTCTTTTTCACACAAATGTTCTTAACTTAATAGCTGAGTTATTTTGTGTCTATCTTCATAAAATTTTTTGGCAGAACAAAAATATCTAAAGTAATGATTAGCACTGGGAACATAAATTAAGTACAATCACGATATATTTTTAACTCAGTTAACACAAAAGCTGATAAAAAGCTATCAGATTGAGAAATAAAAATGTTTGCATTATTAGCTCAACTAAAAGTATTTATTAATCACCTACTTTGTACATTGAACTACACACCATGGAACTGCGGGAAAAGCATGAGAGACGTCTATCCCTGCCTTCAAGGCACTACCAGGCCTAATGTAATGCATACTGGTTGATACTACTCAGTTGGACATTAAGTGAAACATATATTGTATATGCATGCATTTTTGTTCTCTGTAAAATAGTGTGGAAACATTGAAATCTTCAGTGCCAACATGCACACATATAAGCAATTGGGATTACTCTTCAGCTATAATTCTCATAATACTTTTGTTTAACATATTTTTAGAATGGTTGTTGGATATACCCAAGAATATACTGTCTTTTTTTCATGGAAATGGGTTTTTGATTAAGAATTATGAGCTCTCTATTATCTTGTCTGATGTGTTGACTTCTGAAGCTGTCATTCAGGATAGGTGAGTTGCAATGTACAATGAAGCATGCATAAATTGTGATTGAACAAGTTTAAATATGCGTTGAAATGATTTTAGAGCAAATTTCACAATGCTAATTGTGCTTCAAAGTAACCTCTCTTATGATTCAAATCTAACCAAAGAATTGAATATCATCCAGTTATTATATAAAACAAATGTAAGCTAGACCAAAATGTATTACTATGACATAGGTAATACTACATAAGATAGATAAGTTAGACCACGTTGCATAAATATAAGTTGTTATATTTACCATGTCTTTAATAAATATGATAAATTTGGCATAATTAATAATTCTGCAGTATTTGTTCCATCTCATAAATGAAGACTGGTCCATAATTTTTAAAAATATATATTAATCTTAAGTAAGATATAAGGTAAACATGTACTTTTATTATATATGTGGGGGAAACAATGTATTATCTAAAAATGTGGTCGTGATATCTCACTATTTTTATACAGATAAGGTGAGAAACCTCATATGGTAAGATCATACTTTTATAATTTGTTAAATTTTGTTTAACAAAATTTATTTGGTAAATTATTAATTAACTGTCCCAAACTGATAGTCATTAAAAATTTTTATTCTGGAATTTTTGCTTAAATTATCCACTGAAAATAGCTATGCCCATCTGCAAAAAAAAACCAAAAAACAAAAAAAAAACAAACAAAAAAAACAGACAGTATTCCTTTCAATTCATTATACTGCTTTTTCTGACAAATATAATGAATTTTTAAACTATCCATAACATAATAGGTTTTATCATGCAATGCTTCATTTTTAAAGTAATGAGATGAATTAAAAACAATATTTGACTTGAGCAGGAATTGTATTATATCCAGTATTAATTATCCCTAAAGTAATGTTTCTAATTTTTGTTGTATTTGATATTATTGAGGTTTTAATTACATATAATTAGAACTGGGATGAACAAAATTTAGCTTTAGTAGAGTCCTCCATGCTGAAAGTGCATTTTGTGGCTTGGGTCAATGATGACTTATTACATTGACTTACTATGGCTTTTGAGAAGAACTTGTCAAATACGGCAATAAATCAATGTGGGCTGGGCAATCATTGCAATTTGTCTTTACACCTTCTGTACCCGCCTACACAGTATTTCACAAAATGAATTGGCACTCATGTGATAGTTTTATAGTTAAAGTAGAAATACCAGACTTTTAAAATTATTATACTTTAAAGAGGGGAGACATTGTTCGTGATTCAATGCACAAAAGGGGGGGAAGGTAAATGATCCCCTGAGACTAGGGAGCAATTGTTTTGTCTAGATTCTTCCTCTGACTTACAGGTTGAAAAGACTCCCTTCATGGAATGATACCAATCAAAAGTACAGGCAGAAAGGATAGTGGACGTTTGGGAAACCCTCCTTCTGGATGGAGGAAAAGTGGAGAACAAGTTCTGAAATTTCCTGTAAAAATAGCTTATCATCTGTATTAGCTTTCTATTGCTTCATAACACATTATCCTAAAATTTAACAGCTTAAAGCAACTAACATGATTATCTCACATAATTTCTGAGGCTTAAGAATCCAGGAGTGGCTTAGCTGGATGGTTCTGGCTCAGGGTTTTCCATGAGATTGTGGTCAAGCTATTATTGGCTGGGATTGCAGTCTCTGAAGACTTCTGTGGAGCTGGGGGATGTACTTGCAAGTTCATTCATGTGACTTGTGGGCAGGAAACCTCAATTCCTCATCATGTGCGGCTCATGACATGGATTCTACCAATGCGAGTGATCCAAGATGGACGCCGCAGGCTTTTAGACACTACCCTCAGAAGTGGTACGTTTTCACTTCTACTATAGTTTATTGGTCATACAGACCAACTCTGCTACAATATGGGACGTGACTACATGAGGATGTGAATACTAGGGGCCAAAACTCAATGGGAGTCACCTTGGGGGCTGCCTACCATGCCATCCTTCACGCAGTTATTTATTTATACATTCGTTCATTTGTAGGCATCCGTTAAGACCCTTCTACGTGGCAAGGGCTGTGTTAGATCCTGAAGATACAACAATAACCAAACATGGACATAGTTTCTACACTCATGGAGACAAAGAAGCACCAGACATTTACAGTGATTTAAGCTTTGTTGAGGAAGCTCACGGACGATCCCATAAGATCCCACAGTATTTTTTCAACATAGCCCTGGTGCTTATCTGACTCCCTGAGTAGGGAGCATCCCTACCCCAATTAATGTACTCCTCTTCTCTGGTGATGTTCACCTCATTCCACCTTACAACATACTCCATGCAGACCATTTCTTCACCTAAAGCCTCTTTGCCTCCACAAGCACTAATTTAAATAATCCACTCCTTAATCACAGTTGCTATTTCCAGCTTTCTTATTTAACTAACTGTATTAGGATTTTCTTCAACACTATTTTGATTTCTTGTCCATCTATCTCCAGACTTTCTTCCCATCTGTCAGAATTCTCCTGTCTCCGTTTACCTCCCTACACTCTTAGTCTCTACAATTCATCATTGTAAGTTTCCCATTGCCAATATCCCAAATTCATTTCCCCTTGTTTGGCAAAACTCCAAACTAGGATGAACTCAACTACGTCATTTCTTTATGACTTGAGGTGACAGCTAGAGCACTGCAAGAGAAATCCAAAATAGGGTAAATGGGTTTCACTCTCCATGTATAGTCATTAAACTCAAATGTATACCAAGTGTGCCAGAAACGATCTCATTTTCCAAGTAAGCTTGTTCTTGAACGCTACTATTCCATTCTTTCTCCTCTGTCCTTAAATATCTGACCCATTTCCACCTTTACACCTCAACCTTCAGGAGAAAACTTGCAAAGAGGAAATGGAAACCAGCTGCCTCAACTTCCCTTCACCATATTTCCCAGTGTAATTCTAGCTGTACCCATTCTGTCTTCCATCATTCAGTGAAAGGAATGCACTGCTCTGTTTCCATCCTCTGCCTACACATGGATTCCATCCGCATTCTAGATCCTCATCTCATCATTTATCATCTAGCTTTTCTGTTGCTTTCACCTCTCCCCCATTATTACAATTTTCCTTCAGCATTAACCTTTTGTTTTAAGTTTGCAATAATATTTTCCCAAGTTTAAAATAAATTAAGTGAACCCTTCTTGAACCATGGTTCTTTTTATGCATGTTTTTCTCCCCTACATTTTTGCACACATTCTTACCTCATCCATTTCCCCAGAATTGTCTCCTGCTAAAATTAACTCTGCCTTTCATGTTGTCAGTTCCTATGGATAGTATTTTAGTTTTTCTTGAGCTCTATCAACTTTTGACCCAATTGACTATTCCTTCTCTCTTGAAATGCTCTTTTCTCTTGATTACAGTAATATTGCAATTTTCCAGTTTCACTCTTATCTCTATGGCAATTATTTATCCACATATTTTGGGGCTTTTTCACTTCTACTACCTGACTGTAAAAATAACAAGGTTCTTGGCTTACTTCTCTTCTCTCTCTAGCTCTAGGTGATCTTATTCTCTCCTCATAGATTAAAACAATGATACTCACTGTAGCACATAAAAGACAAATTTCAATGGCTTAATTCAATAAAAGTTAGTATCGCTCTCATATTATGGTTCAATGTGGGCACGTTCCCAGTCAGCAGTCCAGGCTCCTTCTGTCTTCTCTCTTTTAGATAATAAGAGATTTTTCCATTCAATTGGCAGATGAAAAAAGAGACACAAGGAAGATTCAACCGTTTGTTAACCATTTCAGTCCTGAAGTCACACGCATTTTCATGTACATTCCTTTAGTGAGATCTAGTCAATTCTTCCGACCTCGATGAAAAAGGGCTTGAAAATGTAGATTGACTGACTTGACTGTTGCTTCTCAATAAACACTCTATACTATGGATGAGGCCTATAAGTCTTTGATGCCCAGATGCTTTCTGACACATCTTCCATGACAGATTATAAATTTGTGTCTCTATCCTGATATTTCCTCTGGCTCTCAAAAGCCTACTTTACCTACTCACCTGGATGTTTCCTAGACATCTCACACTGAGCTTATGATCTTATCCCTTCTAACTTTCCCTCTTCCCTTATTCTTCATTTGTGTATATGGATCTACCATCTACCTCGCTGCTTACTCCAGAAGACTGAGAGTCTTTGACACTTCTCTCCTCCTTAGCCCTTAACTCCCAAATATATCTTCAAGTCATATAATCTAAACACATCTATTAATACACCCTAGGCCATTTCTCACTGACAGCTACAAGAGCCTTTTACTTGCTTTCCACATTCAATTTGTTTTTCCTCCCTAAATGATTCTTCAAAAACTAAGATTTAAATAAGATTATGGAGACTTCTGCTTTTAATTATGGCAGAGGAACTGGAACTGAACTTGCTATCTTTCCACAAATACATACTAGTCAAAATATAAGAAATAATTGTTTTCAGATACTGAGTGATAAATAACATAAGATTGTGGATCCTGAGATAACAGGATCAAACTAGGTGAGCCCTACGATAATCCTCGTGTTCTGTCTAGAAACATATTCTACACATATCCTGCAGGAGAGGAATGCCGAAGAGGAGCATGGAGATCATGCTGAGTTGGAGGGACTGATCAGAGTTTTGGGAGGCTGAGCGGCTAGAATCTTAGAAGTAAAGTACAGGAGAGAGGGGAGCTCTTAAAGGAATGAACTCCAGAAATCTGCATGAGAATTTACTTGAATCTGTAGGTGAAAATCAATAAGCCTGGGCAAAGAAGAATGGGAGAGCTATAAACTGAAAAATCCCAGTACCCACCCATAGCTGGAAGACATTCAAGTTCCAGGTGAAACAGAGCTGAGATACCTTGACTATTTGTAGTATTCAGTAGAGACTCCACAAGCCATATGCTACTAGTAAGATTAACCTATCCCCTGAATAAAGGCTGTTCTAGACCCAGTCTAGCAAAGCAGAAAACAAGCCTCATGAATGGAAAGTACAATATGTAATGTAAGTGTATGACAAGGCTACCTAACCTCATCTGAGGCATCTAGAAAGGCTTTCCTGGGGACATGATTTAAGCTGGAACTTAAATGCTGTGTAAGAGTTAGCAAATTGAAGATGTGGGAGGAGAACTGGGTATTCCAGCACATGCAAGGGCTTGGAGGCAAAGACTTGGGTGAATTTAAGAACTGAAAGAACAGTGTATCTAGACCAATGTGATCTATGATGACACCGAAGAGACTAGCAATGGCCATAGACGTTAGTGTCTCAGACGTCATGGTATGGATCATCATTACACACTGTGTCTGGTTGCTTCTCTTGCTCTTTGGGAGCTGGTGACACCCAACAACTTCTCTCAGGGATTACAAATGAGACAAAGAAAGAGAGAAGGGACAAAAGGGATATGGAACAAAAAAGGAAGAAAGCACAAATGCTGGTGAAGCATTTAGAAATAGAGGAGATGCTAAGGAGGAAAAAATAGGCTTTCACCATGTTCCATAATTTTTAAATAAGAATAAAGAAAAAATTAATTATGACTGAAATGCCAATCAAATGAAAGACAAATTTCTGCACAGAGTGATCTCTGTTAATCTGTCCACATAAACTAAAAATTTAAGATAAAGACAATAGAAAGTCATTATGCAGAAGTTGCATGTTGGTAGTGTCACCATCAGTGAGAACCAAGAAAGAGATTATAGGTTTTGCTCCAAATTTTTTCCTGTAACAGAAAAAAAAAATTACAGTTTGTCAATGTCACAGAACAAATAGAGCTGGGACTTATGCTTCACAGTGTACACAGCCAATTTTATGTTCAATACTTCTAACAGATTTCTTACCATTTTATTTCCTCCAGCTGGAAAATTGTGTGAACAGTGTAGGCGGTGGTGGCAAAGAAATAATCTTTTCCGTTTTGGAGATTTGAGTTTGATACATCTGAAAGTGACTTGAACAAGTGGAAAGGCACACACTGTTTTTGGTTAGACTGAAAACAATAATGTAAAGATGTCTTATTTCCCCCAGACTATCATAATTAGTATTTAAGACAAAAAATAGAGCTATTTTTGAAACAGGAAAAGATGAATTCTAACATTCATATTAAAAAAATAGATGTTCAGGAATAACCATAAAAAAAATGTCTGAAAAGGAAGAAAAATGAAAAGGAATTAGCCCTACAAGTTATTAAATGTATTATAAAACTACAATCATTTTAAAATTTTGGTATTGACAAAAGATTTGATAGACAGATCAATGGAACAGAATTAGAAGTTCAGAAATAGTCTAAATACATACGGGAATTCAGCATGTGAGTATAACGAAGATAGCATTTCTAATCAGTGGTTAGTTATCTAGCATAAGAAACTTAATTCTTGGTTGACCAATGTTTAAAGGTAAAAACTGATATCATGAAAGTATTAGAAGAAATAATAATATAATTATTTTTAACCTTGCAAATCAAGATCCAAAAGCCTAGAATCCATCCAATGAAGCTAAGTACATTTAATATTAAAATTGCTAATTAATTTTTTATGATTAAAATATTAGGACAAACAAAATGGGAGAAATATTTATAACTCACATAAGACTCTAAGAGCTATTTAAAGAAATACATACAGAGCTCATTCAAATCAATTAGAAAATAACGAGGAACTCAATAGGCTATTGAGCAAATGGTTTCAACTGGTTTAGTCCAAGCTCTGAAGCCCAAGTGGCTCTGTAGACCAGAGTTGTGGGCCAGAAGCCAAGTGAAAAATAGTTTGAACAGAATCAAATCCTGCCTGAGATCAAGCACAGGGAGGGTTGAGGAGAGGCCACTGGACATTCATTTAGCGTATCATTGTTGACCTTGGACAATGAAGTGTAGGTAGAGTAACGGAAGGTGGAGGCCAGATTCCAGTGTACTGGTGAGTGCAGCAGAGTTAAGGAAGTGGAGGCAGGAACGTAGACCATTGTCATGAAATTGAGAAATTTAGAAGGAAGGAAAGAGAATAGGAGAACAAGAGGGAGGAATGGAACAAAAAAGGAAGAAAGCACAAAGGCTGGTGAAGCATTCAGAAATGGAGGGGATGCTAAGGAGGAAAAAATAGGCTTTCACCATGTTCCATAATTTTTAAATAAGAATAAAGAAAAAATTAATTATGACTGAAATGCCAAACAAATGAAAGACAAATTTCTGCACAGAGTGATTAATAGAAGTTTTTGTTTTTGTTTATTACAACAGGAACAATTAAGCATTTTTGCAGACTGCACAAGAGTCATGGGAGAAAAGCTGAAATTTCAAAAAAGAATAGATAAATAATTAGTGAGGCAAGAAGCTAGAGGGGAGCAATAGGAAATCCTTTGAGTTTTCGGTAAAGATTGAGATGGCATAATTTAAAATGAGAGATGAGCAAATTCATGCTTTAACCTAGAGATACAACTAAGTAGGCGCTCCTGCCATGTGCCCATAGCACCCCCACTCCATCTATTCCCTTCTTCCTCCTTTATCACTGTGATTATTTACAATCTTATCTCCCCAGCCTCCTGCACCCCCCAAATTAAGAGGAGGGCCTTGCTACTTGAGAAATGAATGAGGATTCTTAACATGACTCAAGCCCCTTAGCAAGAAGTTGCCAACTTAAAAGGCCAGGTTTTATGAGTGATAGAAAGTTGTAAAGGCTCTGGGAAGAGTCAACCAAAATAATGCAGTTTGAAAAAACAGAACCTATGTAAGATTAAAAAAAAAAAAAAGTACTGAAAAGAGCATACTCCCCTCCCCCTTTCCCCCAAAAACACCCAACAATGAAACACAGGATAACGTGGGAAAACAAGGAAATAAGTTGAATAGTATATTAACGATTATTAAAAATAAAGGCTTCAACTGCAGAAAGTGAGTGGATTCGAATGGTTGACAACTTTAGCAATTTTCCAAATTATTGAAAACATTGCCCTTCATCCCAGTGAGGGGATTCCTCCCCTTCTTTGGTGGAAGACATATAAAGATAATCGTAATCGCTATAAGTCTCCACACGTGATTTCATCATGTTGGAATAAGTTGAAAGAAATCTCATGGGCCCCATTTATTCTTTAGTTGTATGACTGATTTTATAGATGGGGAAATAGGGCCAGGAGACACATGAAAGATGGCTATTTGATGACTTATAGTTCTCTGTGCTGGTAAATTTGTGTTAATTTTTTATTGCTTTTATTATTTTTTTCTTGTCTTTCAGTGGAATGTATTGGGAAACCTGAAGTTGAGCTGAGCAAGTCTCTTTCATGCTCTGCTATTTGTGAATGGGTACACATGGTGTGTGTGTGTGTGTGTGTGTGTGTGTGTGTGTGTTGAGAGAACAGGTTTGTTGACCCTTTGTTGCCACGTTTCTCCCACCATCCCTTCACTTCCTGGATTTCTGACATAAGATAGTTGGTCAACATTAAATATAGAGTTAGCAAAGGCACAATTTTAAGAACAATTAAGTCCACTTAAAAGTGAATTGCAGTCACAAAAGCCTGATGAGATTCATACTTGAAAAGGCAAAGATGATAAAAATGATAAAGAAACATGAAAATGGAAATAAGTGGAAAACCTGGAAAAACATTTAAAAGACAAACTGGTAGCCTAATTGGTGATGGTTAATGGAAATAATTGCAGTCCAGATTAGATTTAATGGAAGATTGGAGGCATTAAATTCTAAAATTATTGATATGATGCCTGTTTTTATTATTCTTGAGGAAAAATGCTTTATTGTAAACAAACAGAAGCTATAAACAAACAGTAAATTATAATGATGTTTTGCAATGCTTGATTTTATTTTTCAACTGATTTTATCTTTTCTCCCAATAATAATGAATTCTGAAAACTTTGTGCTCTATAAATAAATACATAATAAATGATAAATATGTTCATAAAAATAATCATTTAGTAGGTAAGTAATCATTTTAGAAAAAAAATAAGTAAAATTTGAACACTGAAAATATACAGAATTGACCTCTAGAGAAACAGGTGATACCAGTGGGGGCGGGGGGAGGAGAGGAAAACGAGAAAGAAATCAAAGCAAAGCAATAAATAGGTGGTGATACCATGTGACTGGTGGAGTTTAGGAAGCAAGGGGCTAGAGTTTTAATTCTCACAGGCAGAAAAGAGATAGGACCTGGCATGAAAGTGAGCTGGGAAGTGAGAACTAACTTATTCTTTAAAGCTCACAATCTCTAAAAACAGCCTTTATTATCTCTACCTGTATCCAGGAGAAATCTAGTACCTATTAGAGTGATTATTCACTATTTGGTAAGATAAATTGTGGCTATTGTTAAATTGATCCTTAATTTTCAGGGCAGAGGAAATTAATTAAATTACATAGTGTTCACAGAAAGGGTAGATCTCAACATAAGGCAGTATTTTTCCCATGGAAAAAATTATCAAATCCTTTCTTTCCTTCTGTCCTTCTTTCCTTCCTCCCTTCCTTCCATTCTTTCAGTCTTTCTTTCTCAGAATGGCACATATCTCTGATTGAAGACTATAATCCAAATTTAATTCCTGTGTGCCACAAGTTTGAACACGATTCATGATTAAAATCAAATGTGGGGATAGTTAAATTTTGGATTCAGCAACTTAATCCAATAGAAGATTAGAAATCAGAAGGAAATTAATATTAAAAACTGGTACAGGATTTATGAAAACCCTAGTGTATGGACTTGTCCACAATTCAAGTTCTATCGTTTCCTCTCCCACCGCCCGCCCCCCATACACACGTTATGCTCACAATTAAAAACTACACACAATGGAAGAAAACCAACAACTATGAGAGAATGCTATCAAAAAATATGAGAAATTTTACCACAAGAACTAGAAATACCAGAACAATTCAAAAGACCTTAAATATTATATGTAAGTAGACTATAGGGATGTTCCTGTGACTCCACCCACTGGGAACAACCTCCTGCCTGCTGGACGGGGAACCTGTATACCTACTCATGGAGGTACAAGTACTGCAGAAAGTGGCAGCAAGGTCTCCAGGTGTGCCTGTGAAATTAGGCCAGAGGACACCAGAAGTATTCTCTGGGACACTGGCTAGATTTGTGGAAGGTTCTATTGTAGTACAGTCAGATGACACTACAGTGATCAGTGAAACAAAATCTACATGCTCTCTGCTCATACCTTTGGTGGTTAACAATAGACAGAAAGCTGAAACAGCAGGTGGAATTCCCACATGCTCTCTCAGAAGAGAAGTTGGTTTCTCTGATGAAGAAATAGTTACTGGTGAACAATAGATGGTTCAATTAAACATCTCTTTCTAGTTGACTAGTTTTGCGATACCCAGTTCCTTTGTAATTTTTTGTAGTAGTTGGTGTTAATAAACCTGGTGTCCTAGCAAACAATGGAGCTTTTGTAGCCCTCTTGTTATGAGACGTTTCTTGGAATGGTATTGTTGGGGAGATACAATTAGGAATGACTGATGGAGAATGTGCTAACATAAGATATGCATGCAAAAAAATGTCTCCTCATGCTTTAAAATTGATGCATGCTGAAGCACCGAAGAGTCAGATTGTTATGTTGGAAGTGTCTGCAAAATTTGTGGTGCTTCAGGATTCCTGTCACAACATTAAAGTGGCAGGGACATCTATCCAACAAATAGTTCAGGCCATACAGCAACGAGTAAAAGAAATTGGTGTTACCAAGCAGGTAAGTCAGATGTTATTTAATGCTTTATGAAAGATTGTGAAATACTGTCATATACTCACCTTGGAAAGAGTATTTCGTTTTAATTTTGGACACTTAAAAATTTCCAGAGATCAAGCTATCAAGATAATACTGGATTACTGAGGACAACTAAAGGAAAAATTTCTAAAGGTCGTTCTATAGGAAGAATCTTTCAATGCCATTTTACAGGGGTTTTTTCAAAGTATTATTTTGAATGACTGCAAAAGGTGTGATGGTTGAGATATGACTGCATTTAAGAATGTAAACTGTAAGGTTGATATGTTTAAAACTCTTCATGGATCAGCAGTATTTTAAAGAGGACAATTGCTGGCACTTTGTATGGTCACATTTGATTCATTGGAATTCACTGTAAAGTCTGATTTTATTATGATAACTATATAGTGGTAAGAGGTACACATTTTATATTGCACTATGAGGTTCCTACATACATAACTAGTGAAACTGACAAAGTCATTTGTGTAAATAGAAGAGAACGTGAACATGGGGCTCTGACACATAAAGCTTTATATACTGTTCTTCAGAAACATTTTGCTTTCACTGTGAGATGCACAGGTGAGGTCCTTGAATCAAATGGTCATTATCTATAGAAGTGTTCACCAGTAGAGAGCTCGGTGATGATTAAAGCATCCTATGTCTGCATTGTCCAATATGCTAGCCACCAGCCACATGCGACTCCTGAGCTCTTGAAATGTAGCTAGCATATCCAAGAAACTAAATTTTTAATTAATTAATTGTTGAATTTGAATTTAAATAGTCATATGTGACTGATGATTACATTATTGGATGGTATAAGTCTGCAGCATTGACCTATAGTGGGAGTTTAGAATTCATGAAAACAGAGGTCCCAACTTCATCTGCTGTTGCAGGTGAGGCAACATGATTAATTACCAAAAATGCTCCTGAGGAGAATAAAATAGGATATTATCATTTGTTGACAGCATTAATGGGGACTGAAGATTACAATGGTGATATGAATTTTAAAATAGCTGACATCAATAAGGGAATTAGCTGTAATGCAGCCCAATAATAAATTTCCAGGGACACCAATCAGAATTTAATGGAGGCTATTCAACAAGCCTCAGTAGTACAGGAGAAGATATAAGAGGCAATGAGCACATAATTCCAAGCCTCAAGCATTAAGAAAATAAAACAGTCCTGTTGTGGAAATTGTCAAAAGTCCATTATCAAAAATGATCCAAATTTATTGCACCAGGAAGATGTAATTTTTAAAACTTCAGGTAAAAAAAGAGAGTAATTATTCATCAGTCAGATGAAGAAACATTTCCTGTATTTGCATCAACATATAGTGCCATGCATGGCTTCATTACTAATATATACAAAGATAATTAGGGGCTGTAATTAGAATCTGAAGCAGTTTACAGTGACACAATAACAGACATCAGAGACACTGGAGCTATACCCATGCATGATTGCAGTACTTCACAATATCCAGCTTGGTCAATGAAAAATTAAAAAATCCCACTGTCCTACCATTAGAAATTGGCCAATAAATCCAGGTGAAAGATTTTGGATATTATCTGACTGACGGAATGAGACATTATTATAAAGTAATTCAGTTTTCTGTTATAACTCTTGTCAAAACTCTAAATGATAGAAGTAGTATAGTATTGGAAGGTCAATTCCTTAATTATGATTTAATTCTTCTTTCCCATGATATCATCAATAATCACAGACACACCACCCTGAAAAAGACAGCAACATTTCACTAAAAAAAAAAAGTGTGGATTAGTATCTACAATAAATGTGTATTAATATCTTATTAAAAGTGAATTCCAGATGGATTAAATCCTGATTCCAGAAGGATTAAAATAAAATAGAAACAAAATGAAAGATTTAGGAAATGGGAAAATAGAACAGGAATATTTGAAACACAGTAATGAATTTCTATAAATGACAAATAATAGTCATTTAATTAGAAATAAACAATGGGTGGTTCAAAGAGCAGAATAAATAGCCAAAAAATGTGTTAGTAAATTGGAAAATAGATCTAAGGAAATTTCTGAGGGAACAACACAGAAAAATAAAGGGACAAAAACGTATGAAAGATAGGTTAAGAAAAAGATAGGTTAACAACAAATTGTCTTTGAAATGATGCATCCTCATCTACAGTTCAACACAATTTTCTTAAATACAGGCCAAAAGAAAATATGATCTAATTATTCAGTATTTCAAAACAGAAAAGAAAATATGCTACTATGAATAAGTGTCAATAGAAAAAACAAATAGCAAAATTAGACCCTGAAGGACCAAGATACAGTGATAATCTGAAGTGTATTATAAAATAACTTATGAAATTTAAAGAAAATAAAAATATGAAACCACAAAAATAAGTAAGCAATAGGATTTAAAATAACAAAGCAAATCTGAGAAACAAACCAGAAATTCAAAAGTAAAAAACTAAAATCACTGAAGCTGCAAGATAGATCTAAAGAGATTATTTAGAAATCAACAAAGAGACACCGAGAGAAGGAAAAATAGAAAAGACAAGTTAGGTTGATAGAACCTCAATCAGCAGAATAAATGAAAATTGTAATATAAAACCATCATGTGGTTCTCAAGCCTGACCTTAGAACCACCTGTGGAAAGCACATCAGTGCCCCAGACCCACACCCAGAGATTTTTCATTAATAGCTCTGGGATGGAACCTGGTTCAATGGTATTTTTCAAAGTCTCTACAGGTGACTTTAATGGACAGCCAGTGTTCATAACCACGATATCATCAAAGGAAAAATGAGAAGACAGGGAAGGAAAGGCCATAACAAAACAAAAAAAAATTGGATGCAAAGGAGAAAGAAAGTGGGAGATGCCGTAAATGCATCAATTTCCTTATTTTTATTAGCTGAAGGTAAAAAATATAAGTGTAACTATATTTGTCAGCAAAAATGAAAAAACAAAGAAAGACATTAAGATATCAGAATTAACTAAAATCAGATGGATAAAAAAGCGGGGGTACAAATAAAATGTTATCAAGATTTTTTCAGAAAAAAATTTAGAAATATACTGCCCAAAAAGAAAATGCTAAGTTTAATATATAAAGTTACAATTATAAAGGTAACAATTAGTACAGAATATAACACTTCTCAATTTTCAGGAGATATATACATCAAAACCAAAGCAAACAGTGAATAATTTTTTAAGATATACAAGTAGAGAATATATCAAATAATTTAACAGGACTAAGACCATCCACATCTGTCATAATGATAAATGTGAACTGCTTTAACTCATCTATTAATTATTAATTAATATTAATTGTCTATTAATATTACATATACTAAGTTACATATATAACTAAAACCAAGTGATTTAAAAAATTAAAAATAAAAGGATAGCTAAAGCAAGTCTAGGAAACTACAAATAAAATGAAAATCGAGATTTTCATTGTTAACTAAAAAGATAATCTAAGTAGGAATATATTTCATATAAAAATATGCACAATTTATCTGAAGAATTATCAAAAAACTCTTCAAAGACACACATACCCAGGAAGTCTAGAATTTTTTTAATAAATGGAAATGCATACCACGTTCTAGATTACAAAGAACCAATTCATAAAGATGCTAATTCTTCGAGTTAATACATAGACTAGATAAATGATTCAATATTTAAAAATACAGACATTTAATGAAGCCACCATAATCCAAAAAAAAAAAAAAAAAAAGCATAGAAGACTAAACAATGAGCAATACTGAATAACAAGTTTGAATGTTTGCCTCTACCCCACAGAGTAGCACAGCTAGGGCATTTTACTCCACCCTCTTACTGAGGTTGGGTCAGGTTTCTGGAGAAATCACTCTACAGACAAGTAAAAATACTAAGATAAGTCAGAACACGGAAATGTAGGTAAATATTTTAACACACTAATAGCTTAACATATCATTTTATATGCTAGGTTATCAAAATTATATTCGTGTGAAGCCTTAGGAATCACAGACCTCTCTTCCAGAGGACTGGGGCAAACAAACAAAGAAAATGATGATAATATTTAATTTTATATATTATATTCTTTGAGTTGATTTCTCTATAGTCCAAAAATGTTTAACAGGACTTAAAATTTTCTTCAATATTTTGGGTTTACACTGGTTTTGCTTACTGTTCATGTGTTTTCTTCAGTTACTTATTCATATACACATTCATTCAAATATTTGCACAGAGTATCTTTATTCTTACAGAATAGAGATAGTAAAATAAGAATACTTTCTCTCCTTCCAACTTTTCTTACTCTAACTATCCAGAGTTAGTGCAGACCCCAAGGTTAAGGGCTTAGTCCAAGGCTGTCACTCACTTCAGAGGCCAATCAAAAGTCCAGGCCTCCAGTCCTTCTGGCCAACTGGCTATAAATCGGGGATTCCCATAAACCCTTTCTGGGGTTTAATAATTTGCTAGAATGGTTCACAGAATTCAGGAAAGTGCTTTACTTACTATTACCCATTTATCCATTTATTTAAAAGGATGCAATTCAGGAGCAAACAAATGGAAGAGATGCTTAGAGTAAGGTATGGGGAAGGGACAAGGAGCTTCCATATTCTCTCCCAGCACCTCATGTGCTCACCAATACAGAGGCTCTCCAAAACCCTTCATTTAGGATTTTTATGGAGGTTGCAGTACATAGGCACGATTGATTAAATCCCGGGGTATGGGTGATTAAGTCTTCAGTGCCTCTCCTCTCCCTGGGGATAAAGTGCTGGGGCCAAAAGTTCCAACCCTTTAATCACATGGTTGATTCCTCTGGCAACCAGTCTCCATTCTCCGAGTCACCTAATTAACATAAACTCAAGTATCATTGAAAGGGGTTTATTATAAATAACAAAAGATGTCCCTCTCACTCTTATCACTCAGGAAATTCCTAGGATTTTGGTTCTGGGCCAGGAACAGGGGGCAGAGACCATATATATATATATATAATTATGTCACAGATAGTTAAAAATAAATAAAAGGCATGGATTCTACATTAAAGGAACATATAATTTAATGGCAGAGGGTGGGAGATAACAAACATGAAACTATGGAAAACAATTTAGGATCCAGAAGGAACTTACTCTTTAATTAAGATTAATACGTGCATACATTAGAATATATATGTTAAGTTTAATTTTATTTACTTTAGAACACTTTTAATACAATCTTGTAAAAAGATGCTACAATTTTTATCCTGACATTGAAAAATTAAGTAGTAAATTTGACAGTCTTTTTTCAATACCTAAAATGCCATCTACAATTTTTATCCTGACATTGAAAAATTAAGTAGTAAATTTGACTGTCTTTTTTCAATACCTAAAATGCCATCTGTTGGTTTATTATGTCATGCACTGACCAGCTGTTAATTTATATTAAGCCAGGTATATTTGTTTAAAAAGAGTAAATTGTTCAAAAACTGATCAGAAATATTTCCTATTCATTCCAATGAAATTCCATCCTAGTTCTTTCTGTTAATTTCCCCTGGCTTTGTACAAGACAACAGATGGACTCCATGGCTAAAAGCAAAAAAAAAATATGCATTCTAAAGGCAATTTTAATAGACATTCTCAAAGATAAAAAAGGCATGAAAGGACTATTTGAAGGCAAAAACCATATGACACGTATGCATCAGTCTTTGTGGGTCAGACATGAAAATTTTAAAAGTGTATATAGAAATAAATACTTTCCAAAGCATGTGATAATTGTAGGGAAAGACATTTTTAAGTTCATAACTTATCTATAGCTCCATGCTTTTTAACTGTATTATATTCTCTTGGTTTTTAGATTCGTCATTTTGTTACCAACCATGTTTGTGTGAGCTGCATATTTTTGTTGAGGTTCTTGTTCTATGTTTGGGGACAAGGGCACGCCTAGTGCAACTCAACATTTTCTATTAAAGGATGACTAATCGTGTCCTTTTCTTCTTGTTTACACTTTTCACTAGGTAGATGAAATGTTTTGCAAATTTAGAACATACGCACTTGGCTTTGGTGTACATAATTTATGCACTGAAAGACAGCGTACTTACCTGACTAAAAGAAACCAATCTGGAATCAGATAGGCCTTCCTTTGTCACAGGCTGTGTGAATATGGACAAATTATTTGCCATCTTTGGTCTTCAGCTAAATCATTTGTAAAATGAGGACAATACTTATCTACAAACTTGTGGGATGGATTAAATCATATAAGTATAGAAAGCCATTAGCCTAAATGTATCACATTACATATATCTTTTAGCATTGAACATAAGCTAGTAATTGGCTTTACTTATATATAAAGAAAACATAATCATTAATCAAAATCCATCCTTATAAAAAGAGAAGAGTTTTTTCCCTAGTCTAATATCTTTTATGAATTGGTGCTAGTTTATATAATGACCGTTAGAGGAACAAGTAATGTGGGACATAAAACAGGGGAATGTCAATTTGATTTTGACGACAATAAAAGATTTAAGGAAATACAGAGATGTTTCAATGAAAAAAGACAAATTATTTGAAAAATTTACCTAATTTACCAAATATGTTCAGTCATGTAGACACCAAACCAATAGAAAGGTATTGTGCTCATCCATTTTTTTTTTTTTTTAAAGATTTTATTGGGGAAGGGGAACAGGACTTTATTGGGGAACAGTGTGTAATTCCAGGACGTTTTCCAAGTTAAGTTGTTATCCTTTCAATGTTAGTTGTGGAGGGTGCTGCTCAGCTCCAGGTCCAGTTGCTGTTGTTAGTTGCAGGGGGCGCAGCCCACCATAGCTTCAGGGAGCTGAACCAGCAACCTTGTGGTTGAGAGCCCACTGGCCCATATGGAAATTGAACTGGCAGCCTTCGGCGTTAGGAGCACGGAGCTCCAACTGCCTGAGCCACCGGGCCGGCCCGTGTGCTCATCCATTTTTAAACTCTAGAATCCAGAAATAGACAAAGCTTTCTAATGAGAGTACGAAATTATGAATTCAATATTCAGATAATTTTACAGGTTTGCCTTACATTTTAAAGGGAAGGTTTCCATATACTTGTAATGAATTATATTCCTATTTTTTGTGATGTTCTTGTGGTCCCAGGCCTCTTCTCCAATTAGGGGTTCTCGGTAAGTAAATGACTATGTCCATCACCTCAGTTATTAAGGACATCTCTTTCCTGGTGGTCACAGCAGTCCTGCTAATGTTGAGGGCGATCCTTTGGAAGTCAAATAACTGCCTAACATGCTCCTCATATGAAATATGAGAACTCCCAGATGAAATATCTCTGCGGGCTGCATAAAACATGCCAACTGGGCTGGCAAAAGAAATTAAAGTGGTTTGCTCAGTATTAGCTGCTATATCAACCATCATATATATATATAAACTATAAACTAATTTATATTTATCATATATAAATATATTTTATCATATATAAATATAAACTAATTTCACATAAGAGAGAAACATGTATGTTGAAGAATTCAATATTCAGCTGACAATAAGTTGCAAGTTGTGACCGAAAAAGCTATTGAGACATGAAATATCCATGCAATGTGATTTCACTATAAACATCTTTCACGGTATTCTTCATTTTACCCACTATTTTCACTAATGAAGCCAATAGAAGTCATCAAAATTAAATCTGATAGAAGTCAGATCACTCAGAATCTGTATATAGAATAAGACATACAGAGGGTGCCAAAAAATGCATTCACATTTTAAGAAAAGAAAAAACTGCATTAAAATTCTGCTGATGGTCACCACTTTGAGCACCTCTTGTAATTGCAGAAGTCAAATGTGACTTGTATTCATCTTTCGTTATCAGTATATAGTGAATATTATAATTTTAATACAGTTTTTTCCTCTCTTAAAATGTGTGTACATTTTTTGGCATCCTCTGTATATCAGCACTATCTAATAGATACACAAAGTGAACCACGTATGAAATTTCAAATTTCCTAGAAGCACTACTTTTAAAAAACTAAATAAACAAGCAAAATTAATTTTAATAATAATATTTAATACAATCTATCTAAAATATAATTTCAACATGTAATCAGTATAAAAACCTTATTGTGATTTTTTTTTTTCATGTATCTTCAAAACATGGTATTTTATATTCATATTGCGAGTCAATCCAGACTAGCCACAGTTTGAGGACTCAATAGACTCTTGTGGGGCTAGTGCTTAATATTGGATAATATGGGGGCATCTGACTAATCTGATTTAAAGAAAACCTTGGTTACACATGATATGTCACCTCTTTAAAACTCAAAACGTGATCACTTAGAGATTCATAACATTAGGACCAAATAGTAAATATCGGTGTAATTTCCAATTGAAATTGCTCAGAAAATTCATATCCTAGATACTCAAGAAAACCACATAACTGCTTTTGAATGTCTAAGGTTTTGTTAGAAGAACACCAACATGAATGCTCTTTGTACAAAGGAAACTAACATTTTAAATGTATGTTGAGAACTCCTTTGTTTTCATTTAAATCTAATGGCAGAATATCATGTTGCTGAGAATTGACTTCCTATATTTCCACCCTGAGGAGAAGCCTCCAAGTACGCAATTCCCTTATCTTGTAATTGTAAATCTTGAGTCTCAATCTCTTTCTGGAAAGAGCCCCCCACTTAAGTATTAGGAAATCGTTAAGAATTCATCTCCATTCAATCTTTCGAATTTCTGCCAAGTTTGCTACCAGAAAGCCAGATAGCTCTTAGTTTGTCAATTTGGGCGGAGCTGAACAGGCAGGCTTACTGTATTTCTCAGTACAGATTCTGAGTGATCTATTAGTGAAAATAGTCGGTAAAATGGAGAGTAATGTGAAAAATGTCTATAGTGAAATCACAGTACATGGATAGTTCATGTCTCAATAGCTGTTTCGGTCACAACTTGCAACTTATTGTCAGCTGGATATTGAATTCTTCAACATGTATGTTTCTGTCTTATGTGAAATTACTTTATTCTGATTATTATTTTTTAAATTATCATAAACATATTAAATTATATTATCATATAACATATTAAACAGAACAATATTTGGTAGTTTTATTTCTTTATCATTAACAAGACGTGTGACATCAGGGAGAGAAAAATTGGACCTCGATTTTGTTTTAGCACAATACACACAATTAATTGATATGAAATTTACTAAGGGATGGTTTTCATTGTAAACAATCTCTGTGTTTTCTAGGGTTTTGAAGAATTATACCTATGACAATGTATTATTCAAAATATAACCCTGAAATCTTTCCCTCTGTCCTATAGAAACAAATCATAACTGTTAAGCAGTGAGTTTGTCAAGTCACATGCACCTTAATGATAGATGACCTAAAAGTGAGTGACAGTTCACCTTATGGAGTTTACAGTAAAAGAGATACAGTTTACCACAAGTGATTACCTAATCTTTAAATTCCTATAATGTCCCAGCATAAGAACAACTTGAATAAATGCCAAAAGGGTAATAATTATTGATGACATATGCTAAACATTTTTACTTTTGAGGACTGCAGAATATAATACATATCCAAATGACTGTGAGGATATCTTGTATATTAGGAGAATATCTTTCACTGAACACGTATTCTTCTATTTAATTGCCCCTTTCATCTTATGTGTCAAAATAAAAGAAATGAAATACAACTTTCCAGTGTATCAGACCCTACAAATTGGATATTAAATAGTTCAAATAGACTAGTGAAAAGATTAAAAAATTGGAAGAGCTAGTTTGAAGATGCACTTTTCTCGTGCAACTTCAAAAGAGATTGGATAAAAAAAAGTCATCAGAATAAAAAAAAAAGTTATTTAACATACTCAACCAAAATACTTATACACATATAAGTATACGTGTATCTGTTAAGGAAAAAATTTATGTATATATTACATATGCATATATTATATATACAAATATACATTTATATATACGGTGGTGCCAAAAAAGTGTATACAAGTGGACACTTTGGTCAACGTTGCTCACACAGTAGTTTCCCATAATCAGAAGTGTCTGGACGCTGATGGTTACCACTTTGAGCACCTCTTGTAATTGCAGAAGTCAATCGTGACTTGCATTCATCTTTTGTTATCGGTATATATTGAGTATTACAATTTTAATACCGTTTTACTTTCTTAAAATGCGTATACATTTTTTGGGCACCCTCTGTATTCATATTTATACATGTGTATCTATATACACTGTGTCTCCCCAAAAATAAGACCTAGCTGGACAATCAGCTCTAACGTGTCTTTTGGAGCAAAAATTACTTTAAGACCTGGTATTATATTATATTATATTATATTATATTATATTATATTATATTATATTATATTATATTATATTATATTATTAGACCTGGTCTTATAGTAAAAGAAGACCAAGTCTTATATTAATTTTTGCTCCAAAAGACACATTAGAGCTGATTGTCTGGATAGGTCTTATTTTCGGGGAAATGCGGTGTGTGTGTGTGTGTGTGTGTGTGTGTGTATACACACCCCCCCCACACACACACATATATATATTCATTTCTCCCCTCCTTTAAAATAGTACAAACGATGCCTCATGGGCCAAGTAGAGCACTGCATGTCTTTGAAAGCCACTTTTTCCGTAGCTGACTTGGGAAATGACTGCCTCTCTTGTGTGACCTCCATGGAATCAGCATTCAGCAAGCCTGGCTGCCCGGCAAACAACGGAACATTCAGTTCCTATGAGAGGAAAGAGCTCTCTCCAATGAGATGGGCGGGCAGAGAGTGGGGCAAGTGGCATCTGGTACAAAGGAGCAAAGAACGGTGGTTGAGAAGGACGGTGGGAGCGCGCGGCCTGCCTCCATGTCTGCCACAGTACAGACCCCACAACTGGCACTTACTTGGCAGCTAACCCACCAGGGCACTGACCTTGGCAGCTTTACAGAGGTAACCTTCATGTGAAGAGGAACTGTTCTGCAACAATGTCTCTAATATGCTGGCCACAAAATTTCTCTTTTTTTCTCCCCAGGAAAAGGGGGAAATGCATGGAAAAGCATATTTTGTTTTTTTACTCTCCCCTTTACCCCTTATTGCAGGGGCAACATTCACGGCTCATTGTGGAAAGTTTCCTATATGGACAATGTGTTCTTCATAGTCTGTAAGGACGTATACATGACATTTAATTATAGGACACAATTATAATGACTTTGATTAGTTCACTGCATTCTCCTTTCAACTGAGGTGCATAGAATAAACGAGTTCTCACTAGGAACCTTTCATGTGTGGGTAATTCCGTTAGGCGGTCTCATCCCCAGTGGGGCAGTCTCTAACTGAAACACTGCTTTCTGTCTAAGTGGTCCTTTTCTCACCCCCATGCCCCATTATAAAAGTGGCCACGGTGGCGACCTTCTTGCTTCTATTTATATGACTATCAACTGCCTGTAATTTGTTATTCTCAGTCCTCATGTGCTGACTGACTGTCAGAGGTGCCAAAATATATATGGTACCTTGTGTTCAACAGAGAGAAAGCCCTTGGTTATGAGAGTCAGGGGAATTTTGTACTCTCACAGTGAGAAGCATTAATTCCATGGGAGAAAACAAAAATGAAAATCTAACCTTGTTTTTTTGATGATTGCAGAAATACTAGGAACTGTCCCAATACGGGGGAGAGGAGGGGCCGGGAGAAAGTCCATTTGAAGAGTTCACATGCCTGGGCATGCACAGTAGGCTGCCAGCTGAGACTGGTGGTAAGCCCATTCAGAAATTTCAGGTCATAGCTCCTTCGGGAATAATAAGCTATTGTGCCTGCTAGCTCCTAGGCAGAATGGCTTTTTCCCCTCCAGCTGGCATCAGACTTAGTGATGAATCACTTGCCTCTTTATATTTTTGCTCTTCTTATTTTGTTGGAGATTACTGACCATGATCGATGGCTACATGCAACTGGTAAAAGCAGAAAATAACTGCTCTGGAACAAAACAACAGGAAGAAAAGGGCAATACTATACTTCTGCCTTAGATTTGTAGCTAAACTGGTCAGTTATGCTTGCCCGGGAGTGAGAATTTAGTTTCCTATTTTGTCCCTCAGATATTATTAACTTTAATGATAATAGCCAGATCATGCTGTAAGTCAAGAAAAATAATTTTTAATGAACTAGCAAATACTTTTAAGCTAGACTGAATAGAATGCCAATTTGAAAGGGTGTTTTGAATTACAAAAAAAAATTCTTGTATTTTCTATATATTTGAATAGCACTATATACTTTTTATTTTTAATATTAATCATAATTTTAATTAATGCTCTACCTATTAGGCATTGATCAACAGTTTTCTATGCTAAGTTAAACCCTGAGAGAGTAGGAACAAATCCATCTTGTTCACTTACCCCATCACCTAGCACATAGGAGGTGTTCAATAAATATTTCAATTCTTTGGAGAAATGACTAACACAGAGATGTATAATGTAATGTCTCACTATATTATGTACTTTGTTATGAAAAACCCACCAAATTTATACATGCCTATGAAAATATGAGGAAGGGGAAGAGTAAAAAGAAAAAGAAAGTGCTATAGAAGTTGGAGGAGGAAAAATTTACTTTTGTGACTCAGAGGAGGGGAGATTAAAACAGGCTACAATGCAGGATTGGTGTTTGAAGTCCGACATGGAAATAGAAGAGCAAGACAAAGCTTGAGGGGCTGAGAAGCCTCGAAGGTCTTTGGGTAGAACAAGCTCAAGCAAAGGGCTGATTTATGGAGCTTGTTGGAAATCCTGCTGGAGAAGACAGATTCATATCAGTCTATCAAAATCTTTGCATAACATACAGAGGATTTAGATTCCATTTAGTCAGAAAAGGAGCCAGTGAGCCTTTTCAGCTGGTAAGTACCATGAACAGAGTGAGGCCCTGGGAAGACCAACCTGAGAACACTAGGAAAGATTTGTAGGGAAGTAAGGAGTTGAATTAGAACACTATTCTTACAGTCCAGAAAGCAGATAATAAGAGTATGGAGGATGGTGAAGGAGGGGCATTGGCTTTGGGAGAGTGATGACCTGGAATTTGTAGCCATTAGTTAACAGTCCAGTGTGGCTCTGCTACCAGAAAGATGGAGAACAAAACGATGAACAAGGTTGGATGACAAGATGATGGATTTAGTCTTAATCATGTTAGGTTACAGGTCATTTGGTTAGAAAGCTTGACGATGCAACTGGAAATTTAGAGTTTAAAATCTTAGTGATAGAGCAGTGCAGGATACTGGGGAATACCAACATGAGAAGCAGTGGATGGATTGAGTGGATTGGAGGTGAAGATTGTTGGAGACAAGCAGACAAAGTTCTTCAGTAGTCTGGGGAAAAGGGTGAGCCAGAAGAGAAGGCAGATAAAAGAGAATTCTTGTTTCCCAGCTCCTGGAGTCTGCTTCTAGCCATTTATCCAGGACTACAGTGGTGACTATGAATGGAATATGTCAACCGCTAAGTATTAAGTATTTACTAAATGGTAGTATATGCAAAGCATAGTAATAGGCTCTGAAGGGATAGAAGGAAGTATAATTCGTCATTTCCCCTCATAAGAAGTTTACAATGTAGTCAGGGATATGTCACTTATTTAATTCCTGATTGCTCACACAATGAAGTCAGCATCTACGCTGTACTAGGCACAGCTTCTCTTCTCTCCACTCAGAAGCCTCTGGTCCAGGCTCCCCGTCTCAGTTCTTTCAACTATTGTTTTTCAAACGGCGGTGTCAAACCCTTTGTCCTACTCCCATTCTCTCTCTAATTTGTCAGTGCTGCTCTTAAAGTGTAGTCTCAGAATGGCATGCAGAAGTAAACTTATCAGTAAAGGTTGGAGTGTGGCTGTTATTTCCAGAGGTAGAATTCCTTAGATCTTTCTGTCAAGGCAAGCAAAGACCATTTTTTGTTTCGTTTTTGCCATTTTCTGAAACTAAAAACAAAAAAAAACCCTTTTTATTACACAAACAGTTTATGTTCATTACAGAAAAATTAGGAAATAGAGATAAGTTCTCAAAATGAAGGACAATACAGAATTGCACAGCCCGTGTTCCAGTTTTTTAACAAAATGGTCACTTTGCCATTGAACTCAGACATCTGTTAGCTTCTATGTCCCGCAGCTGCACGACGGCAGGGCTGAGGTCCCCACTGCTTTCCATGACACTGAGACTCTTGGCTGACACTTCCCACCACCCCTTCTCAGGCCATCAGTTCATACTTTTGTCTTTCCTTCTGCTTCGTCCCACGTCTGCATCTTGCCTGTCCTCACATGTCTTGGCTGCTGCCACTGTTGGCACTGACTTGCTGTCAGAGCTCCCAGGGTGCTGCTTGCTCCTGTACTGGTGCCATTTCCAGGCACTGAAGGAAATGTCCAGAACCCTTCCCTAGCGTCCTTTGCAGTTGTTCTGTCTTCATCAGGGTTTGGCACAACTGCCACTCTTCTCTAGAGCTTTCAGTGGATTTCCTGCCTATCTCGTATGCGACCCACGTGGCATTCAGAGTCATATGGTGATGCCCACGTCACAAGAATGTGTTGTTAGGGGAACATGAGTTGTACTCATTGCCGCCGCTCCGGGAACCTCAGTGTCTGATACAGACCTCCATTTGGCATTTCTAATTAATGCCGACTTGAAATCTAAAGCACCATTCTTGGTGACACTGACCTTGAGTGTTTCCTCTGATCACTTTCTTGACTCAGGGTCTTCCCAGCCTTTGCCTGGGCTCTGAAGGCCTCCTTGATATTTCTGTCTCTCTCCATAATGGAGATCGTCCTGTGGAGTTCCAAATGATGCTGACTCCTTCCTTCACTAGTGGGGGGTGGGGCTTGTCTTGGGGCACATCAGCATCCTTGAGACTAAGCTCAAACCCATCATAAACTTTAGGCTATTGTTACTTCATCCCACCATATCATTAGAATACTCAGGGTTGTAAGAACCTGAAAGCCCCATTCAGATGAGCAAGCCAAATAGGAATTCACCAGGTTAAAACAGGTGAAAATTCTGAAGTTTGAGATAAACTGATTCCAGCTAGAGTTGTGTACAGGAGCTCCAATGGCAGCTTCAGAACCTGCATTCTCTCTGCATATCTGAGCGCTATTTCCTCTGTTGCTTCCACTTTCACATAGAGTTTCTCATGCCAGTGGAAAGATGGTTATTGCAGAAGTTGAACCAACATCCTTCCAGGTTCACAGTCAGGAAAAAAAAGGTCTCCTTGCTTCAATCAGAAAGTTAATATTAGGCTCATATCAGTCCTTTGTCAATTCCTGAATTGATCATTATCTTAGGGTAATGAAAGGTACTAATCAAGTTAGGCTGGGTCACATGCCAACCCCTAGAGCTGCGGATACAGCTGATCCCAGAAGGAATAGGATCACTCCTCCCAAAAGAATGAGAAATGGATGCTGAATTGCTGAACCCCAACAAATATTTACTACAACTGCTGCCTGCCATTGCACCGCGGTATACTGGTGAAAACACAAATGAGTGGGATATTGTAGGTCTATACCTGCAAAGGTGTCCCATATACATACACCCAGAATTCTGAGATAACCTGTTACATACACATTTTTGTTTATCAGAAATGAGTTCCTGTTCTTGTAAGCCTGTTCTTATTCTTTTTAATTTCAACAGTATATCACAGCCATCTTTTCATATATATATATATATATATATATATATATATATATATATATATAATATATAAATATATAAATATATATTATATATATTTATATATAAATTATGTATAAACACTATTTTTGGTGTTATAAGAATATATTGAAATGATTATTACAGTTTATTCAACCATACCCTCACCTTATTGTTTAATATTTGTTTTTTAAAATTTTAAGTAATTATTAATAGCTCAGTAATAAATATTTGTGTAGCTGATACTTAGGGACATATCTCTTATTTCCTCCTTAGAATGTACAAGTAGAAGTGGGAATTTGTGGCTAAGGTAGGTACTTTTTTAATGCTTTTGATACACATTAAGATGGTGCAGTTCTCTCTCTCTCTCTGTGTCTCTCTCTCTCTCAGACACACACTCATTTTCATCTCACAGTGTTGGCTCATACAAAAATTTGAGGTCACTATTGCTTTTTCAACATATAAACTGCTGCTAAACTAGGTAGTATTCCATTTGAGTGCAAAAGCAATCTATAAGATTTAATCTCTTAAGACTTTTATCAAATCCTGTTTCTGCACCATGTCATTTTACTTACCCAATCCAGGTTTGTGTCATCTGTGAGTGCCATAAACAGACCTTCAACACCTTCATCCAACCCTCTAAATAAAAATCCCAAACAGTGCAAAACCAAGTCAAGGTCTTGTTGCCGTCTACTAAAGTCTCCTTGTATGTTGGCATCAAATTACTAGAACTTCAGAATCTTTGAATTTTAGAGCAGGAAATCAGGTCAGAATTAAATAGCCCAAGGGCTTTTTTTTTCCCCAAAAAAAATTAGAAAAACAGACTCAGAGAAATTGAGTAATGTTTACAAGGTCACACAGTTAGAATAATAAAGATATATATGGTTACTATTTTTCATATTTAATTCCACTCTCATTTTCCTCCTTACTCTTAATTGTTTTACTTAAAATTATATCTTCAGAGGATTCATATACATTTCACTGAAGTCAAGAAGCTCTATGTCAATATTTCCCCTCAACACATCAGCAAAAATGAATTCAGTGTGACATGCCATGTTTTTTTTAGTGCACTTAAACAGCAGTGTTTCCATTTATTCATTCAACCTACATTTTCTCACTGTGCTATCATTATAATTAAAGCTCTTTGGTTTATATATTCTCCTTCCTGGCTTGAAAATCATTCTCCTTTATGAATGTTGGAAACAAATTAAGGTGGATGGGACCTTGGTATCCAATGCCTTTTCACTTGTTCAGATGGCAGGAAACTGTTATGGAGAGATAAGATGACGCCTGAGAGTAATGTGGAGTCTGTTGCCTTTGTCATCTGTGAACATGACATCATATTCCCTGAGACTGTTTCTCCTTCTTTTTAATGGGGACACATCTCTAAAGTTCTTTCTGTTGTGTTTAGAATTTCTGAGACTCCTCTTGTTCAGTGAGGACTTTAGTCTTCCTGATACTATTCATATGAGTTCTTACTAATCCTTTGGCTTAGCCTTGGTCATGTGCCCACATTCCGGGGTTTCTCCCAGTCCCATTCAGAAGCATTCTTTAGTTACCTCCCTCTTTAAAATTTAGAACATTTTAAAATGATTATTAGTTAAGATTCTTCCCCTCCAGACCATTCCAAATTATCCCCATTTTACCACATTCCCTTATAACAGCCTGTTTTTTGAAATATCTTGAATTAAACCCAGGCAGAACTTCTCATTCCCATGCCTCACTGTTATTTGGTAAGAATCATCACCATTGTTATGACACTCTTCTCTCGCACTGGAGCCTCGCCCAGCATGGCTGTCATTTCCTCACTGTCAACTTGCTCTTCAGTGATGATTACGATTAGGAACAGAGTCTTCTTACCTCTAAGTGGACTCAGTTGTCTGGAGGATTCTTTTCCATTTCTGGTGTTCCCCAGCAATGCCTGGGGTTGGGTGTGTAAAACTGTTTATGTCAATGATTCAGTATTGCAAAGCCTGTGTGGCTGCTGACATAACCCATTCTTCACAATCAGCGTTATTGGTAATAATTATATATATATATATATATATATATATATATATACACACACATATATATATTGTTGTTTGTTTGTTTGTTTTGCGTTCTCTGTAGTTCTTCTCACTGTTCGCTCAGACACGGAAAAATGGATATTACCTCTTCAGCTCCATCTATTTGCACACTTGGGACCCATGTCTAGTTGCACGCTGGGTATAACTCGAATGCCTGTGGTAAAAGTATGTTACTCCTTACATGGGATCTGTTGCTCATCTTCTCTGTCATCTCCTCTGTCTGTAGGAGCCACAAATCTACCTCAGTCTGATGCGGTATATAAATAATAAACTCAACACTGGTTTCTCACCAATGTTGAGAGGTGAAGGGACAGCGGGGAGAAGTGTAGAGGGGAGACAGTGTGGGATTCCAGACCTGCAGCAGAAATAGTCTTGCATGTGTGCCTGTGAGGTTTGGTAAGGGTGTGGATTGCATTTTCACATTCAGGCACTTCCTCAAGAGAAATGAACAGGAAATGCACCTTCCGAGTTCCTTGCTCTTTCTTTCTAGGCTGACACTGTGGAGGCTTAAGGACTACAAGGGCCTTTGTTGAGAGCTAAATACTATGATTCCTTCCATTTAGGTTTCTGAACTGCAGAACAATCGGCAGGATTCTGTAGTACAGAACAGGCATTGAGGAAAAATCAGCTTTGGCTTCAGGCTACAGTGAGTACCAGCATTGATTTGCTTAATGGGATGAAAATCCTGCTATAGAATTCTCTTCCCTCCTTCAGATCTACAATGTCTATAGATCTTAGCCCATTCAAGTGTGATGCAGCCTGGAAAAGTCCTCTTTCTCTATATTCTCTTCTCCCATCTAGTTGAAACACCTATTAATACTGTACCTTTATTGTGGGAGAGATGGACTATGAAAGCCCGTAATAGGATTAAAAAGGGTTGTCTCTTCCATCTCCTCTGTAGATACTCCATGGTCTTCTGTTTTCACCCCTTTAACAGATTCAAGACTGAGCTGGTACTAATGATTTACATCTTCGTGTGACTGAGTTTCACAGACAAGCCCAGGCTTGCTGGGACACCAGCCAGCTTACCCCCAAGGGACCCGGCTGCTGAAGGAATATGTGTAACTGAAATGCCAGGCTCCACTTTTAACAGTGTTGCCTCCAATTCTTTATAATTGTGTAGCTATGATCATTTATACACGGACAAAATGGATTTGCCAGCTACCCTGGAAATTTAACCACAAGTTTAACGTGCTGTAGAAGTTTCTCCTATTCCTGCTTCCTGTTTTGCTAAGATACGTATATTTTTTAGATCAGGAATGGATTTCGCATTCTTTCAAATGCTTTTTCTGAGTCTACTGAGATAACTATGTCCTTTTTTCTCTTTTGGTTGTTGATATGCGAAATAATGTTAATTAGTTTTTGAATGTTAAATCAACCTTGCATTTCTGGAATGAACTCTACTTGGTCATCATGTATTTTCCTTTTATTTTGTTATATTTGACTTATATATTTCCCTTAATATTTTGCTGATGCTTGCATCTATGGTCGTGGGGGATATCTGTCTGTGAGTTCTTTTCTGTTTTTCGTCTAATTTAGGTATCAGAGTAATGCTGGCCTCATTTAGAAGACCTGGGAAGTATTCACTCCTTTTCAGTTTTCTGGAAGAGTTTGTGTAGAATAGTAATTCTTCCTTCACTGTCTGTGAAAAGTCACCAGTTAAGCTACCTGTGCCTGGAATTTTCTTTCTGGGAAGGTTTGTAACTACAAACTCAATGTATTTAATAGACATAGAAAGGCTATTTAGGACATAGAAGCTTATTTTTGAGTGAGCTTTGTTAGCTTGTGTCTTCCAAGTTATTTGTCTACTTTATTCAAGTGGTTAAATTTATTGGCATAAACTTGTCCAGCATATTCCCTTATTATCCTTTTAATATCTTTAGAATCGGCAGTTATTTCACTTTCTCATTCCTAATGTTGGTATTTTGTTTCAGCTTGCTTTTTTTGCCTTGTAAGTCTGGCTAGAGGCTTATTAATTTTAATCATCTCAAAGAACCAGCTTTTGACTTTATCGATTTTCTCTATTGTTTTGTTCCCAATGTTATTGTTTTCCACACTGATATTTATTATTCCTTCTTCTTACTCTGTGTTTAACTTACTCTTCATTTCTAGATTTTTTTTTTTTTAAAGACTTTTATTGGGGAAGGGGAACAGGACTTCTGTCGGGGAACAGTGTGTACTTCCAGGACTTTTTTCCAAGTCAAGTTGTTGTCCTTTCAATCTTAGTTGTGGAGGGCGAAGCTCAGCTCCAGGTCCAGTTGCCATTGCTAGTTGCAGGGGCGCAGCCTACCATCCCTTGCGGGAGTCGAACCGGCAACCTTGTGGTTGAGAGGACGCTCTCCAACCAACTGAGCCATCTGGGAGCTCTGCAGCAGCTCAGCTCAAGGTGCTGTGTTCAATCTTAGTTGCAGGGGGTGGAGCCCACCACCCCTTGCAGGAGTCGAGGAATTGAACTGGCAACCTTGTGGTTGAGAACCCACTGACCCATGTGGGAATCGAACCGGCAGCCTTTGGAGTTAGGAACATAGACCTCTAACCGCCTGAGCCACGGGGCTGAGATTTTTTTAATTGGAAGCTGAGGTCATCGATTTGAGACCCTTTTCTCTTTCGTATATAAGCATTTAGAACTATAAATTCTCTTCCAAATGCTGCTTTAGAGATAGCCCACAAATTTTTATGTGCTGTATTTTCATTTTAATCAGTTCAAAACTTCTAATTTCCCTTTGATTTCTTTTTCTGACCCATGGGTTATTTAGAAGTGTGTTTAGTTTCCAAATATTTGGTGATTTTTCCAGAGATCTTTCTGTTACTGATTTCTAATTTACTGCTAATGTGGTCAGAAAAGATACTTGTCTGACGTGAATTCTATTGAATTTATTGGGACATCTATTATGACCTTGAATATTATCTGTCTTGGTTAAAAAATGTGTGCATTTGATAACAATATGTATTCCATAGTTGGGCCTAATATTCTATAAATGCCAATTATGCCAAGTTGGTTAATAATTTTGTTCAAATTTTCTATATCCTTACTGATCTTTTCTACTCATTCCATCAATTATTGAGAGAAGGGTATTAAAATCTCTAACTATTGCTATGGCTTTCTCTATTTCTGTTGTGGCGCTGTCAATTTTTGTATCATGTAGTTTGAGATTCTCTTATTATGTGTGTAAATGTCTAGCATTATATGTCTTCTTCATGAATTGACCTATTTATCATTATGAGATGACTTTATACCAGGTAGCATCCTTCACTCTGAAATCTACTTTGATATTAATATAGCCATCCCAGCTTTCTTTTGATTAGTGTTAGCGTGATATATATCTTTTATCACTCTCAAATCTGTGACCTATTTGTGTCTTTATATTTGAAGTGCATTTTTTTTATTGGCAGCATTGAGTTGTGCCTTGTTTATTTATCAAGTTGGAAATCTCTGCTTACTAATTGGGGTTTGTAAACGACTTACATATTTTGTGTTTATTATTTTGTGTTCATTAAGATCTGTCATCTTGCTGCTTGCTTTATATCTGTCCCACCAGTTGTTTATTCCCTTTTGAAACATTTTTTTGCCTTCTTTGGGATTAATTGAATACTTTATGTGATTTAATTTTGTTTCATTTGTTGGCTTATTAGCTATAAATCTTTGTTCTGTTATTTTAGTGGAAGCTTTAGGGTTTATAGTATACATCTTCAGCTCATTACAGTCTACCTTCAAATGATACATCATTTTATCAGTAGTATAAGAACCTTGTAATAATATGCTTCCATTTCTTCTGTTGCAGACTTTGAGCTAACATTGATGTCCATTTTATTTTTACATATGTTATAAACCCCATAATATAGGCGTTTTAACTTTTGTTTAGACAATCAATGTCTTTTAAAGAGTTGTCCATAATAGAAAAATATTTTTTTACCCACATAGTTATAGTTTCTGATGCTCTTTATTTCTTGATGTAGATCAGGTTTCCTTCTGGTACCATGTGGTTCTGCCTGAAGGTCTTTCTTTAACATGTCTTACAGTGCAGTTGTGCTTGTGATGACTTCATTCATCCTTTGTATATTTGAGAAAGGTTTCATTTTGCCTGTATTGTTGAAATATATTTTTTAAGTTGAGTATTTTTCTTTCCGTATAATAAAGACATTACTCTCACTTGTATTGTTTCTGATGACTAATCTGTTGTTTCCTTATCTTTGTTCCTCGTACATAATGTGACACTTTTTTTCTCTGACTGCTTTTAAGTTGTTCTCTTTCTCACTGGTTTTGAGCCATTTAATGACAATGTGCCTTGATGTAATTTTCTTCATGCATATCATACCTTGGGCTTATTGGGGGTCTTCAATCTATGGGATTAGAGTTTTCCTCAAATTTGGCATATTTTTGGCATCTTTCTTCAAAAACTTAAGAGTCGCAGCCTCCCTGTCTTCTCCTTCTGTGACTCCAATTACATGTATATTAGGCTGCTTCAAATTGTACCACAGCTTATTTATACTTTCTTTACCTATTTGTTTCCCTGTGCTCTATGTATTTCATTTTTGATAGTTCCTGTTGCCATGTCTTCAGCATACTAACCTTTCTGTCATTCATTCCATCTGTTTTTTTCCCCAATCTCTAGAAATCTGATTAGAGTCCCTTAAAAATATTTTCCATGTCCCCACATCCTTTTTAAATACATGGGATACAGTTATAACTGTTTTAGTGATCCTGTTCGATAGTTCTAAAGTGTCAGTTCTGTGTTGGTTTTCTTCAACTGAGGTATTTCCTTTTCTGAGTCATATTTCTCTGCTTCTTTGTATGCCTGGTAGTTATTGATTGGATCTGTCAGACATTGTGAATTTTACCTTGTTGGGTATTTTGTATGTTTGTATTTTTAAAAATATTCTTGAGCTCTGTTCTGTAATGTAGTTTTGTTTCTTGAGAAATTGCTTCTTTCAGATATTGCTTCTAAGAGTTGTTAGGGACTAGAGCAATGCTCATTCTTGGGCTAATCTTCCATCACTAAGGTAACAAACTACGACAATCAACTTGTGTGTATTCTATCACTATCCCTCAACTCCAGGTATTTTTAGTTTGGTTGAAGGGAACAGGCACTATTCTCCTCCTTGTGTGAGCATTGGACATTGTGACCCTTAATTATTTGGGATAGCTCTTTCCCAAGCCTTTCCCAAGAAATGTAATTTCTTCAGTGCATGCACTGATTAGTACACAGCTGAGTACTCGAAGGGGGTGCCCTACAGCACTTCAGATATTGTGATATTCTCTCTGTTTGTAGCTTTCTCCTGGGTGGTACTCTTTCCTGAGAAATCTAGATACTTAGATCTCCCCAGGACCTCAGCTCCATCTTCTAAACTCAGGGAGTCTGCCAATCACCACTTGGTTTCTTCCTCCCTGCACTACAGTCTGGAAACTCTCTCAAAACTCTCATTTAATTCTCATCTCTCAGGGATCACTGTCCTTTGTTGTCTGATGTCAGCGCCTTGCAAACTTTGTCATACATATGTAAGTATGACATATACTTTTTCAGTTTTTTGTTATTTCAGATAGGAGGATAACTCTTGTTCTTTACACTCCATCTTGGGTGGAAACAGAAGTTTGTAATTTTTTATAAAGGGAAAATATAATCACAATTTCAAACAACTGATGAGGAACCAAAATCAAATTTTGAAACATCAACTGTTTTTTAAGTCATATATTGGCTGTATGATACGCTCTTGCATTCAGAAACAGGAAATAGATAAAGATAACTCGCTGTATTGTGCAATAAGAATTGTTCATAGTGAGACCTTACAGGACTCAAATTGAAATATCTTTTGAGACATAAAAAATGTTAGAATATTTTGACAGAACTTTATGATTCATATATATATATATATATATATATATATATATATATATATATATATATATATTTTTTTTTTTTTTTCACTTGAAGAGAATACTTGTATCATTTTTTTGTTATTTAGAATAAAATCCAGGACTGACTGTTCAAAAGGTCTTAACCATTTTACAATCTTTCCTAACAAATTTATTTTCTCCCTAGACTCTGTGTATCCCTTGTGGTTGTTTTTACTGGCATTGATAGTTAAAGCAAAGATCATAGTTTTGAGTTTTATAGTTTCAGTTTATTGCCCTTTTTTCTTAAAACTTTTTTGCTAGAGTATATTTTTAATGTACTACTTCTTCCTAAGTGTTTTTATAAAATATTAATAAATCATAGGCTGCAATGTTAATATTAGTATGCAAAGGGGTATTTTATGTTTGAAAACTATAAGGTAGTTCACTAAATAGTATTCATTTTTAAAGATTGTATATATATATATATATATATATATATATATATATATATATATATATATATATATATATATATATATATGTTTTTCCACCTCTTTATAGGAATGGTCACTGTTGCTAAGCAACAATTATTGCATAGCAATAGATATATAAAGTTCTGCTGGGCATTAGTTTTTGCTTGTGTTTTAGCTTTTGAAGGCAACATAAAATATCTTCTTTAAAAACTCAGCTTATAGCAACAATATAAAAAAGTCAAGGAGAGATGTGAGCAATCGGTAGCAATAACATCTGAAACAACCACATTTAACACCCATAGCATTAAACAAATATTTAGGTGACTTTTACATAAGTCAATGGTGAGCAGTTTGGAGCCACTTTGTGCAGAGATAGCCCTTGACTGCATTTTGAGGTCAGTATTTAGAGAACTGTCTCCATATTGCTACTTCTCAAACATGCCCAAAGATTCACATTCATCACTAAATAGCAGTGACCTCTTTTATCTTTCATTCTTTCGTGAAGTAAGTAATCTAAATTGTAAAAAATGCATATTGTCCTTCTGTGGGATGGACATATAAGGCTATGCTCATTTTAGATGAAAAGAAACGGATTATCTTCACATTTTAATTTTTTTGTAAATTAGCCTTTATGTAAAAATGGTTGCTAATTATTTGTGCTTTCATTTAATACCAGGGGTGTCACCCAATCATCTCTAACCTAGTTATACAGTGTACACTTTTATATTTAAGTTCTGTCATTTCTGCCCTTGCAGTGTTAACACCAATCTAAATCATTCATATGTTTGCGGATTTGTAGATTTTTGTTGTATTTTCCTTAAATGTTCCTATTAGTTGCTTTATTTTGATTTATATTTTAATGACATATTTATAGGACATATTATCATTCATAAAGGGCTATTGCCTACATTATTTCACATGAGACTATGAGGCAGGTAATATTGTTTATATTTTTCAGGTTAGGAAATTGCTGTTCAGCTGGTTGAGCAAATCAGTCATGTTCCCCAATAAGTAAGTGATGGAATCTAGATCTAAATGAAGAAAATGTCAATAAAAAGAGTGTGCTCAGTCTATTACCATACATTTATAAAATGTTTGCTATTTTTTCATTTGAGAAATGCAGGCTTATTACAGTACGAAATTACGTCTTTGAACCCTGGCTTCAAATAAAGGATTTAAGATAAACCAATATATTTCATAAATAATATGTGAATCTTGGCAACTCACTTTTTTTTGACATGTGCTTCATTTATTTTCAACAACATTTCTCACTTTGTTTTGCTTGTTGCTTGTTCATACATCACTGATGTATAACAAAGCACTGGCACCACTACACTCAGGACTGTGTAATGATCATACCACAATCACACTATTCCTGACAGTGAGAACATTCAAGTAAATGCTTAGAACACAAGAAATTAAAGTGTAAAGGGGTAGTATCACCATAAGCCTCAATTATAACTAGAAAGTCACTAAGTACAATTACAAATCAGAAGACACATGAGATGACCATGTGCTTTAATTTTGTAAAAGCATAATTTTACCAAGCTATAATTTTACCATTTTTTCCAATTTATAAGTTATGTGTGCTTTAATTTTTTTTAAGATTTGATACTTTTTTGGTCATATTTGTTATAAGTGAGAGTCAGGTTATCTAGTTAATTTTAAAAAGTATATTCACCATTAGCTTGAACTGGAGCTGAAATATACCAACTGGAATCTGGGTCTAGGAAGTGAGGGTTCCCTACAGTAGCAAACATATTGATACAAAAGAAGTGAAGAAAAGGAAAGGAGCTTGAGAAAGAAAATATGGGGGCTTGGTGGTAGACACCTCATGGCATGTCTGGGACAGAGAAGATCCTTCATAAATGTTGGTAGATTGAATGAATGAATGAATGAATAAATGAATGAGTAAATGAACAAATTCATGCACAAATGAGAATCACTTTTTGCCATTTTTTAACCTAGAAAAACTTTTGAGAGAGTCAAATCAAACTTGTTTGGGTGCCCTACTTTCATCCTTTCCAAAATTGCTTTCTTCCTATGCCTGCCTTTACTCCTTCCTACAACCAAAATTCCCAACTGCCAATTAGTAAACTTGATGTGAATTAGTAGTACCCTGTAACTGGCATTTGCATTTTTAAAGAAGTACGAGTATATTTCAATCTCTGACAGAATTATATTCAGCGTAATAAATTTGGTTTAAAAAAATCCTATAGAAGGTGGAAAATTACTTGGGGACAAGGAGGGGAGATTGATCACCCTTAGCAGGCATTAGCTCACTTAAGATTTTTAAATTTGCAGTTTCTTTCCTTGCTCCATTCTACACCTACTCTCTGGAGGCCCCCAATTTATTCTTCTTAAGTTCTTATGTCAGACAAGTCGTCCACCAAAAAAGTGGAAAAACTATGTAGGCAGTGGTAGCTCTCTGTATGTCATTTTAATCATTCATTTATAAAACCACACAGTAAGTCAGATGTCAGGACTAAATGAATTACAGAAGGATGCTCACAAGATTTCAGAACAATGTAGGAAATGTTCTATGGCTTAATTTAACCCTCTGATTTGATTTGAATCAATTCCCAAAGTACTATAAAGGGGTACTCTTTGTAATAGTGTCAGCAACTCCAAACAAATGCAAGCCATGGTTTATACCCTCGAGGATTTTAGAGTCTATTTGATGAGACATGTTTGTTACCACAATTTTTGAAAATTCACAATTCAGTACAACTTCTTGATCAAAATTCTAGAAAAAGTGTCAAATAAAGTTTATTTGACCACAAACCACACACACACACACACACACACACACACACACACACACACAGTCCTTTGATGCTTTCACATGCAAGCCAACATCAAATGACTGTATAACAGTGTCATTTGAACAGTACATCATAAAATGAGTACTCTGGAAAGTCAAAGCTATTGTGAGCTTTGTATTGAAAAACCTTTGGAATATCAGGGATATTAATAAACTGTGATGAACACACAATGCAGTACACAGATGATATATTACAGAACTGTGCACTTGAAACCTATATAATTTTATTATCCAGTGTCATCCCAATAAATTTAATAAAATTTAAAAAAGAAATTAACTGCGATGACGGCTGGCAAATACGTAAGTTTTCTATAGGATGACATAGAGGCTATTTTGTAGTGGGTAAAGTGTTCAGGAGAGAAGTCAGTTGAAATGTTGACCTGTGCCTTCTCCATGACCTTTGAGACCCAGGGAGAGATAAATATCTTGAGAGGAGTACATGAAAAAATCACACTTAACCTCAACATCATAATGATTTTTTTTAAAAAATCACTTCTTTCGGTAGAAAGAAGAGAAATCTATGGCAAATGCTAGACTTCAGACTTAGAATATATTTTTTGGTCAAAACTCTGGAATATATTCTAGAATGAGTAAACGGTACTTCTTGACCTAACACAATACTATAAGCTAAGTTTTGCTTTTATAACTTGTTTGTTATCATATTAGGAGAAAAACTACTTGAACTCTGAAGCATACTGCAGATCTGAGAAGTGGCAATGCTTGTGGGGAATACTCGGGGAGCCTGCCTCATGCAGTTTCATTTTTCAAACATTGTTCAGCCTTTTATCACTGTACATAGTCACTTCTAACAATTGGACCCTAAGGTTGGAAGCATGAAGAGAGAGGAGCAGTTCTGTTGTATATTCTTAACTCAAAATGAGGATGAAAATGATTCTAGATAACTGTAGTCTGTAAATAATACTCCAGAAATTGGTGACTATAACAGTGATTCTCAAACTGTCTTAAAGAATTCTAGGGCTCTGAGAATGAACTTTTGGTACTTTCTGGGGATGAAAGTTGGGGCTAGAGAGTTTTAGTCCCTCTGACTGCACTCCATTTAAGAAGCTATACCTTTATACCTTTTGCATATGGAGATTCTGTAGAAGCTTTCACTTCAGAAAAAGTTTTGGACTTTCCTGGGATAAATCTGAGCACAAATCTGAATACCAGACCCTGAATCTCCCACATCTTAATCTTGGACATCCAGCCTCCAGAACTGTGAGAAATAAATTTCTGTTGTTTATAAGCCACCCAGTTTATGGTATTTTGCTAAAGTGATCACTTAAGACAGTGATATAGTTGATCTATATTCTGACACAATCTATTTCTCTCATCATATACTGATAACAAAAGAGTTCAGGGGAGAGATCCAAGGTGATGAAGTAGGCAAAACTGTGCCTGCTTCCTTCATGACCACATCAAAATTACAACTAAATTATAGAACAATCAACCTGCAGGACCATCAGAAGTATAGGTGAACAGAAGTTTTATAACAAGGATATAAAGAAGAAACCATGTGAAGACTGGTAGGAGAGAGAGAGTCGTGAAAGGGGCCAGCCCCAACCTTCCCTGTGGCAGTTGAAAATTGGGAGGGATATATCAACCATGAAGGCTCCCCCTGGAGGAATGAGGGACCCAGACCCCCACATCAGCCTCCCTAGCTTGGAGTACTGGTGCTGGGATGAGGAGGCCCCACAACATCTGGCTGAGAAAAATATTGGGGATACCAACTTTCTTGATGAAAGAAAAGGCTGCAAAAAACCCAGACGTCCTCTTAAAAGGCCCATGCACACTCATACGTAGGCACTCACCCTGGGCTCCAGCAGAGGGACAGTGACTCAAGGGACATCAGAGACATATGGAGAAAGACAGAGTTGTGTGAATTTGGGGCAAGGACTAGAGGGATAGTTGCCATTTTTCGTGTGTGGGGTGCTGCTCTCATGAAGCCAACAGGCAGGCACCATCTTTCCTGTATTGAGCCCCATGCCCATGGGCAAATCTGAATCTGAATTGGTCAGGTGAGTGCTGGCTCCACCCTGGTGACTCACTGAGAACCCAGCACACACAACTCAATACCACATGAGGCTTTATCAGCAGCTGAACCTTATGGGAGCTGGCAAAGAGCAGCAGGCCTCAGTGTGTGCTGGTTTTTTGCAGAGAGCTATGCCAGACTCAATACTGGTGGCAGTTGTCCTTGGTTCACAGCGTGGCCTCTCCCACGTGCCTCCAGGTTTAGCACAGGCAGTGACCAACCATAGATTTCTTTGTAGCTCCTACCAGGTTGTTCCTGGATGGTCACCGACAGTGGCTGACTTGGCCTGTACCAGAGCCCTCCCAAAAAGCTCCAGAACCAACATACTTAGAGGTTGGGTTCAGACCACGGCAAAGCACCATGTAATTAGCCCCACAAGAGGCACACCCAAAGGGCTGTCTCAACAGGCACCAGAGCCTGCTTGGGAGCAGCCCACTCCATTGGGTAAGCCCTCCTATACATCAGCCCATAAGCTGTGGCCATGGCCAAACCCACAGCCAGTCAGCCGGAGGGTCAATCCTACCGACTGATGTGCCAATAGAAATCACTCAAATATATTAGGTTGGTGCAAAAGTAATTGTGGTTTTTGCAATTACTTGTAACCTTTTCAACCGCAATTACTTTTGGATGAACCTAACAACAGGAGGGCACTCACAACACCCACAAAGAACACTCCTGGAGCACCTGGCTCAGGTGACCAGGGAGACTATGCTACTGGGTGCCACAGGACACTAACTACATAAGGCTACCCAGAAAAACTGGGAGACATAACAGATCTACCTAATACATGAAATAAACACAGAGAGGCAGCCAAAATAGGAAACAAAGAACTACATCCCAAATTAAAGAACCGGAGAAAACTTCAAAAAAAGAATTAAACAAAATGGAGGCCAAGCAACCTACCAGAGATAGAGTTTAAAATGCTGGTTATAAGGATGCTCAAGAAACTTAGTGAGAACTTCAACAAAGAAGTAGTAAGCATTAGAAAGGACATAGAAACCATAAAAAAGAAGTAGTCAGAAGTGAAGAATACAATAACTGAAAAAAAGAATGCACTAAAAGGAATCATCAGCAAACCAGATGAAGCAGAGGATCGAATTAGTGATTTGGAAGAGAAGGTAGCAGAAAACATCCAATCAGAAGAGCAAAAATAAAAAAAAAATAAAAAAGTGAGGATAGTTTAAGAGACCTCAACATCAAGTGCATGATTTGCATCATAGGGGTACCAGAAGGAGAAGACAGAGCACAAGGAATTGAAAACCTATTTAAAAAAATAAAAACTTCCCTAATCTGGTGAAGGAAATGGATATTCAAGCCCAGGAAGTGTAGAGAGTTCCAAACATGATAAACCCCAAGAGGCCCACACAAATAAACATTATAATTAAAATGGCAATGGTTAAAGACAAAGAGAAAATTCTAAAAGCAGCAAGAGAAAGACAACTAGTTACTCACATGGGAGCTCCCATAAGACTGTCAGTTGATTTCTCAACAGAAACTTTGCAGGCCAGAAGGGACTTCCACAAAATATTCAAAGTGGTGAAAAGCAAAGATCTACAGCCAAGAATACTCTACCCAGCAAGGCTATCATTTAAAACTGAAGGAGCGATAAAGAGCTTCCCAGACAAGAAAAAGCTAAAGGAGTTCATCACCACCAAACCAGTATTACAAGGAATGTTGAGGGACTACTTTAAAATGAAATTTAGAAAATCAAAATTATGAATAATAAAATGGCAATAACTACATACCTATCCACAATTACTTTCAATGTAAATTGATTAAATGCTCCAATCAAAAACATAGGGTGACTAACTAGATAAGAAACCAAGACCCTTACATGTGCTGCCTATAAGAGACTCACTTCAGATCAAAAGACACACACAGACTGAAACTTAAAGGATGGAAAAGTTATTTCATGAAAATGGAAACAAAGAAACAAATAAAGCTATAGTAGCAATACTTATACCAGATAAAATAGACTTTAAATAAAGGCTATAAAAAGAGACAAAGAAAGACCAGCAATCTAATCCCACTTCTGGGTATTTATCTAAATAAACCCAAAGTGCTACTTTGAGGGGACGTGTGCATCCATATGTTCATTGCACCATTGTTTAGAATAGCCAAGATGTGTAGGCAGCCTGGGTATCTATTGATGGATGAATGGATAAAGGGTAGGTGGTACATATATACAATGGAATATTGCTTGGCCATGGAAGGTAATGGGTTCTTACTCTCTTTAGCAGCCTGGATGGACCTGGAAGGTATTGCGCTGACTGGAGTATGTTGGACAGAGAAAGACAAATGCAGTGTGATTTTAGGTGTATGTGGAATCTAAAGAACAAAATAAACAAACATACAAAACAGAAATGAACATAGATGCAGAGAACATTTTGAGGGTTGCCAGATGGAAGAAGGGTTGAGGGTGGGCGAAAAAGTTGAAGGGATTAAGAAGTACAAATTTGTAGTTACAAAATAGTCATAGGGATTTAAAGGAAAGCATAGAGAGTATAGTCAATAATGTAGTAATAACTATGTATAGTAGCAGGTGGATACTAGACTAGTGAGGGGGATTACTTCTTAAATTATACAAATGTCTAACCACTATGTAGTACACCTGAAATTAATATAAAATAATATTGAACATCAACCGTAATTTAAAAATTACTAAAGGGGGAAAAGGTGAAGGGGAACAAGAGATCCAAATTTTCAGGTACAAACAGTAAGTCATGGGGATGTAATGCACAGCATAGGGAATATAGTCAATAATATTGTGAAAGCGTGGTGCGGTGTCAGATGCTTGCTGGACTTATCATGGTGATCACTTCTTTAGGTATATAAATGTTGAATAACTATGGTGTTCACCTGAAACTGATATAACGTTGTATGTTAGCTATATTTTTAATATAAATCTTAAAAGATAAACAGTTCACAGACAGGAAGCTGCTCTGCAGACTGCCCTGTGAATAGCACTAATGTAGGAAATCCTATAGGAATTACCTACGACCCTTGAGTTATCCATAGATCTAGATGTCAAGACTTTGAGCAATGACCTTATCAGTCATATTGAAGAGGGAATAGTTTCTTTTTCATAAGTGATGTGAAGGTAGAAGCTTTAGAAAAGAAAATATCAGGTCACGATTGCAGAGGTGATGTGTAATGGGCCACACATGCCTAGTATGAGTCAGTCCACTTAGCTCACAAGACCATCTGGCATAGCAGAGAGTCTGACAAAATGAAGAGGTTAAAGTCCTGGGCATCACACACTGTATTTGTGTGAAAGTTCTGGAGATTCAGAATGTACTTAGAGGGCTATCAAAAGGGAGGCCGTACGGGTTGTATGACAGTTACATGTGTGAGGACAGTGCTATACTGCCTAGGTTCAAACACTAGTGACCACACTTTCCAGCTGTGCAAATTCAGGTGATTAATAAATATAACCTCACAAAGTCTCAATTTCTTTATCTATAAAGTAGGAGTAATGATAATCATACCTATCTCTTAGGGTTGTTTTGACAATGAAATAAAATATTCATGTTGATCGCTCAGCATATAGCACACTCCATACATCTTAGCGATTGTTCTTCTTTTGCATCAAACTGAAGTACTTTTTACAGTACTTGATGCAACACTAAAACGGATCACAGATATTCTACATCTCATTGAATGAGCAGGAGGAAAATGCATTCTATGGGGGAAAAGGAGCATGCGAAGCTTCAGAGTTTATATCTTGTAAGGATATACATTTATTAAAGGTGATAAAATTCTGTACCTAGCTTTGATAAGCTAAAAACTGCAAAGAAGCAAACCCATGTGCTTCAGACTTAATGGATCCTGAAGATTCCCAGAAACACATTAGGTTCATCCTTTGAAACTTTCTACTTGACCGGAGCTGGAGTCACCTGGTAAAAATCATTCACAGGTCAGTCATGTAAATCCACTCCTGGAAGCTTTTCTAAAGGTTGCAATTTCAAGCAAATAGTCTATTTATTTCTAATAACAATTTCCCCTTTATCAGAAGAGACTCTTACCGTAGATGCTGGTAAAACAGTACTCACTGATAGAGAGTCTATAATGTCATTCAAGGCAAGAGTGTACACCATGAAAAAGTATCCTTAAACATAATCCCATGACATCAGAGCAGTGCTTGGTAACACGGGGAGGGAAGGATGCTCATTCAAGGGCTTAGCATGAAATGAATAATTGCTGAACCACTAAGAGGAAACTACCAACAACATTAACTTTTGCTTGATTGCATTCGGAAGAGTCTAATTGGAACCAGCCTTAGGCAGATACAACAGGTGTATATGTACTAAGGTCCTGACTGCCACACCTACAGACACAAAGAAATAATGATGCTCTCTTTCCTCATTCAGAAACTCCCAAGATTAGATCTGGTGAGGAAGGACTAACTCTCACGGGGATCAGCTCTTGGGGAAAGCATTTGAAAAGCTGGGTGTCAGGGCTTTGGAATGACAGACACCTCACCTGGATCCCAGCCCTAGCCATGTCCTGGTGCTGGGAATGGGGCAGGCTGCTACAGATTGGAGAGGTGTCATCACATAGCAACTCCTCTCCCTTACTACCATTTTCCTGTGATTTACCCTGTGACCACTATCCCTCTGATCATGTATTTTACACTGCTTCCTCTAATAACTTGTCATTGTAGTCTTACTGGGGTTGTCTAAAATGCAGCACTCTGGGAAAGTGTGAGCAGGAAAATTCATCTCTCACTTCATTCCAGACTCTGCCCACATGTCACCTCTTCAAGGACTTCCCTGGCCACTTTCTTTAACTATCACATCCCACTTCCTCACTCACCAACTCAAGATCATTTTCCTGCTTTCTGTTTCTTCTGAAAATTTTGTCCGTACCTTTCGTTATTTCTAGTCTATTCATACAACTCAAGTCAGCTCCTAAAAAGGACCGATTCTCCAAAACAAAGATCTATGAGTTCAAGATCCGGTGCTTTTAAATCTTCTCTGATCTGTGTTTCTTCTTCAAATGTGTTTTTTGTATAAGAACTGTGTTTCTTCCCCAAGCATGCTCCAATGACTATTCCTCTACTACGCCCTGCAGCAGATGCCTTTCTATAAATGGGGTCAGAGGAGGCTTCAAAGGGACTGTGCTTGAGTTTCTAGGTCTAGCTCCACAGCTGTGTTGAGTGTTTAAGGTTTCTACCACCATTTATGAAAAGGCTGTTATATCCAGTCACATAATATAATATTGAGAGACATGTGTCTTCTAAATCCAGTTCTACAGCTATTGACAGAAGTAAGGGTGTACAAGAGTTGGGTTGCTATCTAGCTGCTTTTCCTCAACTAAAATTGTCCAAATGGCACTTCCTGGTGAGTCAGAGTCGCTGGGCAGGGTGCCCACGTGTCATTACCAAGGTTACTGAAACACTCTGCTTTCTGAACATATTTTCAGCAGGACTGGTTCTATAAAGAAACAGATGAGACAGCTATTTTGTTTAATTTAAGGGCCCTCCAAAAGCTAGCCTGAATACAAATTTTATTCATATTTACTTCATCCGAAATTCCTGGCAGTCACCTTCTAGAGATACACATCTCCTAAATAAATAAAGATTTTTTTTTTCTTTAAACACTAGAGTTACAAATTAGCTAGCTGACACATTAGCAGGGGTTAGTCACTGATCAATATTTCATCGTATCTCTTCAAACAGGGCGCTCAGGTATCTGACATGTGAGTGAAGAGTGGCACTTTATTATGAGAACCCAGGACCTCTCAAAAAGAAGCCCTAGGTGGTTTTCTCTTTATCAGTTCTAATTCTAGAACTAGTCACACTGACATGTGAATGATTAATAGCAGATCTGTCTTGATATGGAGAAGAGAACATAAAAATCCCAGGTAATCTTCAGGGGGCAAGTGTGCAGCAGTGAAAGCAATGCAATTTCTTCTCACTTCGGCCTAAGACCACCTTCATTTCCTTCCTGTTGACTCAGCCTCAGGCTCTTCTGTCACTGAGGGCCTTGCCCACTGACTCAGTAAACTGCGTTTCCTCAAAGCTAACATTTCTTCAGATGCTTGCCAACTGAAGACTCCAATGTACTTCTTATTCCAGGAGACTCTTTGAGTTCCTTAATAATACCCTCATTTCTCCCATGCTACCTGTGTTCTTAAGTGAAGACACAGGTACAATGAGTAAAGAAAATGCTTGAACAATCTCTGAGATGACTTCTGGGATATCAGTGTGTGTGTGGGGGGGGCAGGGGGGTTGGCTTTTGCAGACTTGGGGCAAGAGCACAACAGTGATCCATAGGTCCTAACCTTTCTGGAAATGTCACATCCAATCTGCTCCCCTCATGTAGACTTTGTAACTAAAAGGGTTAACAAATATATACTATCCATAAGACTCTGATTAGAAAAGGAAAAGTAATCCTATATAGACCACTGAATGGGGTCATGTTTCCTATGAAAGATGAGATCAAGCATCCTCTGGAAACATCACCAAAGCAAATTCCTTTCATCAAACTCACTGTTTCCATATACTCTTTAGAGTTCTGGCTGGGAGGTAGGAGGCTATATTCTTTTCATTCTAAGCTCTTGACCCTGGGCAATCACGCAACCCCTGGGATATGGTTTCCTCATCTGTAAAATGAGTATACTATATCTACATTAGCTACTGTACCAATTGTTATGAAAATCAACAAAGGTAATATATGACCTTTTATTCAGGAAATGTTGTGGAAGCAGGTGTGTCTGGTAACCTGGCAGTCTGGTAACCTGGCAGTGAGTAACCAACAATGAATAAGACATAGTCCCCTCCCTCAGATAGGAAGTCAGACACAAAATAATGGGGAATCATCATAATTGCTACAATGGAGATACAACAGAAAATCATATACCCATTAGATGTAGAATGAGCATGATTCGTTATCAAAAAAAGTGAATTTAAGTAGATATCACATGAGTGACATATATATAATTTTAACTTAATCCATACAAATATACATTTATTGGTCAATCTATTAATATTCTGTGTAATTCCTTTGAGTATGGGTCTACTCATTCAAGTTCCGACTTCTCTTTTTTCCAAAGATCATACCGATAAGACATTCTGTGTCATTCCTAGTAATTACAATTGTCTTAAAGTAGAATAAGAGCTTAAAGACACTTGGGAAACAGACAAGCTTGCAAAATCCTGTCATTTTTATGGTTTTTTCCCCCCTTAATCTTTCATTATTGTCTAACCTACCTCTAACTCAATAGAAGTTTTTCTAAGAGTCTTGCCCACAAGGTAACTTAGTTTTCATTCATTTGTATTTTGTTGACTTACAGACTATATACATAACGAAAGTATTCAATACCAATAGCATAAAGAAGTTTGGGAACAAATTAGCTGCGCCTTGGTAAGCATCTACCTCACTGGCCGAGGCAGAAGGCGACAGGCACACTGGAGAATGATTACTAGTTGGGAGCTCTGAGCAGGCAGTGGACAGAAGTCCGTGTGCTCTCAGAGGATGTGGAGAGTGTGTTGCAAGTTTGGTAAGTAAGGACTGGTTGAAGAGCTTCACCATGTGCACAAAGTGCTTTGAGCCCACAATGCAGCTACTATTTCTGCTTGGATTTGGTCTGAGATGAAAACCACAGAAAACATGTCATTTGCAGCCATATCTTAAAGAAGGTTCAATTAAAAAAAAATAAAGAAATAAAGTAAAAGCAGTTGAGGGCTTGGAGAAGAGCAGTATGGAGCCAGTATATGGAAACCAGAAAGGGATGGACCATGGAAAATTCATTTCAGCCTCACTTTCTGAATGCCCACCTGGGAAATGTGGCCTGAGAATAGGTGCCTGAGAAGAAGTGAACAGATAGGTATGATTTTAATCAATGTGTTCAATTACCCAATGACTGTACACCATTCCCATATCCAATGACTGGATATGTATGTTCTCTGAACATGTCACCTTGCGAAGATTTCCGAACAAGTTCATCTACCAAACCTCCTTTCATCGGTGGGAAAGGAGGGAGGTCAAGAAGAACATCAATACAGGCATGTGTTTAGCCTGTAGGACCCAGGGAGACTTGATCATCAGGGGACTGCAAAAGTTAAAGGCCCATTTGTACCCAGGTAAAGTGCAAGTTTCCACGCGTCATTCTGCTGAGAAATAATGATTGCCAAAAAGGTGTTGCATAACACTTTGTAATGTTAGAAGGTTGACTGCACCCACCATGCCTTCCTGTAGGGACCATTCAGTACCTAAGTAAAATCTTACTCCTTTTCTGATACTGGCTGAAACGCCACCTGACCCTAAGACAGTGTTTCCTGAATTCTATGCCGCTGGCCCTTAGTCTGAAAACAGCACTCATCCTTTTGCCCTCCTCAGGCATGTTTCTTGAGCCTCTGTTAGAGCAGTGACTTTGTTTGGCCTTGAGTCAGGGGCTACTGGGTACACATCTGTGTCTGCTCAGGAACCGTCAACTTCCTGGACGTTGGGTCTTCACTTTCAAGACTCTTTATTTTCCCCAATAGCATCTTCCACAGCGTAGTCAGTAATTTCACAGTAAGTACTTATGTGCTCAACTGGAGAAATGAAGATACGAATTAGAGGTCTTGGTAGCCTGGAAGAGAAACACAGTTGCATTTCTGAAACATGCTTCTAGAAAATGATGGCGAGAGGTGGGAAGAATAAAAAAAATGGGAGGGGATCTTGTGTTCAGGCACAAGGAGATAAGAGGTCTGGAAAACAGGACCTTTGCAAAAAGGGCAGAGGAACTGAGATGGTTTGGTATGGAAATGAGATGATTTAGGGGAATTAATAAGAGGCTTTAATTATATACATCAAATAGTTAAACAAAGGAAGATTTCCAGCTGTTTTCTGACTCTACTGAGGACGAAACCGGGAGGAAGACAATACAGTTAGTCTAATTTTCTTTCACATGTTATCATCAGGGTCTTTGTCCACAGTGTTTCTGTATAACTCTGTAGAAACTAAGGGAGCAATGATACTTTACAGGCCATCAGGATTTTATTAGGCTGGCATGTGAACACAGACTGGTCAGTGTCTGTGCCATTTGTCAGTGTGTCTGAAACTCGTTTAAACATTAGTCAGTGTTGATATTGCCTTCTGAGAGTTTCCCAGAATGCCATTATCTGGTCTGTATGTGTTCAGGGTCCTACCAGTCTCTCATGGATGCGTTTGCTCTCTGTATAAATGCATCTAATGACCATGATTGGACTGGGCCTGGGGTGGCGGTGCTCTGTCCTGATGATACTTGATGCTGGCTCTGGCCTAGATGAGGAAAAGAGAAATTCAGTGAAGTATTGCACAATTATCCAGGGCGTGATAAAGAAACCCTGAGAACTTTCCCATCCTATCAGAACGTGAAGACTGGTCATTGTCACTCAAGACAGAGGGGAAACAGGCGGGGTCAACCTTAATTAGCTGTTCAGTTAGCCTGCACTGGGACCCTTAGATCTAGATCTTACTCTAAAAATCACTGAGACCAGAATGTGACATGTGAGTATTAATTCTGTCTTAAGAAGGGATAACTGCTAACCAATAGTTTTGCTATTAAAGTGGAGGGCGATCTAGGCTTATTTGTGTGGTTGTGTGGTTGCGTATTTGTGTGTCTGTGTGAACTGCATATTTATTTATTGTCAGAAGACAAAGCTTCATAGCTGCAAAAGAGATAGACTGACCCCAGAGTTAGCTCATATGGAGGGAGGAGAATCATTTGCATAAATACTTTTTCCTACTCTGGGGCAGATTTGCAACTCATCACTAAGGAGCTGTAGTGGGGAGAATGAGGAGAGAGAGAATTATTTCTTTCACTTCTTCAGTAGGTTGACCTCACTTTTCCCGTGTTGTGCGGAGACCCACAGCTGTTTGCCTTGGGATCAGACCTGGCTGAGTAGCATTCTGCCCTTCTTTCCCAGAACTGACCTGGGAAAATGACCTGGAACTAGACATTAAAAACAACACACTTCTTCAACTCTTGTTTTCCTCCCACAAGCCTATATGAGGATAACAACAGCAACACATTAGTCCTCTCTCCTCACTTCAGACCCACTTAAGCACCCTATTCACTGTCTGGATGATTTACAGATTATTTTGGTTTCTCTGACAGCAATTAAAGTTAACATTCTGGTACTTAGTCCCTTCTAGTGGAAGTAGCCCTATCTTTTTAGATAAGGAGCTCAACAATAATCAAAACATAAATCAAAACAAACAAACAAACAAAACCCTTGTAAACACCCTGGACTGGTTAAATTCAAACAGAAAAATTAGCAGGGAGTTCTTGATTCAATTTGAGTTTTCAGAATGATAAATGGTAGCCATGAATGTTTTAAGGTTCATTTTAATGTATCTTTTATGAACTTTGAACGCATCACCAATTTATCTTTTATTTTAGCTTCTTAAAAATAGTAAAACTGAAACTGCCTTGCCAAGATTTAAAGAGATATTAGTTCTCTCCTCACATATTCTGTCTGGTCTTGTGAGAGTGCCCCATTGTACTCAAGGACAACAGTTCTTTGCAGGGCTGGATCTTAGACACTAAAGACAGCCCCTCTTCAATGGGGTTACTACAGGGAAAAAACGAAAATTTCAGTGCATCATAGAAGGGACAATCTAATCCTCTTTGCTAATACATCTGCTCTGGCAGTTTTGCTCTGCAAATCAAAAGGCATCCTATTAATTAAAGTTCCTTCTCCTTTCATTTTTATTCAGCTTGTGAAATGTGACCAGTATTCACCAAAAAAAAAAAAAAAAGAAGAAAAAAAAAGAAAAAATTTGAAGCCATTTTAGTCACAAATATCCACCGAAGGGTGTGCACTTTGATTTGTTGTCTGGTTTCCGCTTACTGTTCTTCCTCTTTTTTTTTTTTTAAAGAAGGAGCCCTTCTCCTTTGGCAGAGTGCAATACATTCAGAGAGCTTTACAAAACAAAGCTTTCAGCTCTGAGTCAGCAACAAACTCATCTTTGTTCCTGTGCTTCTATTAAGAAAAGAAGGCCAATTTTATGCAGGTTTCTATGGCTGGCTTCACAAAGGCATCTCTCTGTGTGCAAGCTCTCTGGCTGGAACAGGCGACTCTGAGATCATCGTTTTCAGTAACGACCAGCTGCAGTGATCGGAGAAAGAAAATCATAAACTGGTTTATATAGTGATTTTCCTGAGGAGCCTGAAATACAGATTCATTCACTGGCAAGCACTTAATAAACGCAGGGCACTGGCTGTGTCCACTCACACAACCCAGTGCCTCTTCCACACTGTCCTTTATCTCCACTCTGATTGGATATGCACAACATTCGTCTGGAGGAGGAAGTGAAGCTCATTTGCATTTTCCTGGGTTTCCCAGGAAATTCCCAGGAATTCTTGTCCTTCACTCTGATGGAGTTTTCCTGTGTTTGGGGTCACAACACATGATCAGCTCACAGCGTGTCTCCAGGTACTGAACGTTTGTTTACAATATGCCTTGGGCACTATTGGGATTTCCAGTCTGCCCACAAGGGAGATAGCTTAAGATTTCTAGGACACAGGCAAACATTCAGAATACACAAAACACTAGTATGCGCCTAAAGCAAGCATTTTTAAAAACATCAACAGAACCCTATTTGTCATGAGATTGAACAGGATGAGACTTCAACGATATGGACCCGCATAGAGCTGTCTGTGCTGGTGTTGCTTCCTTAAGAGCGCTCTGCAGTAGGTTCATACATATTTTGATTTAAAAGAAAATTCCCAGATTAAATAAATTTGGGTGGGAAATGCTGGTTTTAACAAAATGAAACTTCTTTTAACTGCAGGAATTCTCAGGACCTTAAATATATTAATGCACATTGTCATTTTCTAAGAAAGATATCTTCTTCTCCCCTCAATACCCCTACAGGAACATCTGTTTGGACTACTATTCCAAAGGCTGCATCTTTGGGGAAATGCTGACCAAAACCAACGGGATGATTGACAGCTCGAGGTTTCAAAAGTTTAGGCTATCCAGGGCGAAGCTGCCAGAGGAACTTCAGACATTTGCTTTAATATGGGTACATAAAATATTTATAGTCACATGTTATCTGAAACTAGCTATTTAGATATTAATTACAGTGTGAAATAAGAGAGCACTGTACCTTTTTCCCCCTCCAAAGGCTATCATTTTACAGGCAGAGCCTTAGGGGATCTCTATTGGTTTATGGATACACTGGCTGTCTGGCTCTCACTGGCTGTGAGGCTTTGTGGCATAAAGAAAGAGCCATGATGGAATGCAAATGAGAGGCCTGGGTTGCTTAAGTAGGTGGAAACCTAGCAGGTACTACGTTTCTACTTCTCAACTCAGAGCTACCAATTAGAGATGTCAGAAACTGTATTTTTGCTATATTTAAGTATGATACAATTTTTGTCGTTATATCAAAACTGCTAGCAAAGACTTTTGTTCATTCTTCTTTTTAATTATTTCGAACAAAAAGTATTTATTGAGTGCCTACTTCATACCAGGTACATTGTGAATAAGCCAGATATGATCCCTGCTCTTCTGGAGCTTACTGGCTAGATGGGAGAAAGGAGAAATGCCAGGTTTTATAATTTCTAGTCATACTTATTCATTTTTCCAAAGGGATATTTATGCACTTAGAACTAAGCGGGTGGGGAAGAAACTACTGCTATTTTGAAAGCATAATGCATTGGCTCCATCCTGAAACTTCCTGACCCAGGGAGCTTATTCTCACAGACATTTGGCCTGTATGTTCTTGTTACAAACACCTTACATTTACGATAACTGTGCTTTGGGGTAGAAATTCATGACGGATAGGATAGGTTTTTTAATTATTTGCCCAGAACTGAGGAACTGTTCCTGTTTCTTAGTGACTGATGAGTCATAGTTTAATCAGTGTGACAATTGTAAAAACAAAACAAAACAAAACAAAAAAGCCAAAGGTGATTTCTACCTTTGAATCCCTGATACAAGTCTAAACTTATCTGGAGTTGGAAAATAAATCCTCAAGGCACATACCTCAGTATTTGATATATTACAACACATAAAGGATCTTTCTGCACTCCGGAAGCAAGTTGGGACTAGGTTTAGGGTGTTTTTCTTATGAAACAGAAAGATAATGGCTGACTGTGGAATGAGGCAGTGAGAGGGAAGCTGTGATAAAATGGTTCTAAGTTATAATACTTAGAACTTTTTAAATCTACATGAATTAAATGCAGTCGCCTCATGGGGCAGTTATGTTACTTGAGTAGTATAAGCACTAATAAGTCAAGAAAATGGTTTGCTATTAATCGATTCAGAACACACTTTAGAAAAAAAATATGTATAATCTCTGTTGCCAGCTCCTGAGTCTGTGCTTTGATGTATGTTTCTTAATCTTTTTCTATTGTTTGAGTAAATGAACCAGTCATTTGAGTGGTTTCAATGTTTGTCTCTCTGCTCTATTTCTGTATATTTGTTTCTTTTTTTCAATCCAGTTCAATCTCATCAATTCAAGTTCACTTATTCTTTCAAGAAATATTTATTAAATGTCTACTATTGACTAAGCATTAAGTATAAATGTTAAAAAAAGGAAAAGATGTTTTTATATGATGTGAAGAGATACTACTTGAGAAAACAAAAGGTGGCTGTGTGTCTTCTACAATAAATTATCAGAAAGAGTTGGAAAGAAGTTGGATATTTCTTTATGTCCAGTGTTTAATTCAACTTCCATATTTTCTTTAGATTTTAAAGTACTGTGCCAAATATCTAAATCATCTCAAATGTTTATATGCATATTCTGAATATTATGAGTATTGGAAATATCATTATAAATATTATAAACAAATAGTACCACAGATATTATAATAAAATACTACGATAACTTCAAAATTTAAATATTGTATTTCACAGTTTGCTCTCATATAAGATGCATCTTACATTAAATTTATAGTAATATGGTAGGAAATACAAAAATGACAATTAAAGAGCACAGCCACTTACTTTGTTTCCCATATATATACAATATATAATAAATATATTATATACATAATGGTATCTATTTTACATATGTGTAATATCCGAGACTCTTTCTCTTTAACTTTTATGGCTTCATTACACCCACATACTATATACTTAGTGATAATAAGGACTTAAGGCACCAGTCCACGCAAATGGCTTATCCCCCCTCATTTACCATTCTTTGCACATCTCTGCAGAGGCTATACTGTCAGCGTTTAGAAGAATTTCAAATGGATCAAAAATAAACATCACTATAAAAATATCAAATTCTTCACATCATTGCCAACAAACATACTTTGAAATCAACCAAACAGTATACCTTTTAGTTAAAACACTTTTAAAAGTTGAAGATGATGGCAACTTACTCATTTTGCTTAACTGAACTTGACATCTTGAGTGAATTATAGATTCATTCATTCATTCACTTCTATTTTATGTGGTGTGCGTGTGTGTGTGTGTGTGTGTGTGTGTGTGTGTGTGTGAGAGAGAGAGAGAGAGAGAGAGAGAGAGAGAGAACTTAGTACTTGTCAAGAACTGTACTAGGAGCTGGGTTTATAGCAGTAAATAAAATAGATAAAACTCCCTGCCTTTGTGGAACTTAATTCCAATGGCGGGAAGACCAACAATCAACAAGTAGCTATGTAATGAAAGGCCAGGTAGTGCCGTGTTAGAAAAGTGCTACAAAGAGAATTAAAGTCATGTGAGGGCCTAGAGGGCGATGGAGAGGGCTTTGATGTGGTGAAGGCCGCTGTTCTCACAGAGCGGGGTGTCTCTGAGGAGACTTCAATGATGTCTGGGAGCAGCACTTTCACTTCTCTGGGGAAACGCATTCCAGACCGAAGGATCTGTAATTATAAGGCTCTAAGGCAGAAGCACAACCGTTGTGATTCCGTAACAGAAAGGGAGCTGCAGGAGCAGGGTGAGGGAGGAAGAGATTGGCAGGAGATGCAGCAACCAGGAAGCAGCTGCATGCACACAGGTGGGACCGGGGCAAAAGCAAATGCAGGCCCCTGATGACATGTCTGAACACGTACGTCATAAATCAGGTAACATACTCTTTAGGAAAATATGTTTTAGCTTCCTTCCTTCCCCTTCATAATCCCCAGGAGACCAAGTTTACAAGTAGAATTCTTGGACTCATGATTCCAGATTGGTGAGTGGGAGTTGGTCCCTGGTCCTTGGTCTGCCCACTTCTCTTTCCACCTTCAGCTCCATTCTATATTGTGAGAGATGACACATATATATGGCCATCCCAGACCATTATATCCAAGCTCAACTCTCAACCCTGCACACAGCAGCCTCTTGGATCTCTCTGGAGTCCAGGGTGTGCAAATCTGCAGCGGGGTCTGTCCCCAGAGATACGGATCCTATAGAAGAGATGACAGCCCTGGAAGCAGGTGTGCCGACACCTGGGCAGGGAATGCTGGGCCTCTGCAGAGCAGTGAGCTATAGACTCCAGCTGTGCACATTCCAGTGACCTGGGGACTCTTTACCAGGTGGTAGGTGCATGGGAGCAGCTGGCAGTGCAGCTGCAGAGAGGCCACAGCTGGGCCCTTGAAAGCACATGCTCCAAGCCGGGTTCTAAGGACATCACCAGCTGGCCCTGTAGGTCTTGGTAAGGATTTGGCTTTTAATGTAACCGAGCTGGAAAGACATTGAAGTGTTTCAGTTTATATTGTCAAAGTTTCTCTCTGGCTGCTGTGTGGAGAGTAGCCTAGAGTAGAACAAGAATGGAAGGAGGGAGCCCACTTAAGAGGATGTTGCAGAGTTTTAGACAAGAGGTGTTGATCTCTCTGTGTTCCTATTAACACCCATTAGTTATTGATAAACAAAATACCCTGGTCCTCTTAAAAGCTACTGGAGACTCTAGAAAACAGATTCTTCTGTGGGAGGAGAACTAACTGAGAACTGAAAGCTTTTACACCCACACATCTTCCGGTTTACGCTCCTTTAATGTGTCTTTATTCCTCAGCTGTCTCCACTAACGCGATTCCACTATTTTTATCTTCATGGCTTTATTATTTCAGGAAACTCTTTCCCAAGAAGATATACATTGTAAACAGCTATACTGTTTGCTCCAAGAGCTATGTGAAAAAAAATAAATGAACATCAGACTATTTGACTTTTCTATGGATAATATCAAACTACTCTTACTCTTCAAGACTTTGAAACTTCCTTCTAAAAATCCTCCCCTTGCCATATTCATCAATTGTAATTTATTATATCATGATCCTCAAACAATCTCAATAAAGTTTTCTGCATTGAAAGACTGTCTTAAACTACTCCTAACTTTGCCTGACCTGCCCCCCATCCCTTGGAAAGGCTACTAAAACACAGCCAAGGTAGAGTTCTCCTTTATCTCAAGAGGAATAAATTCAGCTTTGTCTCATCGACAGAGTATTTTAGTGGTATTTATAGTGAAGCAGCCTAGGCAGTCTCGGAGGCCTGTTGAGATCTGATCAAAACTTCACACTTCTGTAATGTAAGACCCTCAATGTGGAAATACAGCAATACTCAGAGACTCTTGGGGTTTTCAGCTCAGGGATATGGCATGGGTCCAACCTCCTATTTATATCATTTTCTTTTCTCTTCTGTTCTCTTCTGTTCTGTTCTCTTCTCTTCTTTTATTCAGCCCCCCCCCATACTGACTTTACTTTCTATTCTAAGAATCATAAGCCATTTAGAGGAACTCTTCGATTATGTAATCCAGTCTATAAACCTCTTACTCTTACTGGTAATGTACCTTAATACTGCAGTATTATAACTGCAGAACCAGCTCAAAACAGTCATATCTTTTTTCTAACAAGATTCTGAGTTGCTTTTCAGGGACAGCAGACCAAAAGCACAAGTCATGCAGCCAAAGTCAGTGTAGAGGAGAGAACTTTGACCTCCAGCTGCACCCAGAAGCAAAGTCTCGCTGCCCCGACCCACAGAACAAAAGGACTGGGGCATAACCAGAACTTGAACACCAGAATCCTTTCAGAAGGGCCTTCCCTTCTGTCCAGCACGATGTGGTGCTGAAGCCTCTTACCATAAATGGCCAAGTTCCAGGGTCCTCCAATTAAAACGTGCCCTGCCAGTGCTTCTGCATACCTGTGCCTCCTAACCCCTTACAAACCTGCCCAGAACCCTGGATGGGAGGTGGATTTGGGCTTCTCCCTATCTCCTTGTTGGGCTGCCTCTTGAAAATGAGCTCTTTCCTTATTGTACACTTGATGCTTTAGTGATTGGTCTGACTGCATGCTGGGCATTCAAATTCATGGGTGGATTACAATATTGTTATTTATAAGAAGGGCCAAGTACATGTTTCTCATATATGCTTAGTCTTTGTCCACGGTTCCTGGTTCATAGCTTCCCAAACCTTGTAATTCCTGAGCAATAAGCGCAACGCCTATTATTTTTTGTTATAATATTTGGTCTTTTGTCCTCAGATCCTGAAAATACTTCAGAGTCCTAAAGGCGAAATGAGTGTCTAGTTATTCATAACAAGACTCTTTCCACCACAACTAGGTTTATGTTAATGAGGCAACTTTTGGAAAGAACCTAAGGATGGAGACTAGTTGCCAGGGGAACCAACCAAGAAAAGAGGGTTGGAAATTTAAGTCCTGCCCTCTGATTTCCAGGGAGGAGAGGTGGGTTAGAGGTTGAGTCAATCACCAATGGCCATTGATTTAGTCAATCATGCCTATGTTATGAAGTTTTCATAAAAATTGAAAAAGGAGGGAGCTTCCAGGTTGGGGAACTAAAATTCTTCCAAGTGTTACTGTGCTGGGCCCCACACTCCATGAGGAAGGAAGCTCCTTTGTTAGGACCTCACCCTATGTATGTTTCATTGGTTGTTCATTTCTACCCTTTGAAATACACCAGTAATCTAGTGAGTAAATGGGTTTCCTGAGTTCTGTGAGCTACTCTAGCAAATTAATCAAACCTAAGGAGGGTATTGTAGGAAGCTGATTTATAGCCAGTCCCTCAGAAGTATGGGTAACTACTTGAACTTGTAATTGGCACCCTGTGTTGGAGGGGGTTATTGCAATCTCCCATTTATAGCTGATCAGTCAGAAACACAGAATTGAGTTGAATTCTCAAACACCCTGCTGCTGTGGAGAAGCCCCCATCTACATGTTGAATATTGGGTCCACAAACCCAAAATAATTACTGACAGCACTAAATTTGTCTCTCTCCTTGTCATTTTTGGGTCTACATCTCTAAATGTAAAGTTGAGAGGGAAAAGGACATGTGTAGCCCCCACAAGTCTGTTCCTCAAGCAGCTCTACAGACTGAGAAATTCAGAAGGTTTCTATTCAAGCAGGCTTCCTTTGGACAAAGTTTGCTCCAGGTGGCAAGTCATTTACAAAAACCCCGTGGGAAATTCCCTTACTCTTGTTTTCTCAGTGAGCTTGGTTCTGGACGAGACCTCTTCTACAACTTTTCACCTCTTAAAAATTTTAAATTAGTCAGGTTTGCAGTTCGAGGCATTCTAGACCCAAACTGGGGAACCAAGATACAAGATGCATAAGTGACACTTACAACCAACTGTTCCTAGATTCTTATGGGTTCCTCTCTGTCTAAACCCAACTCTGATCCCCTCTGGGCCAGATTCCTGCTTCTTTCATGTATTTATATGAGACACTACATTCAGGTACTTGCTTTCCCAGATGGCATAATTCTTTTTTATACTTTCTTTTTTAAAAATTAAATTTATTAAGGTAACATTGGTTAATACCATTATGTAAATTTCAGGTGTAAAACATTATGATTTGATATCTGTATCTAAATGGCATAATTTCACCAAGGATAATTTAGAATTACAGAAGCAACTTTGGGGGAATTCTTTTTTTAAGATCAAAATATTATCACAGAACTATTAAATGCCAGGAACTGTATTTATACTGCATTTTGTATCCTACAGAAATCCTGTGAAGTTGGCACTATTTTTATTGTGGTAGAACATTTAACATGAGATCTACTCTCTTAAAAAATTTTCAAGTGTACAATAAAGTATGTTAACAGTTATATAAACCAGAATAGAGAGCCCAGAAATAAACCCATGCAAGTATAGTTGACTGATCTTTGACAATGTGGACAAAAATACACAACAGAAAAGGATAGTCTCTTCAAAAAATGGTTTTGGGAAAACTGGATATCTATATGCAGAAGAATACAATTGGACTCTTATCTTACATCATACACACACAAGAAAAACTCAAAATGGATTAGAGACTTAGACATCAGACCTGAAACTAAAACTCCTAGAGAAAACATAGGGGAAAAGCTTCTTGACATTGACTTTTTCAAAAACTGCTTGGATATAACACTAAAAGCAAAGACAATAAAAGCAAAAATTGACAAATGGGATTACATTCAATTAAGTGTCCACACAGCAAAGGAAATAATCAACAATGTGAAAAGGCAACATACAGAATGGGGGAAAATATTTGCAAGCCATATTTCTGATGAGTTAATATCCAGAAAAACATAAGGAACTCCTGGCACTCAACAGCAAAATAGCAAAGAATTCAATTTCAAAGTAAGCAAGGGACATATATCTCTAAGCAGAATACACAAAGGGCCAACAGAAATACGTAAAAAGAAATTCTGATGTTTTCAAAATTGTTCATCTGAGAGACACCTCAGAACAAAAAGGGAGCAAAATCCCAAATATCCGATGGTTTGCATTTTTCATTGGCATAAAAATTTATCCAAAAAAATTTAAGATTCCAAAATCGTTTCTTTAAGAGATTAACTGGCCAAAGTAAAAGAGAACTGTGTAAAACTATCTCTCATTTAGTTCCTTTTAAACCACAACTAACACCTCAAGGTTTTCATCCTACTATTCCTCTTCCTCCATCTGTGCTCCTGATGTCCCTGTGACCTCATTTCCCCGTAATCTGCTCTCCTTCCCTTCTTTTCAGCCAGACACTCTCCCAAACTCAGTTACTTTTTAAAGTTAAACCTCCCTCAGAATAGGAAAATCTCTTGGTTGCTTTTAAGCCCTGGTCTTCCTTTGAGTTGAGTGCCTCCGTCAAAAACTTTCCAAGTCTTTGGCAAAACTTGTAGAAAAATTTAGAATTGTTTAGGAATGTATAATTCAGGGGCCCAGATCTATACCAGTTAGTTAGTAGGAAAATTAATGGAAAATGCAGAATGAGAAGATCCTGAGGATGACTTAAAAACTTCCAGATTTCGTAGTAAACCAGAGGCATTTAGGAAAGCTACAGATGTTAGACAAGGTCTTGTAGAGGCTATCCCAAAAGTCTTTCCCGTGAAAATGAATGGACTGTATTCCAGTCCTGTAAGCAAAGGAAGGATGAATTCAGAGACTTTAGTGATAGGCTCTTGGACACGCTTAGACAGGATTCAGAGTAGCTCCTGAAACAGGTAGAAACTTAGTCCTCTCTTCACTTTTTATAAGTGATCTTAAGCCAGAAATAAAGGAAATCCTATTACTTTCTCACACATCTCCATTCATTCTTGAAATACTTTAAATCTTGCTATTCTTTTTCCTTTACATCAAGAATGTCATGACTAGGTAACCTCTGTTTGCTTACTATCAATGCTCTGAATAGGTGTATTAGAAAGTCTTTTAGAAAATTTCTTCTTAATTTTATAAAGTATGATGCATATTGTATGAGGATAACGTTTGATGCTGTTAGGAAAGCTGCCTCTTAGCACCAGAAGACCTCAAATGGAAACTAGCAAAACTTTTATAGGAAATTACCCACCACAGTAAGGATAAACTGACTACTACATCTAATTAACATGGATGAAAGAATTTTACTAAAATTGCTAAGGGTATGTGTGGTTCAGGTATCATCTTTCACCAGCATAATTCTAGTAAAACTGTAATGGTTAGGGTTAGGTTTAGGAGATAAGTAAATACCAGTGAAACTATCACCACAATCTATGCCATAAACATATCCATCGCCTCCCAAAGTTTTCTCCCACACTATTCATTTGCTTTGAAATATTTTTTCCCATTCTGAACATTGCCTTTTCACATTGTTGATTGTTTCCTTTGCTGCACAGAAAATTTTTCGTTGGATGTAATATCAATGTCAAGAAGCTTTTTCCCCATATTTTTTTCCTAGAAGTCAAGATAAGGGTTCAATTTATTTTCTTTGCATGTGGAATACATTTTCCCAATTTATTGAAGAGATTATCCTTTCCCCATTGTACATTCTTGGCACCCTTATCAAAGACCAGTTGACCAGAGGGTAAGGGGGGCGGGGGGTGGGGGTTGGGAGATGAGGGTAAGGGGGATCAAATATATGGTGATGGAAGGAGAACTGATTCTGGGTGATGAACACACAATGGGATTTATAGATGATGTAATACAGAATTGTACACCTGAAATCTATGTAATTTTACTAACAATTGTCACCCCAATAAATTTAATTAAAAAAAAAAGAAAAGACCAGTTGAACATATATGCATAGGTTTTTTCTGAGGCTCTCTATTCTGTTCCCTTGGCTTAGTAGATTTTTAATATGTTCAGGTCATTGTTTATTCTCACGATTTTTGAAGCATTTCATTGCTGGAAAAATAGGCTGCAACAATGTCAAAAAAATCACTTAATTTTGTGTTCCCAACTTAGGAAATTCCGATCTCTCGCTAGTAATAAGAGTACCCATTTTACTGGAAATGTTAAAAGGGTTTGCAAAGTTCTGCCACTTAGGAACTTTACACTACATATTGCCCCTGGCTCTTGGAAAGGAAGAAAAACAAAACAAAACAAAACAAAACAAAACACCCCCAGAACTCTAGAACTCAAATCAGCAAAAGTTTAGAGACTCTTAAACTTCTAAGACCTAAGGTATTGCCGTTGAGACCATCTCCTGGGATTCAATCTCTCCCTACCTGAAATATCACCCACAGTTCTCAGCTCCACCTACTAATAGTAGATATGGTCAAATATTGCAGGAAATTTAGGGAATACATGCAGTGGTATTATCAAGAGGTTTCTGCAGCCTTTTTTCATATTCTTTCTAAACAACCCTTGAGTGATCTAAAACCTCCGACCAGTTCTTCTAGAAGGAGCCCATCAAGTACTGTCCACAATGAAAAAAAAGTTCCAATTGTAAATTTCAATATATTTTTGAATCACTGGAAATGGTCCTTAGCACAGATCTCAAGATGACGATTCTTTGGATCTCTCCAGAAGCACACAATCTCCTAAAAGAGACAGTTGCAACTCAAGCACTTCATACTGAGTAGACGACTAGGTAGCTCCCACCCAAGATCCATAGAACAATACTAAGGATTGCAATGCTTTAGTCTGTGATATTTTGTTCTTTATTTTTTCAGACATTTTATCACTTCTTTTGTTGGATTAAAGCCACTTTTAATGTTATTTTAAGAATGCTATTCCTAATTTTAATGTTTGCTTTCTCAGTCACACCACTGTATGTGTCCCACGCATGGCTGCATGTTACTAGTAAACTAAAGCAGTGCCAAGTACACTTCCCTGTGGGAGTCACCCAGCTTCCCTTGGTACCAGGTCCCTATAATACATCCATTGGTTTCCTGGGTAACTACATTTGACTGTTAGCTAACATTGTAGGTAGAAAACCCCACAACAGACCAGACAGTGAGAAATCTGAAACCGTATATCACCTTGTACTTAGAAAAGGAGGTTCCTGTCTCCACTGAAAAAACATTAAGTGATCTTTTGTTGGGCCTCACTTTTGAAACTGAGTTTATGCAAAAACAGAAGTGAGAAGAAGATCAGGGTGCAGATGCTATATATTTGGAGGCCAAAGACCTAAGACCTAAGAAAGACACACTATTTTTCTTTTGCCTTAGATCTACTTGATCTTGACACTGAAAACTTCATTACCCAGTACTGAACCAGTTTTGACAAGTGGTGCCAAACTTTACAACATTATTTGACAGTCCATTAGGATTGCTGTCCACAAACAGTCATTGACTAGCTCCCAGTGAGTGGTACTGGATTGGATTTGTGTACAAAGGACTATAGATTTCTACCTGCCAACAGGACAAGGATTTATTATGTCGGTAATCTGATTCCTATCTTCAGGATAGCCTCTGCATCCATCAATCACGCAGGGACCATTTTGACCTATCCATTTTTCCCTTTCAGAAAAAGTTCTCCATGTGCTTTAAAATAGGCCTGGGAAGTAGGAAGACTACATGCCATGATTCACAGACTAGCAAAAGAGCTAGAGGGTATCACCAAAAGAAGTGTCACTTGAGAAATGCATGAAATCCATCAGGTGTTGGTTCAGAATAGAACCTCTTAAGATATAATACTGGCCTCTTAGGAGGAAATTTGTGCTGCTTTTAGGAATGTTGTGATTAAATTCTTTCAGGCCTCTTGGTATCTTTAATATCATGCAAAAGATTTGGGAGAGAATAAACCATAAGACTATCAGTTTGGCTAATAACCTCTATCTGGTATATTGGCTCCTTGATTTGATGAGATCTATTCTGTCTAATTTGGGCATCTTCATTCCGGGTTGACAAGTGAATTATAACTCGAATCATAATTCTTCTCTTACGGTTTGTCCGGTTGCAATGTTCTAATGTGTGATCTCCATGTTTTTGGATATTGCTGAGCAGCTACGGTGTTACTGAATGACGCAACAAATTATCATCCAACCAAAAGAACAGGAAAACCTGACACTTGTGGAGGTGGAAACAACCATCCCTGGAAATGTGGTACACTATCATGACAACTCACACGGTGACAATTTGGCTTGAGCACATCCCCAGGCGTTAGTGGTCTGTCTCACAGCCCAGGCTGAGGAATGACCACACAGCAGGACTCTGAGAACCGAAACCATCTACATGCATTCTGCTTACAGCCCATGTACACATGACTTTATTATTTGGCTGTCTTCATTAACGTGAATTGACATGAATTTACTATTCTAGGACACTCTCGTGTAGAAAAACAAAAGATGCAAATAACTTTATAGTTTGTTCCAGGAACTTCCTGAGAAAGCCATTTAAATAAGCACCAAACTTTTCAATTGTTCAACAGACAGCATCAAACGGTTTACTCCCCAAAACTCTTTGAAACTCATGCTTCAAAATCTTTACCTTGCTATGTTCACCAGCACAAAATTATAATGACCGGTACCAATAATCCCAATCAAGACCTTGCACTGAATATCCACCTTAAATCAGACTCCCAATCCTCCCAGATACCACAATTTTGCCACCCCCTTTATTAGGTGCTACTAAAACTCTCTCGAGATTGTGAGCTCCCTTTCTATGGTGAGAATACACTGAGCTATATTTATATATATAAATTTATATATATAAATTTGGTGTATGTATAATATATAGGTATATATATATAATATATAGGTGTATATTTTACATATATGCCAAAAAGTATATGTGTGTGTGTGTGTGTGTGTGTGTATATATATATATATATATATATATTTATATTTATATATATACTATATACATATATGTGTGTGTGTATATATGTATATATATATATACATAAATACATATACTTTTTATTTTTAGCCATATTTGTGGGATAAATGTTATCCAATTTTGGTTTTAATTTGCACTTCTCTGATGACTATTAATATTGAGCCTCTTTTCATGTTTATGAAAACATGCATCAATACAAACTACTATAGGAGAAAAAAATCAGAAACAATTTATAATAAAAAATTGGTACTGATCAATTAAAATCAACAATAACATAGAATTAAAGACAAAGAAAGGATAGCAGAAGTAAATGCTCTAATTTACTGAAGCTACACTGATGACACACTAACAGCATACGAATCTACTAGAGATTTTCAAGAATCTCAGATTTCTGAAGGAATGTGTCTGGATGGCACTTTACATCATTGTCAAGCATAGCACAGCAAGCAGGTTTCTTTACAGAATCCTGCATTAAAGCCTTTAGAAAACTCTTCCAACAGAGTAATTCTACTTTAGGGATGGCAAATATTAATGAACCTTAATAGCTCACTTAATAGGATTCTATGTAGTGGGAGGCCCTTCGTATCAGTCCTCGGATTATACTTGGAAGATCACAGATCTTGGGGTGGGTTCCCAAAAGGCAAACCACTGGGATAGTTTCTCAAAGGGCAGATTTATTCATGTGTTTTCCATATCTATATATGAATAAAGTAGAATCCCAAAATGCTTACCTTGGAAAAAAATGTCCTAAGTTATCCAATAACAATACATGTTTAGAAGGTATTAGTTATTTGTATCCTATATGCACTATTAAGAACGAGACAGTTTTATATTTAGGGGGTTTATTCCACAAGTGGTACAAACAAAATAATAATATCAGATGTATTGTCAGTTATTCTGTATAAGTTCCTACTATCTCACAGACATTTGTAAGGGGTTGATCCACTCAGAGACACATCAGAATGTACCTGCCAAAATGAGCATTATTCTCTTTGGAGGCCAGTTTTCCCAGCAAATTTAGTTGCTAAATGATTAGCAATATATTTGCATAAGATAAATTTATCTTTTACTCATTAAACAGTTTCCTTAACAGTGCTGAAAGCTCTACAGATTGGTTATTGTTTTAAATTTGCTTTAGAATTGTTAAAATATTGAGGCAAAGTAAAATTTGACTTAAAAGAAAAAGCAGATCAACCACCATTTATATAAACCATAACAACAATACCCAGTCGTTTCTTAATGAGCTTCAATTGAGTTGTCTAAAGTGAGCTACCAATAGCACTTTCTTCCAGGAACGAAAAATAGACCCATAGGGCCAAACTCCCAGTCTCACGCTCTGCCCCAGCAAGCGTTCCTGAAAGACTCATATGAAATATTGAAGCAAAGTTTATTTTCATTATCCTTATGAGATAATCCCTAGTAACAGCCTAGAATTACTATCTGTAGCTCCCTGAGGACACAAGATCTGTCAGTGAATAGTGTGCTAATGATGACCAGAAAATAAACTTTTGGTATAAGTCATTTTGTAAATTTGTAAATGCAAGAAAAAGGCAAAGTAGTTTTTTGTGAGAATGGGGTATTTTGTAAGCTGCCCTACGGTTCTCTAGATAGAGGATGTAGGGAAGTTTTGTTCTGTTTTGCTTTACTATATGAAATATCTTCTGAAATGCATGATGAGGGATAAGGAAGGGTGGTGCCAGCTTTGTGCAGACATGTATCCAACAGTCCCTGGGTACCACGTTCTGCATCCAAGTATTGGCTTGTTTAATAAAGACGATGATCACAAACCCAGAAAAGGCCAGAAGCTTAATGGAAGGCCAAGACAGGAGGGAAGAACCATTTAAGAGTATTATGGATCAAGAGGGACGTTCACCATAATACAGGCCCGCCTCAAGAAACAAAAACACCCCACATAAACAACGTAACTTGACACCTAAAGGAACTAGAAAAAGAAGAACAAACAAAACCCAAACAAAATTGAATGAAGGAAATAATAAAGATCAGGGCAGAACTGAACGAAGTGAAGACAAAAAAAAAACAATAGCAAAGATCAATGAAATTAAGAACTGGTTCTTTGAAAAGATCAAAGAGTATTAAGGTTTTACTTGTTCATTTGTTTAACTACGCAGAAGTACATTGACCATTTAGTAAATTTACTGTGCAGCGTATGAACTAAGCTTCAGGGTTTCTTACCTGGTGAGTGCTGAGAATTTCTGGAAGTTATTGTGAGTTTTAGGAGGATGGGGGAAGCCAGGTTGACAACAGGAAGCATTTCTCTGTTGGTATGTCCGTTAAATGACCCAAGAGATCCGTCCCCACCCCCCCTAAAAAAAGGACTGGAACCTGCAGTCATATTTGGTGGTTTATTTTCTCATTCTAAATATATATCCACCTTTGTACCTAATACTATCTTGGCATTTCTATATTTCTTTATGGAGGGGTCTCCCAGCATTGTATAAGCTTCAGGTCCCCCCAAATCTGGATTGGACCTTGATTTTGTGGTTTGTTCACACTTTCAAACGGGCGGCTGGACTCTTTTTGGTACTTTAGAAATGTGTATGTTGTGAACAGATGGTTTATGACACAGGTGGTTTTTACTAGTCATGTCAGAGGGACTGGCCTAGAAAGACTCCGCTCAAAGACAAGTTCTCTCACAGAGGAGAGGTTCTTCACCATGAGACAGCGTAGCTATTTAGAGACGAAAAAGAACTTGGTCATCATGTATATTATGTAAGAGAAATGAGAGTCCAGCCACACTAACAGGCTGGAGCCTTGGAAGTCAATGTAGAGTTCATAGATCTCTGGCTCTCTCCGTCTTTATTGCTGCTGAGAGACCACACAGCAAAACTAATAACGGGAATAATGTAAGGGGAACCAACAGACCTGTACCAAGAAACAATCAAGTCCAGAAAGTAATTAGTTTGTAATGAAATACAAATTATTTGGTATTCATTGAGGAATTGTGATAAATTTTATTTTTAAGTACATGTTTTAGTGCCAGAAGTATTTCTTTCCACGGCAATTAGTTGGAATTTTAATTGTTTTAATTATGTAAATAGTTTAACTGTATAAAAGAAATACTATATTCTTGCTTTCAGCTATATATATATATATATTTTTTTTTTTTTTCTTCTTTTTCTTTTTGAAGTTAAAAAACACACACTTATGGGTTTCCAGGGAAATTTATGATATGGGAGCTCAATTTGGGTAAGTTTCTGATCTGCCTTTGAAGATATAACAGCTGATATTTACATCTTTGATGTTATTATAAAATGGTGGTTAGAGTTTTAATTTAGTAAAATATTATTAAATATAAAGAGTAATATTTAATGCCTCTGAAAGCAAGCATTCCATATCCTTATGTACTTTGTCAATGTTTTTAAATAATGTAAGATGTATTTCCTCTGACAGAGAATACAATAAGATAACAAAACAATTCTCCTCATTATGCAGGTCATTCATTGATGCATTCAGCACTTAGTAGGTATCCAACAAGCATTTGTTCAATAAATAAATTCTTTCAACTATCAGATAATGCCTCCTGGATATAAAGGGTATATATTTAAATGACTCAATCAAAGTTCAAAACTATCTAGTGCCTACTTACAGATGGGAAAATAATTTTTGAAGACTTTTCAAACTATTGACTGTATTTTTATTTGGGGAAGTTTTTAAAAAAAACTTCTTTTTTATTCCTAGCTGCTGGCATAGTTGGTGACATGTGGTAGATGCTCAATAAATATTTGTTGGATTTGTGAATAAATTAGGGATTTTAAAGGTTTGTTCATTCACATGAAATTATACATAGTTTATTTAAATTTAGGTTGACAATTTATTTGAATAATGATTTGGAATTTTCTGCAACATATAGATGTTATCTCTGTTGCTTGCTAAGCATGAGACCCTGAAGGCAAACTCCAAAAATAGGATAGATGAGAAGTAGAGAAAATTTTGTAGTCTCAAGACTGACAACCCTGTAGTAATTATATGGCCAAAGATAGTAAGTTTGACCAGTAATAAGCATGGGCCAATGAAAAGGACAAGGGAGGGATTTGAGATTGTGAAAAACACACATAAAGGGGATGATTAGGATATATGTGGGACGTGAGGATTTACTTGATGAAGCTACAACAGTGGCATGTTGAAGAGTAATGACATGTTTGGTTAGAAAATACGTGGATTGTGGATCCCGTTGATGAAGGGCCAGAGTCCAGACTGAGACATTTAGATGAGATGTCACAAGCAAGAGAAAGTGATTCTAAGAGACTGGCATAATGAAAGTAGTGTTTGAGAAAGTTAATCCTGGCAGCTGTGTGAGGAATAGAATGGCAGGCCGAGAGGCTAAAGACTTAGCATATAACTGAGGGCTTCACAGTAATCCCGATAAGGAGATGAAGGTCTACTCCTGGGAGGCTTCTAGAGAAAGAAAGAGGGAAAATACAAATGCACGAGGTGGGGTAGGGACATTTGATTTACTAAAGGTAGATTCAGGGTGCAAGATAAAGAGTAGGGTCATATGGCTGGTTTAAGTCTTGATTATATTTCAAATGTCACAGACTCCATGGGACATGCCTTCTGACATAGATGATGGGGATGGATGAATTGGTGAGAAATAAGTTGTAAACTTTGGGGATTACCAATATGTGTGGTAGGTGAAACTGCAAGAATGGCTAAATGTAAAGAATGTATGGAGAGAGGAGAACAAAATATCAAAGTAAGCTTTGATTGATTTCATATTTTGGGTAGGATGGGAAACTGTAACTAAGAAAGTAGGAATATCATGTTTTAAGAGAAGAAGGAAGATTTCAAGGAAATGGTGACCAAGAGGGTCATCTGTAGTCAAGGAAATAGAAAACACAGTTGGAGATCTGAGAGCTAAGGGGGAAGTATTCATTGATTGAAGGGAAAAGAAGGGGGGGGGGGAATTATTTTAAAAAACAAAACTTTTTTGATATATTGGACATTGTATAGCAATGCTTTTAAAATGATGAATACAAATCTTAATATATTGTTATACAGACTTGATTCTTATAATATTGCTGCTGAAATCTATGCAGTGAAAAATTAGATCATTTTAATCATCAAATGCTAAAGATAAACAGTTCAATCTAACTCCCAAATGGAAGAATTAAATATACTTTTACCTTTAGGGAGGATGAGTCATTTTTAAAGAATTTTTTGTTGGATTATTATTAGTGACTTAATACAGAGGCTGGCAGATATGTTTCTGTTCTCTTGCTTAGTTCTCAAAGGACTAGAAATGAAAAAGAATAAAGAATTTAATCTTGTGGAAAACAAAACAAAACAAAAGCTTATTTCTCTGCTCAAAGTATATAGGAGAGAGATATGAAAACAAGTCAAAAGTTGAAGTCGGAGGAAAATTGGGACTTATACACCTGGCTTTGTGACTTTGATATTTACAAAGGAGGTGAAACAAAAATGGACTTATGTTTTAAAAAATAGGAGTCTATATGGATTTAAAAGCACACAGTAAATTATAATCAAACACATTTTTGTAATATATGGTAAAACATGAGTTCCTACTAAACTGATGATCTGTGGTCAGTTTTCCTACCCAAGCTTATTGATAATGTAAGGCTAATGGCTGAAAATTATTTACAGTTAACTCTTTGCAGTATCATCGTCAAATATATATGAGAATGTGATGATGCGCAACGCTTGTATAGGTAACTGGTTTACTAAATAGTTTTATCCTGGTGGGGTAGAAACATGAAATGATTTTATTTTTTCTCCAATTGCTACTTCCAATTCTGCTGTTAAATCATTCTTTCCAGTACTCTTAAAATTCTCTTAGATTGTTTCTGTACCTTTCCACCCATTCCATGATATCAAAAATTCTATTCCATTTTAGAATGATCAAAGTTCAGCTATTTGCCAAATTATCATAGTTCCTCTCTGTGTCTTGTGCTTGCTTAATGGCCTAAGAAATTGCACTGTGGAGATATATGTGGGGGTCCTATTCTTTCATTGCTTCTCCCTTTCTAATTCTGATCCCTTCCTTTCTGGGTTTACCTTTCTCCTCATACACTGGAGCCAGGGAAGAGAAATATGAGAAAAGCCAAATGTTTACACCTGCATTCCAAGGCTGGCTGTCTTACCTGGGATACAAGTATGAATTTTTAAAGAGTTCCACTCAGGTTTCCACCCTGGGTATCTCCATAGTCTCTTGTTGCTATGGTGGTCCTCTTGTTCATATTACTAAGACTGCTCAGGCTTGGATACCCTCCCATCATGTCTTACCAGGGTAAACAGCAGGAGTACAGGCTGTTCCAATAGAGCCCCGGTACTCTTATCTTTCTCCAATTCAACTTTTTAGAATTAACTAAGTAGGTACAAAAGGCAGATCCCCAGTTCTGTTTCCCAAGGGAAAGTTAGTTGCGGTCCCTGTGTTTTGTAGGTAACCCCAAATTCAAGTAGATTCTTTTCACTTGGCTTGTGGTGGCTGAAAGAATGAAATCAACTCTTTCCCTTTGGCCTTTCAGGCAAGAGATTGAAATAGCTCCACATCCACTGTGGTTAGTTCCCCAGACCTTTAATTATTATCTGTTGGCTTCTCTTTAACCTGTTCACGCCCTTGTACGTTATTCTTTTGTTAAACTTTCCTCAATAACCTGCCAGAATGTGCCAGGTATGTCTTGTTCATGACTCTGACTGAAATGAATGATAAACATATTCTATAATTCCAAATTATAAATATTTTAAGGTGAAAATGTGATTTACACATACTGTCTTTTGAAAGATGACCCTCCATGAGGTCAGCCCTTTCTGTGGTAGTGGCCAGTTCTCACATCCAGTCAGCCTGAGGATGAAGCCCACCCACTTATGAGCAAATAGCAATCAAGGCTCAACTATAACAGGAGGGCACACACAATCCATACAAGGGTTATTCCTTGAGCACCCTGGCTCAGGTGGCCAGGGAGACTGCACCACTGGGCCCCACGGAACACTTACAACACAAAACCACTCTACTAAGACTGGGAGATATAGCAAATCTAATTAGTACATAGAAACAAACACAGAAAGGCAACCCAAAAGAGGAGACAAAGAAACATGTCCCAAATGAAAGAACCGGAGGAAACTCCAGAAAAAGAACTAAATGAAATGGAGGCAAGCAATCTACCAAATATAGAGCTCAAAACACTGGTTATTAGGATGCTTAATAAACTTAGAGGAAGAATAAATCAACTCAGGGAGAACTTCAACAAAGAGATAGTAAACGTAAAATGGACATAGAAACTACAAAAAAGAACCAGTCCAAATTGAAGAATACAAAAACTGAAATGAAGAATACACTAGAAGGAATCAACAACAGATTACATGAAGCAGAGGACTGAATCAATGATTTGGAAGACAAGGTAGTGAAAAATAACCAATCTAGAAGAAATGGATAAATTCCTAGAAACACACAATCTCCCAAAAAGGAGTCACAAGAAACAGAAAATCTGAACCAAACTACGACTGCTAACGAAATCAAATCAGTAATCAAAAAACTCCTAACAAACAAAAGTCCTGGACCAGATGGCTTCACAGGTAAATTTTATGAAATTTTCAAAGAAGAAGTTAACACCTATTCTTCTCAAACTCTTCCAAAAGAAAAAAAAAAAAAAAAAAACGGAGGAAGAGAGGCTACCAAGCTCATTTTATGAGACCAGCATTATCTTGATTCCAAAATCAGACAAAGACATTACAAAACAAGAAAATTATAGGCCAATAGTACTGATGAACATAGATGCAAAAATCCTCAACAGAAAATTAGCACACTGGATTTAGCAATACATTAAAAAGATCACACACAAACAAAAGAAACAAAAAGATTTGTTTCTAAAATCACGGATATATTTATTCTGTATGTGGAATCACATTATAATTATATCAGGAGAGCTATCTACTTAAAAGAAATATGTGAAGTACCCTTGTATAAAGTGAGTAGTGACATCTAATTCAATTTTGAATAAGTGCTTATTTCTATACATTACTTTTGCTTAAAAGAAGAGAACATTTGATTGGTCATTAAATTTTCAGGGTCTTGTAAAGCCCTGACAAGGAGTTTCTTCTTTGATGTATATGATGGGGCAAAGGCGGTGGTGGTGGTGGCAGTGGTGGTGGTGGTGGTGTGTTTTGGAGGGAAAGTAGTTCGTTCACAGCCTTTCCTTTTCCTTCCACCTGGGAAGGAACATATGGATATTTGCAGCTTGTGTCCCTCTTCTGCCCTCTAAAAAGAGAAGAGGACAAGTGCATCCTCTTGAGTAGAGCTGTCAGAGAGAAGACTAATTGCTTCCCCCAGAGGGATTTGCAGGTAGAAGGAAATGTGATGTGCTAGGAGCATAACAGGTGAGAGGTTCTGGCAAAAAGGAGAGAAATGATCTAAGGAACTAGATCATTGGAGAAAAAGTAGTTTCTCTGTGCAAAGTATATGAGAGGAACCTAGGCATTTCAAGGTATTGAAAAAGAGACATGATTTTAATATGTATTGCTATGAACTACATACTGGATTCCTTGAATGTTTTCAAAATATGCAAATAAGGACTGGAATTTGCATTTGGGCCATGTTGTACTAAATCCCAACGATCATGGCAACAAAAATTATATATATAAGACATTTTCCCTTATAATAAGGGAAGAAAAGTCATTCAAAGAGTGTGGTACACAGTAGGCACTCTGTAAATGGTAGTAATAATTATTATTAAGAATTTTCTTCAAGAACAGAAGCATACAAGCTTCAAGGTACCAGCGGAAGGAAGAATCTCTGAAAAAAAAGGATTATTTCATTTCCTTTTTTTATCAAATACTAAAACCAGCACACTCTTTGTGTTTTTTAATCTATTTAACTTTCTATTATTTCAAGTAGCATTCTGTACAATACTATTCCAGCATAATAAAATGATTTGGGAAAACATGGAATTTGCTAATTTATAATTTGGCCTAAAGAAAATGCTTAGGTCCATTTCCACTGTTTTAAAAAATATAACTATTAATATTCTCCAGAATATATTTTCCCTTCCCGTGAAAGACAAACTACAAAATTTCAAAACTATTGCTGATATAGCACATATATAGAATTCAATGCTGTAGAAAATATGCAGAAATTTGCATGCTGTTGGGAATATAAATTAGTGGATTTGAACAATGTATACCAAAAGTTTTAAACTGGTACAAATCCTTTGATATAATAAATCAAATTCTAAAAATGTATCCTAGGAAATAATTAAGCATGGACTTAGAGATTCACCTATATTTCTGTATTTATTATTTATAAGAAAAAATTATGACAAGAAACAAGTCTCAGATTATAAATGTGTCAAAATATATATGTATAATAGAATTCAGCCACTCAAAAGTATATTATAGGTAACTTAGGTATTTGTATGTTTATAAATAGCACATGAATAATTTCCATGTAAATGTTTAAAGTATATAAATAGAGTAAAAAAGTAAAGGCACGGATTGCTATTTTCAGTAATGGTGTTCTAGGTAATTATAACCAACCCTCCCACTAGGGACATCTATGAAGCCAACAAGAATTCAAAAAAAAAGAAAAGCATGAAAATATTAACAAGATGGTATTTACAGAACCAATTTCCAATACAGTTTCCAATAAAGAAAGCCAGAAGATATGGAATAAAAAGCTCAATGGGCTGACAGAAAATAATTTACAACTTTGAGTTTCATACTAAGAAAAAAATATTTTCTGGGATAGAGGCAAAAAACAAGACAATTTCAAGAGAAATTCTAAAAATCTGCTTCTGGTAGAAGGAAAATTATTCCAAATGGAAGTCAGAAATCTAAGGAAAGAAAATAACGATGGTAAATATGTTGGCATATATGAATGAATATTAACTACATATAAAAATGATGGTCTGAATGTTTTTACAGTAGAATTAAAATAAATTAAAATAGCAGTAAGTTGAGAGAGGAGTAAAAAGAAACTGTTGTAAGGAATTTGTCTAAGAATAAGGTAAAAGTACTGATTGATTAACATTAAACATTATGTATTTAACGCATATATGAATTTCTAGGCTATTAACTAAAAGAACAAGAATTATATGTATAACTTCCAAAGAGAGAGAAGAAATCTTAAATAATAAAAATTTATTTTAAAAGAAGAAAATAAGGGTGAGAAAAACAAATAGAAAAGGTACTACAAATTAAGTCACAAAATAAGTTAGTAACTTAAAGCCACATGATGTACACTACATTACATGATAGGGGACTGAATGCTCCAGTGAAAAGATAAATATTGTCTAATCATATAGTAAAAAAACACAAATAACAGGTTAAATCATGTGAAATTGCCAATAGTTGATAATTTTTGACCACGGGAATTGTAATTTCATATGATTCTAGTTTATAATGTTATTTAGAAGAGACACATATAAAATATTAAGCTAGAGAAACACTGAAATTAAAGAAATGGGGAAGATATCTGTGCAAACACTAAACAAATATAGCTGATTTATCTATATTAATATCAGATGAAATAGAATGAAAAACAGCATTAGCAGAGATAAAGAATGTCAATTAATAATGATCAAAGTAAGACATAACAATTTATGATTTGATGGCACCTAAATACAGTAGCCTCAAAATATAGAAAACAAACAATGAACAAAAATACAGGAGAAATTGACAAATCCACAATAGTAGTTTAGCATGATTTCTCAGTGATTAAAAAGACACAAAAAAATTAGTAAAGAAATCTTATATTTAAATATTCTGATTTGAGCAACAAAATTAGCTAATAAACTAAGGGATGGGTGTAGAGCATTGTATCCAGCAATGTCTATATAAGCACTAGTGGTAAAAGAAGAAGAAAGGTTAACGAACTTGAAACAAATCAAAACAAATTATCCAATTTAAAAAACAAAGAGAAAAATTAAAAAAAACAAATGTATAAATAGTGGACTATGGACTATACTATAAATGTAGAATATAAAAATAGTCATATCACACATTAATAAAAGAAAGTTCCAGAAAGCTATTTACCAAGAAGTTAACAGTTTATCAATAAGTAACAAAATATTGTTTCTTTTCTTCTATTTTTCTATATTGTTAAATGTTCACTAAATATTTGTTGAATAATTTTTATAAATAAAAAAACATTTTTCATTCACCAAAAACACAAAATAAGGGAAAAATTATCCTGATAATTAAATGAGGCACTTCCTTTCCAAGTGGGAAACAAACATGAAATTTGCTAATTTATAGTTTGCTCTAACGCAAACTTATGTATGTCGCAGACAATCTGTATGAGAATCATTTCAACTTTCTATTTTAAAAAGGTTATTAGGCTCCAGGCCAGACCTACAATTAGAATAGTTGGGGGTTGTTTCTGGAAATCTTTAGGATAATGCTTTAGCATTCAAATTAGAGTCCTTGAAATAGAAGGAAAGTGAAGATGGCTAAATACAGGAAGTTAGCAATAATCTCAATGATTGACAGTCATAATAAATGCTAGATAGATTTCCTTCACATTAATCCACTGATATGACAAAATTGTGGATATAGAATCTCTTATTTTGCTGTAATATTCACAGAGCATTAGAGCTTAGTTCTTTGAGAAATAGAACCCCGTAATGGAATTAATTTTGACATTGAGCAATAGTGGTGATATACTTAGCTTTAACTTACATACTTCTGAAGCCATGATTTCAAAGGGTTATTTGAAGCATACAAGGCTAGACTTTTGAATGATCAAATCCTAACTGCACTCAATTTAGCTGTACACTCATATATGCCTTCATATGCCTAGCTAAAGACTAAATATTATGATTCAGAATATACATTAGAGTGGTTTGGAGGGGATGGTAGTTTGAACAGAGGTTCTAAATAATAGGCACTGAATAAATAATTTCTTTCCAACTTTTGAAAAAAAGAAAGAAAGCTCAGTGGTTTGATAGATGTCTACGGCATATTACTAAGATTTCCTTTTATCAAATACTAAGAAAATTTAGTCCAAGTACAAATAGCTAATAGTTTTTTATTTTGCCAGAAAGTTATATAATTCAGGTGATCAGAGTCAGATAGACTCAGGTCTCCTCTACTGCATCACGCACAATGTGATTTAGCAGAGATACTGTGGCATTGTGCTTACGAACGTTAGTTCTGGACTCAGGTAGACCTGGGTTCCAGCTCAACACCCAGACTTATTACCCAGCTGTGTAATACTGGGCATGCTAATTACCTTTGCTAAGCCTCAGCGCCTCCTCTGTGAAACGGCTTATCTGATTGAGCTCAAAGACATATTTACCATCTAGCCAAGTGTCTGGTAAATAGTACATGCTCGATGAATTAGTGCTAATATCAACAAATATTAGCACATCCATTTTAGTCAGGATTCTCCATAGAAACAGAACCAATGGGAACCTACACTGATATATAGATAGATGTAGGTATAACTATAGATAAAGATATATCTATGATATGTGTGTGTGTGTGTGTGTGTGTGTGTGTGTGTATGTAGAGAAAGAGAGAGAGATTATGGAAGCTGAGAAGTCCCCCAATCTGCCCTCTGCAAGCTGGAGAAACAGGAAAGCCCGTGGTGTAATTCAGTCTAAGATCATTAATGCTGATGTCCAAGGGCAGGAGAAGATTAATGTGCAGCTCAAGAAGAGAGCAAGTTCACCTGCCTATACCTTTCTGTTCTATTGACTGCCCACAAAAGATTGAGTGACGCCCACCTGCATCCCTGAGAGTGAGCGTCTTTACTAAAGCCGCTGATTCTAATGCTAATCCTTTCTGGAAGCATCCTCACAGACACACCTGGAAATAATGTTTACCAGCTACCTGGGTATCCTTTAGTCCAGTCAAGTAAGCACATAAAATAATCACAATATAATATTCCCATTTTCTGATTAATGAAAGTGCATTTATGTCTGTATCAGTTTTTCTTAAATATCTGTCTTAAAAGTTTATTTGTCAGAACACTTCATAGGGAGAGTTCTGTATATGATGGAAGAAATGTTTTGATAAGCAGCTTGGGGTGTGGGCCTGGGACCTCCAAGGGGTATTTCTGAGAAATCTCGTCTTTCTCCAGAATTCTGTTTCAACATCAGTTGCTCTCACCCTCTTCTGTTACTTTCTCTAGACATACCAGTTCCATCCTTCTTCTCCTGTAAGCCTCCCCTCCACATCTCCTGTTTTGGCATGGGACTTCACTTATGAAATAAAATTTGACTTTCTTTTGGTTACTTTCATTTTCACTTTTATACTATTACCACAGTTGATAAAGGTTTCTTCTTGGATCCCACTCGCTTTAGAAAACCTTGAAGCGTTATTAATTTTAAATAATTCTCCTGTCATGTGTGGTGTATAAAATATACATATTAATGTGTTTATATATTATACATATACAAAATCATATACATCCTCACACTATACATACATATATACTCACTTGGCATCAAGGCATGGGATAAGATGGGTAAATTTAAGAAGCAAAAAAGTATAACTCAAGAACAGCCCAATGGAAGACATGCACAGGACAAGGTATGTGAGAAGGGAGGTGGAGCTTCCATGCCCCTCCAGGGGCACACCTATCTACAAATCTCCATGTGTACACCAACCCAGAAGGTCTCTGTCTTTGGGGTTATTACAGAGAGCCTTCATTACTTAGAGATGACTGATTTAAGTCAATGGCCATTGGTTGTTGATTCAACCTTCAACCCCTCTCCCCTCTCTGGAGATTGGAGGGTGAGATCGAAAGTTCCAACCCTTTAATTACAGGGGCAGCTCCAATGGGAACTAGCTCCCATCCTTAAGTGCTTTCCAAAAGTCACCTCATTAACATAACAAAAGACATCTTTATAACTCTCATCACTTAGGAAAGTCCAAGGGTTTTAGGAGCTCTGTGTCAGAAATGGGACAGAAAACAAATTATTATAAATCGCAATACCCCACCCACTGTTAATATTTTAAAAATGACACGATCACGCAATTCTGACTAGACTTTGCCTCATTTCTGAGCTCTATATTTCTTCATATTTCCCTGACCTGAGTTTGGTGTTTTGATAAACACATCCTGCTCTATCTAGAGTTCATGCTTGTCTGTGTGATTTATATAACGATCCTTGAATCTTGCTTCAGAAGATATGGTTCTAGTCCTACATCTTCCACTTATCAGCTCTGAGACCTAAGGAAACAATGAATTAAGCCTCAACTTCTGCATCTCTTTAAAATAAAGTGTTAATAATGTAACCTTCTTTCCCATGGGATCGTTATGAAACTAAAGCTAAATATGGGTGGAAGAATTTGATAGATGGTAAAACACTACAAATCTAAGGAGTATTCTGGTAGGCTGGTTCCCAGATGTCCTTGGACTCCTGCTACACACAAAGGAAATGCTTCATGTTTCTTGATACAGTATTGTATTACTAAGATGTGCAATAAAAACTTAAAGTGAAGCCTATGTGAATACCTGTCATTATTATGTTAGTAGATTTTTTTCCATTTACATTGTAGACAAAAATTCTCCTTTCAGGCAAGGAACTAATTTTGTGAGTGGAATCATGAGCAATGAGAAAAGGAATGGAATTTGTGAAAAGGGGAAAGCTGAGAATAAATGAGGACGTGGATAAGGTGATGCTATGATTCTGTCCAACTGTCTGTTTAACTGAGTCATGTCCCTGGAAGAGGATGGGCTGTCTGGGGTTCACACTTGATGGAATCACTATGTCAGTATCACAATCTCATGCGAGTGTGTGTAGTTTTATCCCCTCGCTTCCCTCCAAGGGCTTAAATATTAAATTATGCTGGAACCATGGTATTTCAGGACTGGGTCACATTAGTCTCTCGTCATTCCAGTTCCTTTGGCTGAAAATCTGGGATACGATTCATTCCTTCATTATCGCCTGACAGAAGAGTTAAAGCTCCCAGGGCCTTCTGTGAGAAACGCCTAATGTTCTACAGATGTTTGCCAGGAGTCAAATACAGAATGTATGTGGAATTATAGATGGGTTAATGGTAAGCATGGCTTTTATGAAACAGGAATCATTGAACATTATTCTCATTTTACTTTAATGCTTGGGGTCATTTTTTTTTTTCTCAGCATTAGCACATGACTCTGAAGTGGTAGAAATGCAAATAAATACTCCTAAAACATAACATTTTGGCCTCTAGGAAATTCAGCTAAGAGTAGAAAATCATATTCAGAATCAATCATTGCCTTAAGCAACTGTATTATCATAACGTTTTGTTAAATTTTCAAATTTACTTTTACTTTGAAATGGGCTATGCAGAAGTATTCCTTAAATGTACATTTTGTGCAGCATATGATTTAGAAGATTTTATTTTTAAGAAAGCAATAATTGAGTGAAATGGTAGTGGAAATCAATGATAGGTTTCTTACCACAGTGACATTAAATAAATTCAGTGTAAAAGAAAAATAAAATATGATGTGATTTTTCTACATCTAAATGTTATTTTTTTTATTTTAACTTTTTTACTTAGACCCATGTTTTGCTGCTTACTATCTTTAGGGCATTATTAATTAATCAATCTTTAGGAAAATTATTAATTTCTCCACAGCTTAGTTTTCTTATGTTAAATGGGGTGGTTTTTAGATCAAATAATTTAACGTATGCGCATGGCATATAGTAAGTGTTTCATAAATGCCAACTATTATTATTACTGAAGACAAATAGCTTTTACTTAAAATGTCTTTCATAGCATAATTTTGTATGTTTTTCAGACTTAAAAGAATGCCAGTGCAAACAATTTTATTTTTATAATTATTAGAATGTTTTACTTCTGCCAAATAAAATCTACTTTTTAATTAGAAACTGTATTTCCTATTGTCTTTAATTTTATATCATTTTGGTGTTAAAAAGTGCAATTAATCAATGCTTTTTGGATGCCTGCTATGAGTCAAGTACTGCCCAAGACTCTTTGGGAGATTGAAACATAAAAAACAAACAAAAAACACCCCATCACTTCCCTTAAACCACTTAGAATTTTTTGGCAGATGTAGATATATTCATAGGAAGTTTAATATAAAGCAGAGTGAAAGAAATGCTTTAAGAGAAACATAGATCAAAATATTCAAGAAAGCAGACAAGACATAGATGATACTTTTCGAATAAGGACAAACCAGATATTGGTAGAATTTTGGTACAGGAAGAATATTTCAGGAGAGGGAGATGAGAGCAGTGACGCTGAGTGTGCAGGGAACAAACATTAGGCATTTGACCCTGAAGCACAGACTGAAAACGGGTGAACTCTAAAGGTTGGGGCATCTCAAGACTGGTCAAGTCCAGATGCAAAAGTGAGGGCAGGAACCATGTGTTTGTGGCAGCATGAGGATGGAGAGGTGGGAGCTGCTAAGGGAGACTCTGTAGAGGCATTCATAACTTTGCAGGACTTTTTAACTGGTAACTGAATGTGAAGATAAAAGAGGACATGAAGATAACCCTGATAACCCTAGCCTTATACGTCTGAAATAATAATGATGCCATTACTAAGAAACCGACAATGGAGGTTTGTTTGGTGCTGCAGCTAATGTGTCAGCTTCAGCTATGTTAAGTTTTAAAAAATCCTTGGGGGATTTTCTGGTTAAGGCATCTGAGAGCTGAAAACCTGGGCCTGATATTCAGGTGAGGGTTCAGGCTCCAGTGATTTGGGAATCATGCATGTAGAAGTAACAGTGATGCTTTGAGAATAAATGCATGGAAGTTCATCAGTCATTCCAGCAAACACTACGGTAGGCAAAACCAGTTCTGAAAATTGCTTTAAGTTTAATTTCTAAAGAAAGTCCTATTTTTGTTTCAGTTCCTGCTTAATGATTTACGAGTTCTTATTTTCCTGTGTATTATTTAATGGGTAGCCCATGATTTTTAACTTTTTGTCTCCTGCTGTTTATCTCTCTCCACCCACTCTTTCACACTAAATTTCTTTGTTCTTCCTGATTTCTTTTGTATTCATTTTCTAAAATAACAAAAAATGAATTTCTAATTGTTGGACTGTTTAGCCCATGGCCTCCTGTATGATTCACTAAAATGTGTTGAAATTGGTTTTGAAAATATGGAAATGTATTAATCTATTTTTGAAGGATGCTTCCAAAAACTGGCAGTCTGTAACCCCAGCCAAATACAGACTGAGGAGATTTTTCTATTTCTGGATAAGCAAAACCTAGCTTATCTTCTTAGTGATAATATTTCTTGCATGTGCTGACTCAGTGATAACTTTTTTGGTGTGCTCTGTTTCAGGTACTAAGGATTTAAGCAGAATAGCACAAGGTCCCTTCCATAAGCAGCTCACAATGTAAAGAGCTTTCAGGATAGGATTTGCTTCAAACGTTTTTCTTTTCCAGAACTTTCATTTCATTCCCTGGGGTTTGCCAGCCCATCGAATACAAATGTATTTAATTCCATTGTTCGAATTATTTTAAATTTATCACTTGTGTTTTGTTGCTGTTTGGTCTATGTCATATTATTGTTGAAATGGATGACCACACTCTCTATGTTTTCAATGCCTCAGAAAGTGTAACCTTATACAGTTCAAAGGATCATGAGGATGACCAATACATGGAAATTTGAAAGTCTTGAACTTTACTCTTGTATCTTTTTTTTTATTTTTAAAGTTTACTGGGGCGACAATTGTTAGTAAAGATACATAGATTTCAGGTATACAATTCTGTATTACATCATCTGTATATCACATTGTGTGTTCACCACCCTGTGTCAGTTCTCCTTCCATCACCATGTATTTGACCATTTACCCTCTTCTAGAACTCCCCCACCCCCTTCACCCTTTGGTAACCACTAAACTATTGTCTGTGTCTATGAGTTTTGTTTCTTTGTTTGTCTTGTTCTTTTGTTGTTTTCAGTTTTATAAGTCAGACAGAAAAAATAGAGAACCATATGATTTCACTGACATGTGGTATATAAAACTCTTATATCTTTTTATCTTAGCCACAGTATTTCTGGAGATTCTTTGTGTCTAATATTAAATATTTAGCATCTCTTTGTTTCATCATCTAAACCTTCTTTTAAAATTATTATACTGGAATTTGAGAAAGAGAAGGAAATTTGGCAACTCTGAATGTTTGAAGTCTTTACTAGAAATCCAGTAGGTGTATAGAAAACAGGTTTTACTTTTTTCAAAAAGGTCAGTATGAAATGTTCAGATCAGCGGCTTTCCCATTATTTTAGCTTTTATGGATCCTGGAGGCGACAGTGCTGTCTGGAAACAGACTCCTGCCAAGATGAGGTGTCATGCCCTACATTTGACACCTGGCTGTGTGCACCCTAAGATTCTTTTCTGGCTGAGTCTCTTGCTTACAGCTCCCAGATGCAACCTCACCTATTTAAAGAAGTATAAGTGCTTGAAACATTGCATTTATAACTGCTATGTTAAAATTCTTGGTTTGTTGGCTTTTATTTCCCTTTAAATCCTTTTGACTTGAGTATGGCCATAAAGAAAATGAGCAGAATAAAAAATTAGGTGAACTATAAAAGTTTGTAACTTTCATTAAAATACATAAAACTTGAGAATCACAAACTATGCTATGAAATGGTATTTGGGAAGAAAATAGTTTTTCCCAGCAGGGTGCTAACCTCCACTACTGGAAGTCTTTGCCCTTATTAGTTGCAGCAAAGTCACTGCCTTGTTTCTCTACCCATCTTACGAAGGAAGATCTCAAAACTCTTTCTGTTCCTCTATAAGAGAGCCACCTTTTGCTTGGCTATACAATTAGAAAGTCAAGGTGGTATGTTTGAGAGAGAACAGAATTTAAAGGCAGGCGATCTAGTTTCGAATTCTATCTACTCCATTTGCTGTCTATATGACCACGAATGCACATTTTAGACTTTCTGAATATCAATTATTTTTTTAAATAAGAAATGTAATACTTGTTCTGCTACTTCCCACATAGAATTTTTAGCTGAAACAAAGATAATGTAGGTGAATGTGTTTAGTAACCACATTGAAATTATTAATAGTAATTAGTTAAAAAGAATACTTTAGACTATATTCAGAATTTGGGACTTGGGCTGGAGCTTACATTTAATTGTACATTATCTATAAAGAAAATGATAAAAAGGAAGAAAGTAATAAATATAATGATAAAATTACAGAGGAAAGGTTTTGGCTATAAAAATAACATTTTTGAGGACTACACCATATTATCTAGTTATTTGAACATAATACTATTAAATCTAAACAAGTTTCTCAGCCTATAAGTCTGTTTGCACATATTCTCATCCATTGGTTTTTAGTATAAGGAATCTAAACAAGAGTGGAAGAAAGTTTGAGTTAGGACACTAAAAACGTGTTCATTTGCTTGCTTGTTTGTTGTTTGTTAATTTAGCTGGTGGGCTAAATTTGGTTATTTGTTCCCTGATTTACTACTAGAAAGATTCAGCAAAGCAAAATAAAGTTAATTTCTGAAATGTTTTCCTTTGGGTTGGAAATAACAGTGAATTAAAGGTAAATAACATTTTCAAGATTCTAAAGGTCTTTGCTTTATCTGTAAAAATGATCAGTCCTTCTAAACACTTCACTAACTCAGTGTGTCATGATTGTGGTACCTGGAATAATGACTGAGAATGGTTTGGAATGCAAATAGTTAACATATTAAAACAAATAAATATGAATTTATAACATACCTTCCATGTTACCATTAACTTAATTTTAAATTACCTTTGATACCAACATTTGAAAGTTGGTTAGGGAAGAAGCCATCAAAAGAGACTTTGAAAGGAGGTGTCAATGACAAAGTGGGGATGGGAACAAAAATAGGTTTCAAGTAGGAAGTGGAAGAGTGCATCAAAAGATGCAAAGATGCTGAGATGTCGAGAAAAATTAGGAGTGAAAAGTGTCCTCTGGCTTTGGTGATCTGCAGTAAACGGCAATCTCAGAGAGTGCAGTTAAGTGAAGCAATGGGGAATGTGAACAGATTGGATGATTAGAGATGCTGAGGTACACATGGGTTTGAGAAGGTTAACTGCAAAGGACAGGAGAGGCATAGATGGCAGTGACTAGGAAGGTAAGGTTGAAGGAAAGTTTGTCTGTTTGTTTGTTTTTGTAATGGAGTGACTTCAAAAGTTTGAACGTCGATAGGAAGCAGCAATAGAAAGGAAGAGAAAGAGGTTCAAAAGGATAACAGATAATCAATATCCTTCCATTCCTGAAAAACTGTTAATTCTTTTTTACAAAATTAGTTACAGGTGTACAAAACAGCATAGTAAGTAGACATTTCTATACCTCACAAAGTGATCACCCAAAACTATTAAATCTTTATTGCCTTGAGGGATTGCTTGCTTTTTTGAAGTATATGTGGCATTTCTTCAGCTAAATATTAGTTCTTTGGTGATAGGTCATTCTTCTATTTGGATTCCCGTACTCTCAGTCCCCGAATTCCCCCCTGCCACACACACGTATACACACACATACTTAGTATAGACACACTGTAGAGGCACCCATATATACAGACACACATATTCCCTCGTGGTGATCGTCCATTACTGATACTTCATAAGCATTTGCTCCCCGCTTGATAGTGCAAAACATTCAAAGGTTAGTGACCTAAGAAAGACATTTCTCAGTGACTCTGTCAACAGCTTTCTCTTCTACTGCAACAGAGAATGATAAACCATGTTCTCACTCTCTCATTAATATTCAGCAGCAATATGTGAATACTAAATCCTCACTGAATTATTTAGTTTGAAATGTTTACCCTTTGATGTGCAAGCACAACAGAACTGGAAAATATACCATGTACTGAATCTACTCTCAGAAAGGATCATTTTAGTATATTTAATTAACACTTTACCTGCCAAGATGAGACCCCAAGAAACAGACCACAAAAAGTGACAAAGAAAGTGGTAAATTCCTCCGATCCTGCCTCTGCCATGTAAAAACTCCAACTAGGCCAAGACACTTAACTGAGACACCATGTGCTTGTTTTTCAAGCGAGCCGGGCCTGACACGGCTCCTTAACTACTGTCAGGATTACAAAGAACGTCCTGGCACACAGTGAGCCCTCAATGAATGGCAGCATTTTGCAGAAGTAATGAGCTCACTTTCATTCACCTTGTTCCCACCTTCACCTTCACTGGGAAAATTATGTGATTTCAGTTATTTCTGTCTCCTGGATTTCTCTTTGGAGCGAATTTCTGCTCAAACCTGGAATGTGCCGGGGGAATGTCCTCGACCATTTTTCTTGTTCCTACATATGGTGAAAAATGGAACATATTATTGAAATTTACTGACTATAATTATGGCAACTATACCTGGCAGCTGATCTTATTCGCTCTTTTATGTCTTATCAAGTGACATTTATTAATATTTAACTTTTATGTATGTGCCTACCTAGTGGTGTGTACTGCCCAGATAATGCAAAAATGCCCACTTTCTGGGCTTCAGGAACTTATTCTCTAAAATGATGGACAGCTCTTTTCACGCCCTTTGAAGAGTAAAAAAGTAGAGAACAGTTGTGTGCTGGCAGGGTGTCACTCTGACCCAAGGTGCTTTCTATCCCTGTCCTTAGATACTCTCAGTGTGTGTCTTGGGCACATTTGAGACTCCAGCAGTCTGCATGGAAGCATTTTGTCAGCTCAAAATGCAGCGTGATGACCTGCAGGGTTTCTTCCAGGCTGCAAACACAGGGGCATATGTCGGGTTAAGTTTTTTCCCCACCTGTGATTCTTAAGGGACACAGCTCAATTAGTGGGCTATAGGTTAGGGACCCTTCCAGGATCCCAGCATCAGAATCAAGCAGTCTCCCCAAAGCAACTGAACAGAAGGTAGTGAAGACAGGAATCAGAGCTGAGGACTCTTGGGACTGATGAGACCATCCTGACTCCTAAAAGCCTGTCTGCAGATATAGATACAGGCAAAGAGCTACTGGGAACTTGTTGCCTAGCAACCTGATACCAATGAATAAAGGGGAGTTGGAGGCTTTTCATTTTTCCAGACCGCAGGTAATTTTCATAGTGGGAGTTTGGAAAGCGTGTTCTTGTATCTTTGTCTTTTCTGGAATCTAACATTTGTTCTGCATGTCAATGAGACAACAAAATTTTGTGAGCTCTCCCTGAATGCAGAGTGTTGTCTTTGGGAGGTATGTTCCTTCAGCAGTGTGGCTAGATACTATATTTAAAATGGAAAGCTCAGGAATGAGCTGGTGAGCACCACTTGATGCAAAGTAGCAGCAGCGGCTGCACACACTTCAGAAATAACAAGGCAGATGGAAACTAGCATTTGTGATGAGAGAGCAGTAAATAAAACATCAGCTGAAGTCCTTAAAAAATATATCCTACTGAAGGCTGATGGCATCCCATCCTTAGGAAACCTTTGTAGTTCCTCGGTTTCCGTGTCATGTGCCTGAACAAGCTGTCCAAAGCCAGGTTAAGAAAAGGCAGTGGAAATGCCAGGAGTTGGCTGTGCTCCTCTAACTGTCCACAGGCCTGTGTGAATCTGCTAATAGATACTGGTCTGGCATAGGTACAGAAATTACAAGTAAGCAGTTAGCAAATGGTTTTAGAATTTAGCATTCAATTAAGTTTATATCTGTTGAATCTAATAGTTTAAAAATTAGGCCTTATATTTTTGTCTCTGTTTTATAATAATATTTATTGTATTTAAAGCATGGTCCACGATGGATTGGAAATTAGAAACAAACAAACAAAGGAAAAAAATGGGCCCTTCAACACAGAGTTTGAGAAGCACTGCTCCAGATCAGGGGCCAATATGTTTTTTCAGTAAAAAGTCCAGATACAGTGGTACTTTGGTTTTCGAACGTAATCCCTTCCGGAAGACTGTTTGAGTTCTGAAACGTTCAAAAATAGCCGACAGTTAGGCCTCAGGATCTTGCACTCAGCAGAAGCTGCATGACATGTTCGACTTCCAAGGTGTGTTCAAAAACTGAAGCATTTACTTCCAGGTTTATGGCTTTGTAAACCGAAATGTTTGTCAATGGAAACATTCAAAAACCGAGGTACTACATATTTTAGGATTTGGGGGCTGTACAGCCTTTGTTGCAACTAGTAACTCAGCTGTTGAGGGACTCAGACTTATTGAATCACTGTCTCTGGAGGTGGTGCCAAGAATACCAGCATCTTCTGCAAACCGCAGGATTTCCTTCCTTTTGCCTGGTTTTGTCAGAGTCGCTGAAAGGACTAAAACTGGGACATGACCAAGCTTATGGAATAGACTGTATAACTTTTTGTGTGTCTGCTTGCTAAGTAAATAATTCCGTAAAGGGCAAGATACAGTGTGAGCCTTGCTTTGCATTGCCTAATTGTGAGGCTGTGGCGGGGGAGCCACATAGCTCCATCCACTTCTAATTTCCCAAACCCAACAGTTGTGAATGGCCAAATTGGCTCTAGACAGTTTGCCACGTAAGGTATCTTTACAGCACATGGCCCTACTAAAGATTAGCGGTTTTCTTTTTCCTCATCTTCTAAAGTAAAGCACAAGGAAGCCATCTTAGACTTACTGAGAACAGCGACCCCAACCTGTTAGAACATGGAAGAGAAAGCGCATCTTGTATCCCCGAAGATATCTGTGTTCAGAAGGGCAGGGATAGGGCGACGGGCCCTTTTGTCTACAACATAAACATGGAGTGACACCCTTTATACCTGGCAATTACAGAAAATAACTTTGTCTATCATGGAAAGGGCAACGGTACTCCAGAATTCAAGATGGAAAAATTGGCGGGGCTGAGAAAGATCCCTTGGGAGAATAAGAATGAGACTGAGAGCATTAAAAGTGGAGAACTGTTGAGCCAATTCTGGCATCGTGTTCACAGGGCCAACAGTAGGCTGGGGGCGTAGCTTGAGAGCAAACAGACACAAGGATGGTGGCTGCTGTGTGAGCCTCAGCACTGAGGAAGGACGGCAGTGAGAACTGGGCCTCCATCTTTGCTTTCCAAGCTGGGATTTCTAAGCCCCTTTATGGCATACTCCCCTGAAGCCTTCCTTGCATTTGTAGCAGGAGGCAAGTCCAATCCACCTTCACCTTGGAGACAAGATGACCTGTGAGGACTGAGCAAGGCCTATGGTATGTTTTAAAACACCTCTGGGCCCTTGAAAGGTCTTAGTAGGAATCCCCATGGAGGGTGGGGGAAGCAGGGGTTCCAGGTGGGTGCCTTGTTAGTCAGGTTCAACTGGCCTATTGGAGGAAGTAGAGTAAACTGAGTGTCCGTTTAGGGCCTGAAAATGAGCACTAAATGCTGCAAACTTGGGAGCTCAACTGAGGAGTCCTCTAGACGAACTTGGTCTAAGAGAATGAGACACTCCATGTACAAAGATCCACAATGTCCTGGGAACTTATCACAGTGTCACCAGGGGCACTGGTTCTCAAGAGTGACACCATGTGGAAGTGAGAAGTAGCGCTGACTGAAGTATCCAGTGCTCTCCCCTTTGATGTAAAATTTGGACTGGCACCTTCTTTTCAACTTAATCAACCGCATGGCATTTGACAATTCATGGCGAAGATGTAACCCCCAAAAGTGAGATGCCTGGTCATGAGGTGTATGGGATCTTACATTGTTAATGAGAAAATGAAAGATGTGATCATGCTGGCCTCCTTCATTTGTGAAGTTCAGAGGTTTGTTGTAGGAATCAAATGAAATAACAGATTTTTTGAAAAGAACAAAATAATACTAATATTAAAGAAGGTATTATAGGTAGTACATATTAGTTATTATCATAGGCTGACAACTTGATGTCAGATAAATTAAGTGTTCTAGGCAGCTGTTGTCCTTCTTGCCTGAGTTTGTGCTTTTTAAATTTCCGTATCTGGAGGACTATTGTTGGTTGAATTATGTCCTCCAAAAAGATACAGGCAAATTTTAACCCCAGCACCTGTGAATGTGACCTTCTTTGGAGAGAAGATCTTGGCAGATGTCATCACATTAAGGTGAGATCATTAGAGCAGGCCCTAACACCATATAACAGATGGCCCGATGAAAATAGAAGAGACACAGTGAGAATCACACACAGAGGAATGTCATGTGATGCAGGAAGCAAATATTGGAGTTATGCTGCCACAAGCCAAGGAAACCAGAGCTCCCAGGAGGCAGAAGAGGCAGGGAAAGACCCCTCCCAGAAGAGTCAGAGGAAGTACGGCCCTGCTAACAACTGATTTCAGATCTCTGGGCTCCAGAAATGTGAGAGAATAAATCTCTGTGGCTTTAAGCCACCAAGTTTGTGGTGCTTTGTCACAGCAGCCAAAGAAACTTAATACAAGGACTAATCAATTAAAAACTGGAGGATTTTCTTGTTACTTCGAGAGAACGGTGTCAAGAAAGCACAGACAAAGTTCTGATAAATGTAAAAAACATAATGATTTTCACCTGTAGCTTGAAGTTGACAAATGAGCTTAATTATGGCTGGAACCTCACTGTAAAAGATATGGACACTTAAAAGAAGCCAACAGATGAAACTCTTCTCAGGCCTCTCAGGGGAATGGAGATGAGACATTGTGCAGTTGCTGCCATCCCTGGGCCTTCCTACTCCTCGGCCTATCCCTCCCCCCTTTTTCCCCTCACTCTTCTTCTCTTTCTCTTCACCTTTGACCCAGTAACTTTTGAAAAAAATTCTCCTGCTTTCAAATATCTTTAACCGAGTAAGAAAATGGGAAATCTCGTTGAAAATCTTGCTAACTGAAAGATGGCCAACAATTTCCTAGAAAGCTGTCCTGGGACCCAGCTGATCTTGGGAACTGGTTTTCCCCCTGAAGCATAAGCAAACGAAGAAAGTCTCCAAGATCTGACTGATACTTTGAGACTTCAGCTAATACGCTGAGTCCCTTGTTGTTTCTCAAAGTTTGTTATGAATATTCTAGTCAGTTGGTTTTTGTCCCTGAGGAAGGACCTAGTTCTGAGCTTGGGTGCATTTAAAGAAGGGAGTTGAGTAAGAGGTTATCTGTGCCCCGTTTGTTCTTCAAAGGAAGGAGACTTGAGACAAGTCAATAAAGTTAACGTGGATCCTCCAGGAAAGAAACATGAGCTCCGCATCCCACTCCCACTCTCATACACCCCCTCTTCCAAGCCCCCCCAGCCCCCCCCAACACACACAGAGCTGCTACTCAGAAGAGAGAGGGAAACCTCTGAGGGAGAGAAAAACTGAGGCACACTTTGAGTTTCCTAGCAACGCAAAGCCAGTGTAATTTTGGCATTTTGTTCTCATTCCTTGAAAATAGTGACTCCTGAAAAGAGTCTAAGCCATAATATGAGAGCAGAAGAACTCACTGGGGTCTAACATGGTATTCAACTCCTGTATCTTAACAACACAAATATATTATAACAATGCCTGTATGCTCAGTAAATCCATGGCTTTTCAGTGATTAATTAGAACAGATTCTGACTCTGCAATTAAAATTGTGAAAGGGGCATGTTCTTATGTGGGGCCCTGGTGTCGTGAACAGGCCTGAGCCAATCTGGCCACTCGGAACTGTGAGGCATCAGAAGACTCTCACCTCAGAGCTAAGGAAGTTTACAGGTCTCTTCCATGCTGTCTCAGCCTCCGGGAATATTAAATCTATACGCTCCAGTGCAAACACTTATGAGCCAGCAGACTCCCAAACACTAACTATGCCGTTCTTTCCACTCTAGGGACGTTCCAGCTTCCTGGTCTTTCACACACACTCAACTGTTTTGCATGAAATATTCATTTGAGACAGATACGATACTATTCCACTTGCAGGATTCAGCTAACCTTTTAGTCAGAATTCAGGTCCGTGAGACTTGAGTGCGATCTGCAGTATCTTTAACTGACGAGATCCAGTATGAAACAGAAATTCCTGCTCCCAGGAGTCAGAGGGTCTATGCAAGGGAGGTACTTGTACAGTATTTCTAGCCAGTTCACAAACCTTAGACCCCTTTCATTATACCAACAAAAATTATTCCCGATATCCTTTATAAAATTAAGAACCCCTCTTGTAAGGCCTGCGACATGGACTGTTGAATCTTTCAGAAGCTGCCTCTGGATTCTGATTAAAGCTTTCCAGATGTTAACAAACCATCCTTGAAGTATGTGTCTCATTAAAGTACTTACAATGTTTACTAATCTCCCCCTCTCCCACCCTCCAGGGTTTGCACAGTTAGCACATATACACATATTATGTACCACATTGTTTAAAACATTTTAAAAGTAAATTCAGATAATTTAACATCCAGTCTCCTCATTCCATCAAAGTGCTCATTTTGCTCTGAATTATTAAAACCTGCTCTCGAGTTTTTATTCAAATAAGAGAACAAATAATAATAGCTTCAGATACATACATGGAGGAGGAGACAGAAATAGAAAACCTTTTTATTTTAAAATATTATTTTCAATACAGAACTGATCCTACTAAGTTAGCTCCTTTACGTCGCTTAGCACCCTCGCCTGCCACCCTCAGTCAATTAACTAATCAGCTATTTGTCCCACTATCCTGCTAGCCAAATGGGGAAGAGAAGCATGGACCATCTTAACACACCACTCTAAATTTGGTGTTGACATTTAAAAACGGTGAGTAAAGGCATCGCAGCAGTCACCCCTCCTATATCTTACCGGGTAATATTTACCTTGTTGAGTTCATTGAAAACCAGAGACTGGCTCTTAGCTTAAGAGGCTCAGAATTTGAATTTGCCAGTGTTCTGGAACCAAGTGACTAATATATAAACCAGAAGTGTTTAATTCACAGTGAAAACCACAACTGCTACGTGGAACTAATACTAACATTAATTTGACCAATGTGTTTTCCCCGTGGGCAACCTACTGGGAAAGTCAAATGACCCAGGTTCCAGTTGAACAGGAATCAAAAGAGAGGGGTTTGGTTACAGGATATAAATGTTTTAATACATTGGATTCTGCCAGGCTGATGGGTTTCCAGTGCAGGTATATACCTGCCAACGGTACTATTTCTTCATGTTGATCCAACAGGTAACCTCATGCCCACCCCATGAAACTTGGATGGAACTGATTTTGTCTCTGGAAATCTCCTTTTTTCATGCTTTCATGGCTAAGACAACTCCTTTCTACAAAACACATGTCTTCTTTAGAAATGAGGGCATCTTAATTCTGCTTAAAATAAACTCTGATGGTTCTTGGAGGCTAGTGACTTTGCCTATCTCTTTAGAGCTATTTGTCAATTCTATGGTTCAACTCACAGGGCAGAATGAAGTATTGTAGGCATCTCCTGTTGCTCCATGTACCACCTAATAGCTAGTGATTCTCCTGATCAACACAAAGAAAAGCACAAATGGCTTGTGTTATTAGAAATGAAACTTTAGGAGAATAGCATTTAGGGTAGCGATTTGTACAGGCAGCTGTTGAATTAACAAGTTAGTGAATGCCACTCATACTAGTTCTGTAAAGAACTTTTTGTAAAGAAAATAGAAAGTGAGAGAAATGCAGGGGTGTCTTTAGATAACCAAGAGAACCTAGCTCTGCCATCAAAGGCTTGCGTCGGCTCACTCAGTCCACACTTGCTGTTCTGAGTGAGTTTCCTTGCTGTCAGAGGGCAGGGACCATACTCCATAAATGAACATGAATCAACCAGTAAGTCATGGCGAAGGATGTGGGGAACCTAAAACCCTATGAAATGTTTCCCGTAGCCTCAGTGCTATCCTGCACCAAGAAATGCTTTGCCTCTCCAGTCTTCCTCTGTTCTCTGTCACTAAGCACCCCACTTTTGTTCCCTCTCAACAGGAGTAAATAAAGCAGCAATCCAGTGTTAATGAAGGAGAGACATCACGACAAGAGATAAAAGGGAGAGAAAATGTAGTGCAAAGAGCTTTGAACATTAATTAGAAAAGAAGGGTAAACAGTTTTGTTAAATCCCAGAGCTGTAAGTAACCTACTTTTGAGGATCATGCATACATTTAGAAAAACCCCTGTTAAATCAGTTTTATTCCACCATGCTCTGATTATTTGCTTATCCTTTGAAATATGATATCTGCTTTAGAGCTTTTAGCCTACTTGAAAACTTTACTGTTTTTAAGATGGATTATGGTACTGTGTTCCAGCTTTGCTTTACTTGTTTCAAAAGAAAACCATAATAAAAAAAAGGAACACATAATTTTTTATTGTTTTGTTTTTATACTCTGTTTTGTTTGTTTTAGTATTCTTTATAAGGTCATTCTTGCCCAAATAGTCATTTTTTAGAATAATAAAGAGTCAGTTGTTTTCAGGGTAGCTGGGGTTACCTGGAATTACACGTTAATAATAAAAATTAAAATAAAAGAATTAATAATTCTTTAGAGAAAGTAAAAATGCTCAATTTCTCTAGAACTCACACCAAGCCAGTGGAATGTTTTTAAACACATATCTTATCGTGGCTCTCTCCTGCTTTAGCGTTCAGCGGCTACCCAGGTGGTCCCAAATCAAAACCACTTTCCATCTTACCTTTCCAGCTTCACCTATCATCACCCCTCACCCCTGCTCCCTTTCTGTACTCAAGCCACACTGAAAACCTGCAGTCTCGAGAATGTGTCACCTTTGTCTCCCCTTGCAGTGCATGCGTCTGTCCCCTTCACCTATGCTGGTTCCTCATTATACTACCTCCCGTCCACCTGGTTACATGTTACCTTTCTTTCAACCCTTACAGGATTCTACCAACTAATACCAACTATCACTGATAACACGGGGCTGAGATTGCTTGTAGACGCCATTCTCCAGAAATATTTGCTGAGTGAAATAATAAAATGAATGAAGAAATTATTTTTAACGGATATGTTTTATTAATACGATTTTTAATAGATCAAACTAAGAGTTTCTTCTCACCCCTTCATACTTCACAAACCAGTCTTGCTGCCCAAATTTTTTGTATCATTAATTTCTTTACAAATTTTTAGAATTCTGCTGCTCTGCAAATATCATTTACATATAATTATGGTCTTAAATTCAGGGGTCTTAAATTCCTGCTTTGTAAATATAACTTTCATTCATTCATTCATTCACTCATTCACTCATCAGTTGTTTGTAAATATCTTACATAGACAAATGATTCAGTGATGATTTTTCAGAATTATATTTAGAGAATATCTTGTCCCCATAATCCTTTTCTTTTATTTCCTGTTAGTCTTATTTCAAATTACTCCATATTAGGACTCATCCAATACATCAAAAAGTATAAGAAAGAGGAAAAAATTGTATCTATCAATTTCACTACTTATTTTCTCTAGTAAAACATAGTCTAAGAAAAACCCACTATATAGGTTTTGGGAGAGGTATGGAAGGTGGACAGAGAGTATATGAGAAAGAGCTTGTAAATGTCCACCACCAGAAAGATTTAAATCATGTCAAATGAACTTATTTTTTGCTGGTTACCCTACACTTTGAAATTTGAATCTTAAAAGCTACATGTTAAAAAATATTATCAGATTTGTGGGCATTTTGAAACAAAAATAGTAGTTAGAAGTTATATTCTTATAACAGATACATAAAGCATCATTCTATTACATAAATACGTATATGTATGTATACTCATATGTATGTGTGTGTATATTTGCATATGTGTATATATGTATGTGTGTGTGTATATATATATATATGTGTGTGTATATATATATATATATATATATATATATATATATATATGTAAATCTGTGCCATATAAAAACTTATTCAAAAGTAAATTCTATATTTCTTGAATTCTAAGATCCCATTTTGGATGGAGAGGGAAAGATACTAGACCCAATTTGTGAATACACTCATTGTAAGACATATCCCAATTCTAGAATATTAAATGCATAAAAATGAACATTTTGAAATCAAAGATCTGCCATGTACTTTTTTTCATTCTGCCAGAAATCAAGCTTGATTATGTGGTCCTTGCTATACAAGTATTTTCCACACTTTTCCATTTAAATGTATAGCATGGACACAGAAAATGTCAGCTGGTTTCTAAATGTGACCGAATGAAAGGCTTGATTTCTTTACAGTGAAGAAATGGCAGTCCTTCCAATGACCTTGTCACTGGTGCTGGCGTCCTGTCTGTACACTTACAGGTTGCACTGCCTCTTGGCTGAGCATGTCAGTATCGGTACTTTGCTACCGGTCCATTATTTGACTCTGGTGTATTTCCTTTTATCTCTTTTTTTATCCATTGGTGTGTCAAGGCCCAGGCATCATTCCAGAATGGAGCGGAAGTATTATTTTGGACTTAGTGTTATTATTTAAATATCACATTGATCTAAAAGATTGGCATATTCCCATTCCTGCCATTCATTTTATGTAGTGATCAGTTAACCGCTTTAGGGTTTTGTCATCACCATAGCCCAGGGTGTCTCAGTGTGGGCCCAGGGTCACCTGCATGGTCTCCTGGGCGCTTGAGCAGTGGTCCCACCTTTGACCTCCTGTGCTGGAATATCAAAGGCTGGGCTCTGGAATCTATGTTTTTAACAAGTTGTCCAGGAGACTCTTATGTGCCCTGAAGTGGGAGAAGGTCTGCCTAGTGCAACATAGACTCAGAAGCTACACTGGGTGTGAATCCCTGTTAAGACCTCAGACAAATTATCTACACTGCCTCAGTGTCCTCCTCTGAAAAATGGGATAAGGTTAGTGCCTTCCTCACAGGGATCTTGTGACGATTAAGTGAGCGAATGTTTGTAGAGCAAGCACCTGGCGTGTATCAGAACACTGTATGTGTCTTTCTAAACCTATAGAGATGATTGAAAAATAACAGATGCTCAGTTAACAAATATTTCGTAAACACCCACTATGTGTTGGGCACTGGTCTCAGTCTGCAAGGCGACCGCTGTGGGAGGGATTCATGATGCAAGCACACATGAACGCACTATGTCTATGAGCTCAGACCTTTAACAAAGACCACCTGGTTAGTCCTCACAGGACTAAGAGGTAGGCGAGGTTAGCTCACTCCTTTTGCAAATGAGCAAACGGTGTCACAAAGAGGTTACGTAATTTGGCCAAGTTTGGACAGGAAGTAAACGATGGTGTTGGAAATGAACACGGTGTGCTCATTTACCTTTGCCGTCCTGACAGGTGCATGTATTCTGTTAAAAGGAATGTTCCGCTGATCAAGCCCGAGTTACCTCTTAGTTGAATGAGGGTATATCGGGAGGTCAGAAAAGAAATGGAGGGCACAGCATTCACTTCCCAGCAGGTGTGGGGTGGGGCGGGCTGTTTCTCCTCCCTTCTGGGTTTGATGCAGATGCTATTAGATTCAAAGTAAGTGAAGATCTCAAAAATTGCATTTTAAATAGATACAAGTTTAATTCAGAGTATGGTCTGTGTCTCTTTGTCTTCAGGTTGCTCACAGTCTAGATCTGGCATGCCATCACACAATTGGAATACAGCATTAAAAGTGCTTTAATGAAGTTTGTTAGAAGATGCAATGGAGCATAAAAGAAGGCCGAGGAACACTTTCCACAGGAGATGCATGAGATGATATGAAGGATGAAATGAAGTTTTATACGAGGCAGGAGGAGGGGAAACTATTCCAGGCAGAAGGACGAGGAATGTCAGGCAGAGGGATAAATATGTTTATATAAGAAAGCCTGGCAAATTTAGGGAATGGCATCTTATTTCCTAGGATTAGAAATTTATAAGAATGTTTAGGTGACTACCAGTATTTATTACTAATGTCACCCTGTGCTGTAGTTTATATGGAACTTGGCCATGAAATCATTTTCCTGAGGCTTCCTGAGATGAGCTATGGACCTCTTAGCAGAAGTCCTTAATGACTCAGTAGATAAATAATGCTTTTCAAGCCCCTGGGCTACATTCAGATGGACCATCTCCACATACCCAAAGTCTTGTGTGAGAACAAGAATGTACCTTTGTTTGCAAGTCCTCTCTTGACCAATTCCTTGACTCAAACTATGAAAATTTCCATACCGCCTTCCCACTGTTCTGCTGGATCAAACCTCAACACTTCCTCCAGAAATAGTAAATGAATTCGATGAAATTTCATTACAGATAATTTGTGTAATTGGGATCCTTGTTTGATATTTGCTCTTTTTGCAACATTTAAACTTAAAATCATTAAAGTATGATTCCTGGTCACTTCCTAAGAACCTCGCTGTTATATGGTTTGCAATTAGGTATGCTAAATACCACAAAACATTAATAGCAGTCCCTGTGAATGAATTTTGGCCCAGTGTAAAAAAAGGAAATATCTTTCCCCTTATTAAATAATTGAATTTCTGAGACTATTCCTATAAAGTACAAAACTTTTAAATTTATGACAGTGGAATTATATTTAGTATTTTAAAAAATGAAAACAAAAACTAGGACCAGTTTTTAGTAACCAGAATTATAAGCAGCAAAATCCTTGAATTTGCTTAGTTTTGAAAACGATATGATTTTACCAGCAAAGCAAATCTCCTTGGGGCACATTGAGACAGCTCAGGAAAAGGCAGTGAGCCATTCACAGTTTCATCCCCATTAAACTGGCTTTCAGAATTAAGTCAAGCATGAGCACAGGCAGTGGGAGGTATGAAATGTCTTTGAATGACAGTTGGGATAATTGTTGATGACGTGCTACCACATGTAGCTTTGCCTCTCTCCATTTTTCTTATTTTTATATAGTTTTTTTCTCCCTGATATACCTTTGGAATTCCCGTAGAGTCAAAAGCATTAATTCACTCTGATGGTCAACCTGAATTAACTCTCCCCTGCTACAATATTACAGACCACTGAAGAGAGACCATGTCACTGCAGCTGCTCACCTACGGGTCTCCAGTGTGTAGCAGAGGGCCTCCCATATTACACTCAATGACTCACCAAAGATTTGTTAAATGTGAATGAGACTGGGACATGGACCTGGATGAAGGTGGTCAAAAGGTACAAACTTCCAGTTGCAAGTTCTGGGGATGTCATGTACAGCATGGTGACTTTATTTAACATTACGTATTTGAAAATTATTGAAAGTATGTCTTAAAAGTTCTCATCACAAGAAAAAAAATTGTAACTACAATTGTATGTGACCTGATGGATATTACCTAAACTTACTGTGGTAATTACTTTGTAAGATCGAAGTATATTAAATCATTATACTGTATACCTTATACTTACACAATGTTATATGTCAATTATATCTCAATAAAACTGGAAAGATGTGAATATGTTTATTAGGCATTTAACAAATTTGGAAATATTTGAAATACTGGCTGAGCTCTGCTTGTGCTTCTTTTTTACCCCCAAGTAATTATGGTAGAAAATTTGTACATTTAACTCAGACAGTACCAAAACATACATATATACTTTTAAATGTTCCACACTGATTTCAACTTCTCACAGGCCTTAATCTGTACTAGGGGTGGGATAGCGAAACACAGATAACTTAGTCCCCCCTCAAAAAAAGGGAATTCACTATTCAAATATTGTCCAATATACTACCATCTCTCTTTGTGAGGGTATAAATACTTTGTATTTCACCTTTTATCCCATCTCTCCCATTTCAAGATGGCCTTTGTATAAAGAAGTGAAGTTTTGTGTGGCTTCCTGTGATGGCGACAGGCCCTCACATTGGCGAGCAGGCACGAACACTGAGCTTTAAGGTATCACAGACTTGGGTGTTCACGTTCATGGCGGTGAAATATTGGCAAAGCTCCCAGGGTTTGGCCATTTATCTCCTCTGCTGCCTCAGCCCAGCCTTGGCTTTGACAGTATCATGGGTGTCCCTGTGGCTCAGAAGAAACTCTCCTTCGGTGCAGTCACTTCCGGCATCTTATCATCTAGCTCCCATTCTTACTCTGACGTGACTGCCCCATTTTGGTTTCCCATGAGGCAAACCCCCTCCAGAATCTGAATAAAGAAGTTGGGTTAAGCTTTTCCCTATATCCCCCTCCACTACTCACTGCTTTTCTATACATACTTGGGGATTGACTCATAAGAGTGTGCATGGGGGAGTGGTTTGGAATTTAGTACACTGCCTGACTGCTTCTCTCACAACATTCCCTTTCCTTTCTTCTTCTCTATGGCCAGAAAAGCTTCCTTTCCTTTCCCATTACTGTATGCCAAGGACTCCCCGCAATGTCCTATCTTCTTCCTTTTGGAGATGGTGTGGGGGAACTTGATTTACAGAAAGAAATGAAACCTCATTGATTTAACATTTCCACATATTATATTTATTTACCCAAGGGAAAGCTAAAGCTCAAAGAGATTCAAGTAATTTGATTGCATAGAAGAACATAGATTCAAAACCTGGCTCGAAAGCCTAAAGATAGCATGATGCAATTGGAAGTTTTTGAGTGTTTTAATTCAAAGTTAGCAGCTGTGCATTTTATTTTTTGTGAGTTTTATCACCAGATATTGCTTATCAAATTAAAATATAATTGATACCACTTCTCCAACCTCATATAACGTTGGGCACATGAGACCAGAAGCAATTGCCCTAATTAATTAATTTGAGAAAACACAGTTTATGTGTGAAAAATGAATTAAAGATCTCAGGTGAAATTAAAATCTAAATTAGGGAAGCACATCTTTCCCTTTTCACTCATGGTTAGGAGGCTTGTTTCAGTTGAGTATTATTTCTGATATGAAAATAATCACATAACTATAATTAGCAAAATTCCTTCCATTTGATACTATAGAGAAGCAGGGAAACACTTCCACTATTTCCAATCACTGATTCAGGGAAATAATGAACTAGGATCCATTTCGTTTAAAAAGCAGTTGACTTTAGGTTTTTAAAATAGAAATATAAGATATAAAATTTATCTTTTAAAAAAATTTAAAAACATGACTTTTTAATATGTACTACAGATATACAAGTAGGTCCCCCACCCCTTACTTTGCCCAGCTTGGTGTTAAAAAAATAAGGTCTGAAAACAGTAACAAAAAAGATTGTCTCCAGCTCTATTGCTACCATGTGCAAGGGCATGCCAACTCCCTTTAAATTAATTCTAAATATCCAATTCTATGTGTCCTACACCCACCAGTCATCTTGTGACTCTATGGCACTAGCTGTTTTCTTGGTGGTTGCTACAGGCAAAGCTACCCATGTTTGCCAAGGCTCTGCCTTCCCTGATGCTCTCTGTATAGACATCCCTCTGTTGGCACTGCCTATGGACGTATGAGCCAAGACCCGCTAAGGCCTGATGTTCCGGGGATTTATGCTCGGTCTCATGAAGCCTGCCATTTGTCAGCATAGCCTACTCAACTGGCACCAATGCTGCTGACACTCAGATCTCAAAGCACCATGGAGCTTTTATTAAAATCACCCTTTTTAGCATTTCCATTTTGAATGCTGCTGTTTTCATGTAAAACTCATGAGAGGTTAGCCAAAGGATGAGGTGAAAATAGACAAGATACTATGCAAACAATTATCCCTTCCCTGGAATACTTATTTCATTGTCTATTGTACAAACTCACCTCATCTGTTTCTTTTCTAGGTGGAGTACTTTCCTAGGAAGTTTTTTATTCCCTTATGCGAAAATAGCGTAAGATGTGGGAAGCACAACTTAAGGCTCAAATGAAGAACTCTGCAGTTCTCCTTCCTGACCTTCTACTTATATTTACAACTGCCCACTGGATGTTTTATTAGACAGCCACATCTTTCTTGAATTCCAACGTCTGAACTGAACTCATCACCTCCTCTGATATCCCCTCTGGCTTCCCAGTGTCTGTCAATAGGATTGCCTTTCGCCCAGTTTCCTACAGTAAAAACCTGGGCATTTCCTCTATCTCCTCCCTTAATCTGGCCACTGCCCATATCCACTTCCTCACAAATCTTTTTCTTCTAAATATCCCTGAAGTCCATCCACTTATTTTAATTTCCACCATCTTATGGCATCATCTCTTGCCTAAATTTCTGTACCAGCTTCCTTGTGTTTCTCCCCACCTATATGTCTTCTCTATTGTATAGCCAAAATATTCTATCAGAAAATGCAATACAACCATCAATTCCTTATTTAAAACCCTTAAATTTCTTCTTGTTATTATTCCCAACCTGGTCTGGCCATAATGACATTTCCCTCTTGAAACTACCATGATCTCTTTCATTTCCAGGCCTTTCCAGATACTGTCCTCTCTGCATGGAATGGGATTACTAGATATTTGTTGAATGAATGACCAAATGAGTAATATTTCCCCAGAACAGAGTACATTAAAGATCCATCAACAAGAAGATTCCTTGAATTTATTTACCGTCAACTTAACATTTTTACTACATTTTAAAATATGTTGGTTTTATAAACTAAAAGCAGAACTTGGCATTTCAAGCTGAATTTTGAAGACTTGTTTTGAGTTCTTAGAAGGAGTATTCAGCTACTGTTTGCTACACTGTGGTCCTCCTCTATCTGGGAGTATCACCACTTTCAACTGGGGTGACCTCCTGAAGAAGCAGCCAATGCCCATGGCAGGATGACAAATACAGAACAGTGAGGTAGTTACTGGACATCTTCCAGCTAGCCAAAACCCTTGAATCAAATCTGGCATACAATGGAGTGACAGATGTCACTGTCAGATTGCTCTAACACCCTTGATATGACTCACTGCTAGATGCTCTAATTTCATTTCAAAAAGCCTGAGTAAACTTTATAAGTTTGGACGGTGAAAAAGAGAAAATAATTTTATGACTCGGCAAGGCCAATGGCATGCAGTCCATCTGGAAACAGACCCAGCAATTCCATCATTCCTAAGAGCATCTGGCTGCCATCTATAGGATGCCAGTGACATGTCAACTTTGATAATTAAATTCAGCTTGCCCACTCACTATCCCTCATCACTTCAACTGGATAACACATATCAAATTCTGTGCAAAAGATACTTTGCATGATTGCTAGTAAATTCTATAAGACAACTATCTCACTCTAGAACGGTAACATTTTACGGGTAAAGTAAAACAGTTGCACAATACATTCAGAACTGTGGCTTAAAAAGGAAAAATTATGAGACAAAATTGCTAATTATATTACTCAGGGAAATTTAAATATGTTAACTGGCACTGCCTTTCTGGTTTACTAAAGAAGAAAATATTTGTTTTTCCCTAATCTGACATTTCTCTTTGGCTTTGTTGCAATTAGACATTATATGATCAGTACGATACTGAACACACAGGCACACAAACAGAAGTAATTTTGTTTGGTGTGAGCTGGATCTGATCAAGTTTAAAATATAATTTAAATAGCAGACATGTATTAATTGTGCTAGAGTATAAAAATAATCATGAAACAGTGAGCAGTAGGTACCCTTCTTATCTACATTTTTCTAAGCTTTTTATATTCACAGGACTCTCATAGGTTTAAAAAGGAGGGGAGAGTTTTATTGCTCCCTTGAAATATTTTCTATTCCTGGTTCATAGTCCAGTATGTAATGTCATCCCACAGCTATGAAAGAGCAGAGGTACAAAGATCTGTATTAGAGGGTTTCCTTGGCTGTGTTCTTGGATGAGTCTGGCACTACCCCCCGAATGTTGATAGTATCCAGGTTGTGTCAGAAATCCAAGGGAAAAATGTTTTCCAGAAACCTAAGGATGACTTGGCTTCCATTACATTGCAATTCAAACCTGGACACTGTCACTAGAGGTACCCCAGCTATTATTGCCTGAATGAATGAACTAGAGGAACAAAAATCAATTTCTAAGGGAGCCAAGAATCAGAATGTGCAAAATTTTATATAACTAATAAAATTTGCTCAGAAGCATGAATTGTACCCAGAAAAGAGTCAAAGGCTAATATCAACTACAGAGCACAGCTGCAACATGTTCTGGTTGGAAACAACCAGGCCCCCAAAGACTCTTTATGTCTCTGGGCCCCTTAAATATGGAAAGACACAAGCTCTTGGAAAGAAAGTAATACAGAGGAAATGAAAATGAGATTTGCTTTTGTGCCCTTGGTGCAAAAGCAGCATGAACCATAAAAGAGAAGGAAATTATTAATATTATAAAAAACGGTGATGTGAAACTAGAAGTAGACTCTTTTTTGGTCATTTTTGTATTGCTCTCCATGGTTCTGAAAACCATAAAGCTCAGAGAAAGACATGCACGTTGTAATGCTCCAACACCCTTTTTCATTTGGGATAGATAAATGAGATAAAGACTTACAAGACAAATGTAGCTACATAAACTGCGAATTCTTTCCTCTCCTCCCAAAATAACCTGGAGGATTGATGCCCAAAGTAAAAATTACATTCTCAATGAAATTAGGAGACAAACTGCAAGATATTTTTAAAAGTATCCAAGGCTTCCAATTGAATGTAGGAGCCGAAGAGGAGGATGTAAAGAAAAGCTGAGGAGACAACCCAGCAGCTGCAGATTTCAGAAAGCCCCCAAAGAATGCATTTCCTGAAAGTAATGGGTATCCTCAAATGTACAAAAATGATGCTATTTACTCGTGAGAGAAATTGGGTGAGCAGCTTAATGCCAGAAATCCTTCCAAACTCAATTATATTCAGAGAAGCAGGAGAGATGTACTACGTGAAAATCACATTTGCAGGATAAAGTGTGTCCTTCCTCAATCTCTACAGCAACATATAATATCAGAAGACAATGTCTACACAATCCTCTAAAGAAAGAACACATGAATCATGTCCACAGACAAATAGTACAAAAAATAATGAGTACCGTGTCCATATAAAGATGCTAAAAGAGGAAAATATCAGCAAATTTAAAAACAGCTAGATATCCCAGAGGAAAAAAGGTTGACATGGAGCAAATGAAAGGTATGGGCCAAAATATTTCCTGAATTAAAACAAAACATGCGAACAACAAAATTTAATGAAGCATTTTTTTTCTGTGACAAAAGACCACAGAACAAAGATGCAAAACTTAAGGAAAATACGGCAAAAGAAAAGGAAGAGATAAAATTATGTTCAATGAACATAAAAAAGGCAAAAAAGGAAAAAAACAAAGTCAACAAAGAAATAAAATGGACATGAGAATGAACTTACAAACAAATAGACACTGTGGAAAATACAGTAAGAAACAGAATAGAAATGAGAAAAGTAAAGAAAATGAGATAAAAGAGAAGGTTAAATAAGAAGTAAAAAATAAAAAAAGACAAAGGTGATGCAACATACACATAACTGAAATTCCTGAAAAAGAAAACCAAGGTAAAAATTACAAAGCAAATATTTAGAAACATAATTCAAGAAAATTTTCTTGAAAGTTAAAAAAAAAAAAAAAAAAAAGATGAGTACATATGTTGAAAGAACACACCACATGCCAGGGAAAGTAATCTAAAAAAGTCAATAATATAATCTAGGAAGTATGTCAGATTACAAAAATAAAGATATTTCTGCATAGCCAGGAAAAAAAGATGGTGTCACCTTAAAAAGTGGCAAAATTTTGGCCTCTTCCACCTCCACAGCAACATATAATATCAGAAGACAATGATCTAAAACAATCCTCTAAAGAAAGAAAAGTGTGAGTCAAAGTTTCTTTCTCTTCCAGGTATAAAGTCTACAGACAAATAGTTTTCAACGTGCAAAAAAAACCCCTGGATTATTATTATTCCCATGAACCCTTCTTGGGGAAACTAGGAAAGAGTAAATTTAGCCATCAATGAGATGATGCACATTGATTATACTTAACAATACAACTAAGGGTTTACAGTGGCACATGAAAAAGTAAATATTGTAAGAGAAAAAACAGAAGGAGACATTAAGTACACTGTTTCATTTTCAACCACTGGCAATCAAAAGATATTCAAAATTGACAAAATAATAGAATTATATGCATATATAAGAGCAGGAAAGTAAACACAACAAAAAATAATATTTTTTCACTGATTAATGTAATGTTTTGAAGGGGAGAGAAATAAATAGAAAGGGAACATGTGAAAAGTTTACGATTTTTTTCTTACTACCGTGTTTCCCTGAAAATAAGACCTAGCTGGACAATCAGCTCTAATGCGTCTTTTGGAGCAAAAATTAAGACCCGATCTTATTTAACTATAAGACAAGGTCTATAATATAATATAATATAATATAATATAATATAATATAATATAATATAATATAATATAAAATAAAATAAAATAAAATAAAATAAAATAAAATATAATATAATATAATATAATATAATATAATATAATATAATATAATATATAATATAACACCAGTTCGGTCTTATATTAATTTTTGCTCCAAAAGGCACAATAGGGCTGATTGTCTGGCTAGGTCTTATTTTCGGGGAAACAGGGTAAGGAACTAATACACACAAAAATAAACAAAGCACACATTGAAAGATAAAATGATGATGATGATGATTGCAGGAAACATAACTCAGAGTAATATAACAGATGTTAAGACTATACATATCTGTGCTTGGGACAACTAAATCCACCTATTAAAAGAAATTTAGGATTAGATCACAAAACAAAACCCAATTCTATTCTGAATAGGGTTCCAGTAGATCTAAGCATATTGTGTACTGAACAACTGTAAAAATGCTAGTAGTCTGTGTGAATGAAATCCAAGATCACGTAGTCCACAATTGTCATAAATATAAATAAAGTACCTGACACTATATACAAGGAAAAGCCTTCAAACAAAAGTTGAAAACAAAAGGGCGGGCAAAGCTCTATTAGACAAAAGCAAACAAAAAAGCAGGGGTCGGGGGCTGGCCCAGTGGCTCAGGCGGTTGGAGCTCTGTGCTCCTAATGCCGAAGGCTGCCAGTTCGATTCCCAAATGGGCCAGTGGGCTCTCAACCACAAGGTTGCCAGTTCGACTCCCGCAAGGGATGGTGGGCTGCGCCCCCTGCAACTAACAATGGCAACTGGACCTGGATCTGAGCTGTGCCCTCCACAAGTAAGACTGAAAGGACAACAACTTGAAGCTGAATGGCACCCTCCACAACTAAGACTGAAAGGACAAAAACTTGAGTTGAAAAAAAGTCCTGGAGGTACACACTATTCCCCAATAAATTCTTAAAAAAAAAAAAAAAAAGCAGGGGTCATGATCTTAATGTCAAACTAGGTTGAATTCAGGACAAAAAAGCATTAAACATGTCGAGAAAGATGTGTGATAAATGTAATGCTAAAGCATGCAGCTCCAAATGAAAAGACACATTACAAAGCTGGAGTTTTATAGAAGGAATGAAGTGCAAAACAGAAATCGTGATTAACATCTACCCACCAAACAAATGGCATCATCCTTTCATCATTTGTCAAACAAAAATGGCAGGAATATCTGGGATAAATGGAAACAGACTGCTAATAAAAGGGAAATGTTCTGAAACGTAATCTAGTTTTGCTTTGCATTTATAAACTGAAGTGGCACAGCACACATTTACACCTTCATGTTCATTCCTTGGACCTCTGCAATCCAGGTTCCAGTGAAATTGCTCTTAAAACTCACCAATATCCTCCCAATTCCCAAATTCAATAACCACTTTTCAATCCCCTCATTTGGATTCTCTGGAGTGTCTGATGCTGCTGTCCAGCCCCTCATTATTGAAACATAGCCTCTGTTTGCAATTTACCAGCTACTACAGAGTCCTGGCTTTTAGTGTCCCCCTAATGCAGGGGCTCTCCTTCCCAGAATCCACCCTCCCTTGGTTCTAAGGAAGAGCGGGATAAGGAAGGTTTGCTTCAATTGTCTTTCCTGGTTGAATGCCCTGCCACCTCTAACACAAGCTGGAACCTATAATTCTTACTTTTTCAAGCTCCTAATGATCAAAGAACTTCTTGCCAAAAACTAAAGATCGTCTGTGGTTGAAGAAGAAGAACATAACTGGGAATTCTATTAATTTGTTTCCTTTAGTCACTATTCTCTGTTTTTTAAAAAATTTATTTTTAACTATAGTTGACATAAAATATATTAGTTTCAGGTGTATATCGTAGTGGTCATCACAATAAGTCTAGTCACCATCTATCACCATACATAGTGATCACAATATTATTGACTCTATTTCCTGTGCTGTACATGACATCCCCTTGACTTATTTTATAACTGGAAGTCTGTACTTCTTAATCTCCTTCCCCTTTTCTGCTAACTCCCCACAACCCTCCAGGAACCGTGAGTTTGTTCTCTATATCTATGAGTTTGTTTCTGTTTTGTTTTGTTTTTCAAATTCCACATGTAAGTTACATCCTATGGTATTTGTCTTTCTCTGTCGGACTTATTCCACTTAACATAATACTTTCTAGGTCATTCCATATTGTCGCAAGTATTTTTATGGTCGAGTAGTATTCCCTTGTATGTATGTACTGCTTAAAAGCCCAATGAATTAGATACCACTACAACACCTCCCTGTTGGGGAGGAGGGAATGAGACACGTGGAATGAGACAGTTGGAGCAACTCAGGTAGATAAAGTTTGAATAACTCACTCAAGTCGCACACTAGTGAGAAATGAAGCTGAAATTTGAAGCCAGGTAATACATATGTACCCTTCTTTATCCATTCATCCATTGATGGACATGTTTGCTTCATATCTTGGCCATTGTAAATAGTGCTGCAACGAACACAGGGGTGCATATATCTTTTTGAATTATTGTTTTTGTTTTCTTTTGATAAATACCCAGAAGTGGAATTGCTGGATTGTACAGCAGCTCTATTTTTATTTTTTTGAGGACCCACCATACTGTGTTCCATAGTGGCTGCACCAATTTGCAATCCCACCAACAGTGGACAGGATGTTCCACACCCTCAGCAACACTTGTTTGTTGTCTTGTTGATGACAGCCCTTCTGACAGGTGTGAGGTGATAGCTCACTGTGTTTTTGATTTGCATTTCCTTGATGATTAGTGATGCTGAGCATCTTTTCATGTTTCCGGTGGCCATTTGTATGTCTTCCTTGGAGAAATGCCTCTCAGGTCTTCTGTCCATTTTTCAATTCGATTGTTTTTTTTGATGTTGACTTGACTAGTCTCTGTTGCGAAGGTGGCACATGTCGTACTTGAAAACAGTAGAATTGGGTCTGGGACTTGAGGAACAGCAGGATCACTGCTTCTGGAAGCAGATTTCTTGGCTTCAAATTCCAGCTTCATTTCTCACTAGTGTGTGACTTGAGTGAGTTATTCAAACTTTATCTAGCTGAGTTACCCCAACTGCATGTGTCTCATTCCCTCCTCCCAAACAGGGAGGTGTCGTAGTAGTATCTAATTCATTGGGCTTTTAGACAGTATTTATGAGGTAATAGGTGTAAAATCACTTTGAACCATTCTTTTTTTTTTTTTTTTTTGCATGTCTAGTAGCAGCTAGTTAAAAGTTTATTCTCAGCTCAAGCAAAAGTTAAAAGTTAACTAAGTACTGTAGGAAATTAATTTTTCCATCATTTTACTTTTGCTGGAAAAAATAATTTTTAAAAATTTGATTGCATTATGTAAATGGTAATTTGCATACATAATTTGATACATCACAATTTATGTAAGTATATTACATTAAATGAAATTACAGTTATAAAATTAAGTGAATTATTAATAGCCTTTACATTTTTTTAACTTAAGAATTTTAATTATTTGTAAATGTGCATTGAATAAAAAGAGTAAGCTTTATCCACTTTTTATATATAAAACCACAGATACACATACAGTATATAAACAGACCGTGTATCTGTGGGATTAAAATTTCATAGTGGAGTGATTAGGAGAAAAGTCCTGAAAAGGCTCCTTAGGGTTAATAATGAAAAAAAAAAAGGTCAAGAAACACTGGTCTAGAAATACCTATATGGGTGCTGAAACTATAAAGAAAAGCAGAGAGGTGATTACCGTAACATTTAGGATGTTAACTCTGAGGGTAAGGTAGGTGCTGGGTGCTTCTAGAGTCCTGACAGTGGTTTGTTTCTTGACCTGGGTGGTGGCCACTCAGGGGTTACCTTCTAGTTATGCATAAATCTGTATATGTTTTATATACTTTTCTGTATGAGTGTTATATTTCATAATGAAAAAAGTAGTTTGTAGACTAAAATATAGAAATGCAGACTACTGTTTGGATTTTACATATACTTGATTATGAACTAAATCTCCAACTTAGTAAAATTTCTTAAAAAGTAAGATGTTGACTGATGAAAAGCTTTTACTGAACAAAAACAGAAATGCCAGATTTTTTTTTTTTTTTTTTAGGTGGGCGCAGTTCTTCATCCATCCACTAATGATCAGAGATGCAATTGACCGGGAAGTTGAAGCTGTTGATAGTGGTAAGAGAAGTGGTAACATATGTCGTACCACTTTTTCCTTTATTGAACCAGTTATTTATTTAGCACATTTATCATCCTTTATCACTAGACCATTTTATCTTTAATATCATAATGGGCTACATTGAAATAGATGTGTCATGTTTATTCCTGAAGCCATTAAAATGTATAATTCAGTATAGATTTGAAATAAATCAAAAGGATGGTAGATTTTTGTTTTTTTCAGCCTTTGTTGTTTGAGCGCTTTACAGTAGTGACTAAACTTGCAGGTCAGGAGCCTAATTTTTAAAGCTAATACAGGGTGTTAACACTTTAAAAGTTCACATACTCTTTTTGCATGAAGAGAGTTTCTCTGAGGCTTTATGTTCAGTACCATCCTGATATTTAAATAACGTATCCTTTGTTGCCTGTGGTGTAGGTGCTTTGTGGCTTGAATTTTGGTAATTCTGAAAACAATTATGATATATTTATGGATTAAGAAACTAAATCTTTGAGCAGGAAATGCATTTAGTTTTGTTTTTTTTTAAATTTTGATACTTTTTTAATTCAGGCAGTACAGCACACAAAATTCAAGCAGTTCAAAAAACTTACAGTGAGGAAGGTCCAGTCCCCATACCACTGCTTCTTCTAGCCGTCTTTCCAGAAGCAGACACTGCTCATCTTTTGTGTTGCAAGTTTTTTTTTTTTTATTTAAATAAAATGTATTTAGCAATAATGAGTTATAATGATATAAAATAGAAGCGTATTAAATTGAACATTTAATAAATTGCTCCTTGGAAATAATAAATTGCATCTAATCAAGTGAATTGAAAGATCAGAATCTAACATCATGCTATTTAGGTTGGTTGTGCTCTTGGAAGGTATGTTGGATGAGCTACTATCATTTTATATAGTATTTTATTTTATTTTTTTATCACTCATTCTGCTTTATTTTTTATCAACTGTAAATCAACAGGTATATGATTTTGCTGCCTATGGTTTTAGTAGATATAAAAGTATTTTCTCATTAAACTACTTTATTTAAGTTCTTAGATTTGAGCCGTAATAATAAATAATTAGTAGGTTTTTATAGTACTTCCCTAGAATTTTTTTTTTTTTTAATTAGTTTCAGGTGCACAAGACAAAGCAAAACTTAGATGTTTATCATTTATATCCCTTACACTGTGTGAACCCCCCTCCCCCCATCCACTATCCCTCTGTACGTTCCCTGTGGGGAGCCATGGTTTCTTGCAACCCTGAACCTTGTAGACTGGCTCGGTTTCTGCCCCCATAACATTGTCTCTGCCTTATCTGAGAGGCGCCTAACGGCTGCTGAGGAATGTGGTGGAAACGGCCAGTTCCCGGACACAGCAGACTAAGGGCTTTCTGGACAATTGGTAGGTTCTGTCTCCTTGAGATATTTACTTTTGTGAGTTTCAGTGACCTTGTATCTTCTATGTCAAAGTAAAGTTGAGGCTGGAAAGATTTACTTTCGCTGAGATAATGCATATCTTCTTCGTTTAACTGCACGTACTCAAACTGTATATATTGGTTAGAGATAATAAACTCAGGGCTTCAGCATGACTGAAGACCGGCCGCATTAGCATTTGTGTGTGTCTTTTATTTCATTCCCACTCCCCCATTCAGGTACTGATCGACTCGTGGCGGCTGGCCCGTCACAGTTCCCCAAATTAATTTTCAAACCCCCATGACCATCTTGTGGTTACCGACTATTTTTCAAAACCTCTCACCTTCCCCTTATCCCCACCCCCCCGCCCCTCTAGCAACCCTCTGTTTTTCCTCCATGTTTCCAAAACTGTCTCTGATTAGTTCATTCACTTATTCTTTTCTTTAGATTCCTAAACTATTATACAAAAATTAAGAATATAGGACTGAAATGTAAAAATGTAAGGTACTTTCTTAGACTATTTACTTACTGAAATATCTTTTGTAAGAAACAGATAAACTCTAAACGTTCTTGAATATTTTCTTCTAAAATTTCCACGATATTTTAGCATATACTCTGCTCAACCCAAGAGTTAGAACTGAAGTAGTTAACGAGAGTGGAGTTCAACCATATCTCTAGAAAGCTAGGACTTTTGGTAAGTATAACAGAGATAGCTAACTGTCAGAATTTGTGCTTTCCATAGTTTAGGATTGTTGTGGGGAAACAGTTTCCCAGACAATATTACATTTCTAAGCTTCCCTTGTATCTAAGTAGGTCTATCTGACCAGTTCTTCCCAATGAAATAGGAAGAAAAGTGATCAACTTCTGGCCAACATGTTAATGAAGTCAGTGTATCTTTTCTCACCTGCTAAGAGATTCTAAGGCAATGGTAGGGCTGCCACGTAGAAAGACCCATGTACCTGAATCTCAAGAAGAAGGAAAATGTACTTGCCAATTAGGAATTCTTACCTTGTCAGTGAAGCTGGCACATCTATTGAACTTCTGGTCTCTATGTATTCACCATGCATTAACAAAGAGTTTCACACCTTTATAATTATTTTAAGCTCATGTAGGGTAGAGATTTTAGTGAAATTAAATATTTTCCTAACATGAGCTGAGAAAATGTGTTATACTACTGAAAAACAATGTACACAAACCTAGAGAAAAAAGCACAATGTTTTTAATTTTTCATGGAATTTCATTATCAACCCATTAGCCTTTAAATAAAGTGAGGGAAATATCCCTTCCTCTGGGCCATTTTGAAAGATTTATTTGAAACCACTTTTGGTTTATGGTTAGTTATTTTGAGAAAATATACTATTCCATTTGTTAATGTTGTTAAGAAAGTCAGATACCAAAATTTGAGAGGGAAGGGAGAGAGAGAGAGAGAGAGAGAGAGAGAGAGAGAGAGAGAGAGAGAGAGAGGAGGAAGAAGGAGGAGGAGGAGGAGAAAGAAGAGGAGGAAAGAAGGAAAGAAAAGGAAGGGAGAAAAGAATGAAGAAAGGAAAGAAGGCAAGGAGGGAAGAAGGAAGGAAGGAAGGCAGGGAATAAACAAGTTAAAAAAGAAATTAGTGATTTAAAAAAACCCAATTGAGAATTGCTTGATTTTTTTAGTACTATAGGTATAGATTATTTAACTGAGTATTTAATTCAGTAAAACTGGTCTAAAGAAAAACTAGGATATGTCCTAAGGGCATGTCTTAACCATAACACTCAGCTAATCTGGGCATTAAAGATAGCTTCTTTTATAAATAAACCATGACTAGTCCTAGATTTCCTTACAAAGGATAAGTTCATCACAGTTTCACCAAATGAGGAAAGTGGAGAACAAGAAAATGAGCTTTGAAAAACAAAGGATGCAAACACTTGAGTGGGTGTCACTCTGGTTGGGACTCTGACCCCCTAACCCTCCCATAGTGTTGGGTGTGTTGAATGTCTATGGTAGGATTGAGATTGTCGGTGGTCACAGGTTGCTAAAAGAGGAAACAGAGAGTTAGACAATCAGAAATGTTCCAATTAAACCTAAGTCCCAGATGGGCTAAAAATGAGCTTGATGACTTCAAAGAAGCTTTAGATTAGGAAATAGGGAAGCAGACGCTTGTAAGAGAAGAGCTTTGAAACACCAGGTCAGAATTTTACCTTTTAAAAATTCGGCCCTTGGGGATTAGCATAAAATATTCAAAGTAATGAAAAGTAAGGACCTACAATGAAAACTACTCTATCCAGCAAGGCTATCATTTAAAATTGAAGGAGAGATAAAAAGTTTCCCAGACAAGAAAAAGCTAAGGGAATTCATCACCACCAAGCCAGTATTATAAGAAATGTTAAAAGAACTTCTTTAAGAAGCACAAGGGAGGGGACAAAGGACACAAATATGAATAACAAAATGACAATTACTATGTACTTATCAATAATTACTTTAAATGCAAATGGATTAAATGCTCCAGTCAAAAGATATAGGGTAGCTGAATGGATAAGAAAACAATACCCATACATGTGCTATCTATATTGAGACCCACTTCAGATCGAAAGACACACACAGACTGTAAGTAAATGGATAGAAAAAGATATTTCCTGCAAATGGAAACTAAAAAAAAAATAGCAGGGGTAGCAATACTTATATCAGACACAATAGACTTTAAAACAATGTAATAAGAGACAAAGAAGGACATTTCATAATGATAAGGGATCGATCCAACAAGAGGCTATAACTCTAGTAAAAATCTGTGCACCTAACACAGGAGCACCTAAATATGTAAAACAAATATTGATGGACATAAAGGGAAAGATCAACAGTAATAGTCACAGTAGGGGATTTTAACACCCCATTGACACCAGTGGACAGATCTTCCAAACAGAAACTCAACAAGGAAACAGAGGCTTTAAATGATACACTAGAGCAGTTGGATTTAATTGATATTCTTACAGCATTTCACACCAAATCAGGAGACTATACATTCTTTTCAAGTACACATGGAACATTTTCCAAGAGAGACCACACTTTAGGCCACAAAAGCAGTCTCAATAAATTTAAGAACACAAAAATTATATCAAGTATCTTCTCTGACCACTATGATATGAAACTAGAAATCCATTACAAGAAAAAAGTGGAGAAACACACAAACGCCTGGAGATTAAATAAATACTACTAAACAGTGAATGGGCTAACGACAAAATCAAGGAAGGAATCAAAAGATACCTTGAGACAAATGAAAATGAAAACACAAGGACCCAAAATCTATAAGACACACTGAAAGCAGTCCAAGAGTGAAATTTCATAGCAATACAGGCCTACCTTAAGAAACAAGAAAAATCTCAAATATACAATTAAACCTTACACAAAGAATACGAATCAGAGTGGAAATAAATGAAATAGAGTATACAAACACAATACAAAAGATCAGTGAAACAAAGAGATGGTTCTCTGGAAAGATAAACAACTTGAAAAATCTTCAACCAGACTCATCAAGAAAAAGAGAGAGAACCCAGATAAATAAAATCAAGAATGAAAAAGGAGAAGTGACAACTGACATCACAGAAATACAGAGATTATAAGAAAATACTAGGAACAATTATATACCAACAAATTGTACAATCTGGAAGAAATAGATAAATTTCTAGAAACGTACAGTCTTCCAAGACTGAATCAAGAAGAAACAGTCTGAAAAGACTGATTACTACTAACAAAATTGAATTAGTAATCAAAAAACTTCCAACAAACAAAAGTCTGGCCTGGACAGCTTCACAGGCAAATTTTACATTCAAAAAAGAATTAACACCTATTCTTCTCAAACCACTCCAAAAAATTCAAGAGGACAGAAGGCTCACAATCTCATTCTATGAGACCACCATTACTCTGATTCCAAAACCAGAAAAGACATTACAAGAAAAGAAAATTATATCCCTGATGAACAAAGATGCAAAAATCCTCAACAAAACATTAGCAAACCAAATTCAGCAATATATTAAAAAGATAATCAAGTGGGATTTATTTCTGGGATGCAAGGTTGGTTCCAATATTAGCAATTCAATTAACATGATACACCACATAAAAATGAAAGATAAAAATCATATGATCATATCAATCGATGCAATGAAAGCATTTGACATATTCCAGCATCTATTTATAATAAAAACTCTTAGCAAAGTGGGAATAGAGGAAACATACCTCAACAACGATAAAGGCCGTATATGACAAACCCACAGTTAACATCATACTCAATGGGGAAAGTCTAAAAGCTTTCTCCTTTAGATCAGGAATAGGACAAAAATACCCATTTTCACCACCTTTATTCAACATAGTATGGAAGTCCTAGTCACAGCAATCAGACAAGAAAAAGAAATAAAAGACATCCAAATTGGAAAGAAAAAAGTAAAACTGTCATTATTTGCAGCTGACATATTATATATACAGAACCTGAAAGATTCCACCAAAAAACTATTAAAACTGATCAATGAATTCAGTAAAGTAGCAGGAATCAAAATGAATATTCAGAAATCAGTTGCATTTTTATATACCAATAATGAACTGTCAGAGAAATTAAGAAAACATTCTCATTTACAATTGCATTAAAAAAAAATAACCTAGGAATAAATTTAACCAAGGAGGTGAAAGACCTGTACTAAGAAAACTGTAAGACACTGAAGAAAGAAATTGAAGGAGATACAAATAAATGGAAGGCTATACTGTGCTCTTGGATAGGAAGAAGTAACATGCTTAAAATGTCCATCCTACCCAAAGCAATCTTATATTCAATGCAATCTCTATCAAAATACATGGCATTTTTCACAGAACTAGAACAAATAACCTTAAAATTTAATGGAGTCACAAAAGATCCAGAGTACCCACAGCAATCTTGAGAAGGAAGAACAAAATTGGAGGTATAAGGCTGCCTGATATCAAACTATACTATAAGGCTATAGTAATCAAAACAGCATGGTACTGGCATAAAACCAGACACACAGATCAATGTAGAGTGTCCAGAAATAAACCCACACCTGTATGGTCATTTCATGTATGACAAAGGAGGCAAAAATATAAAGTGGGGTAAATACAGTCTATTCAATAAATGATGTTGGGAAAACTGGACAGAAACATGGAAAAAATGAAACTGGACCACCTTCTAAAACCATATACAAGCATAAACTCAGAATAGGTTTGACTTACATGTAAGACCTGAAACCATAAATCTCCTAGAAGAAAACAGGCAGTAAACTCTGACGTTCCTCCTAGTAACATTTTTCTGTCACATGCCTTGGTCAAGAGAATAAAAAAGAAACATATGGGACTACATCAAACTAATAAGTTTTTGCACAGCAAAGGAAACCATCAACAAAATGAAAAGACAAGCTACTAAATGGGAGAAGATATTCACCAGTAATACATCTGATACGGGGTTAATATCCAAAGTTTGTAAAGAACTCATACAATTCAACCAAAAACATCCCTACAAACAATCCAATTAAAATCTGTACAGAGGACCTGAATAGACATTTCTCCAAAGAGGACATACAGATGGCCAATAGACATATGAAAAGATGCTCAAAATCAGAGAAATGCATATTAAAACCACAATGAGATACCACCTCACACTTGTCAGAATGGCCATCATCAATAAATCTACAAACAACAGGTTTAGTGAGGATGGAGAGAAAAGTGAACCCTTGTGCACTGTTGATGGGATTGCAATTTGGTGTAGCACCTATGGAAAACAGTTTGGAGGTTACTCAAAAAATTGAAAACAGAGCTACCTTATGAACCAGCAATTCCACTTCTGGATATTTATCCAAAGAAATCTGAACACTAATTTGAAAAACATTTGCACCCCTATGTTTACTGCAGGGCTATTTACAATAGACAAGATATGGAATCAACCTAAGTGTCCATCAATAGACAAGTGGAAAAATAAGTGGTACATATATACAATGGAATATTACTCAGCCATCAAAACAATTGAAATCTTACCATTTGTGAAAACTTGGATGGACCTAGAGGGTATTATGCTAAATGAAATAAGTCAGAGAAAGACAAATACCGTATGATCTCACTTATATGAGGCATCTAAAGAACAACATAAACAAACAAAACAAACAGATGCAGGGAACAAGCTGATGGTTGCCAGATGAGAGGAGAATTGGGGGGCGGGATGAAAAAGGTGAACGGATTAAGATATAAAAATTGGTAGGTACAAAATAGTCATGAGGATGTAAAGTAAAGTATAGGGAATATAGTCAATAATATGATAATAACTATGTATAATGCCAGGTGGTACCAGAGTAATTGGGGGGATCACTTAATAAATTTTATAATTGTGTAATCACTACGCTGTTCACCTGAAACTAATATAATATTGTACATCAATTGTAATTGAAAAATAAAAGTTATTAGAAAAATAAATTTAAAATAAAATTTGGGCCCTTAGGGAACAGTTAATTGAGTGTTAGGCTGGATCCTGATGGATAGAATAAAATTTTACAAGGAAATAAATTCTTTTAATGACAGTCATTAGTTTCAGAATTATAGGTTTATAATAGATAAATATTTTGTATATTTTCAACCCAGATAATTCATTTAATTAACAAGAATATTTCACATGGATTTAATGTGACTCAGTATGATTCTAATATTACTAGGTGTAGCCAAAAATACTTCACTTACTCAGATACAGGAGATGAAATTGGAATTGCTAAGTGATTTTGTCACAAGTTTCTGGGCTTTGAATATAAATAATATTAACAGTATAGTGAAATCTTATTCAAGTTGATAGAATTTACATTTACCACTGGGGTAAAATATAAAGCCTTTTGACAAAAACATGCTTACCTCACCTAAGAAAATGTGTCTTGCAACACTATTTCTATGAATAAATCTCCTACTCACTTGCCCAAATCTCCAACTAAAAGATTTCCAAGTGTGCCAGATAATGGTCACCTTATTTTCATCAAGATTTGTATCCTTGACATTTCAATGCAATTGAAAACATGAAACAATTCCTTGAAATTAGAAATGTACCCGAGACTGAAATACAAATTTGGTATAGATTTGAATAGACAGTTGACTGTTCTCTCAGTGTATGTACAAGAATAATAAAGACTTGATAGGCTTTACAGTTTGCAAAATCCATTCTCATGTGGTGTTCTTTTCAAAGTGATTACAGGAATTGTGTTCCTACCCTACTCTATTTTTTCTCAGTCATACCTCAGATTTGAACCGTGGCCCTTTTCAAAATTAATCATTTTAAAGCTGAATACTACCAAGGAGATCTGTTTCTGTTCTGACCTTTCTTAACAGTTTTACAAATAATCTACTTCATTTATAATTGTCTCTTAGTATGTCCTTGCAGTGTTTTCAAATTTTCAGTTGAAACATCTGCTTCTGCTGAGCCCACAGTTGTTGTTTGGCACCCTAGCATCCATCACTCACTGCACACGTCACAATGTGAATGGACAATGCACAGGAAGCCCTGCCTTGAGGAACTTAAGCTGGTTGCCCTTCAAGGTAGCAGTTGGTCATAATAATCTCTGGCTTCAGAGTTACCTTTATGTATGGCTGAGGGAGAATGAAATTAGTGTGGCAGTGTAATATGCAATGGGAGGACATCATCTAGTGGGAAACTATTCTGCTCAAAATAGTTTTAAACATTTCAGAACATTGAAATATTCTTTGCTTGGAAGAATCACTGGGGGAGGCAATCTACATTTAAGACAAATGCAGAAAGAAGGCTATAAAATATTTAGTGCCAGTGCTTAGCTGATAACTGATTCAAGGTATATTAACATAAAAAAATGCTTGAAGGACGAAACTATAAATGAGGTGTCTGCTGAGGCAGTGAGGGAAACATTTTCACTTATTAGGGACTAGATTATCACGGGTTGGACAGAAGCTTCTGAGTTTACTTTCCTTCGTGATCTGGATAGCAGAGGTGAAGGCTGTAAGAACAACTTAAACGAAGTTGTATTTCTTAGCTGTATAACTAGGACTAGAGAGTACAAAGTTAATATATTCTAACTAGTTAGTCTGAATTGGAGCAGGTAGAAGTGATAGAGTGAAAGCTGGCCAGGAAGCTCTGCAGCTTCTAAATCAAAATCTAGAAGCACTCAACATACCAACAGAGTTTGTGAAAATGTAAAGTCCTAGGCTCCACCCCAGACTCTGATGTAGAAGGTTTGGAGTGGAATCCTACAATCTAAAATATTTGATTTGGAGACAGATGTTGGAATAGAAAATATTTGATTTGGAATCCTAGAATCTAAAATATTTGATTTGGAGACGGATGGAACACATTTTTTTTTTTTTTTTTTTTTGAACATTGCTAAATAGTATGACAAATGTATCATTTCCTATTAAAACAAGAAAGGATGCTGGTTTGGAGAGTAAAATAAATGGAAATTACCATGAAATGTGAAATGTAAATTTGCCAGAATTGCCAAAGTTCTGAAAGCAAAGCAGCTGTGCTTCAAGTATTTAATAAGCAGATAGTTGCATATGTTGTTCTGTGCATATACTCCATTTCTTCAATCATTAACTTTTGGTGTTAGAACCATTGAGACAATTCTATATGTACATACACTCATATGACATGTGCATGGCTGTCCTGTTGCGTGTGGCTTCTGATGACAGACAGGGTTCAAATTCTGGTTCCATTATTTACTTAATGGATGTGTGGACTAAATCAAATTCCTTCATCTCATTGTACCTCAGAGTTCTTATCTGGAACATGGGAGTGATGATAATATTTACATCTTGGAGAATACTGAAGACTGAATTAATTGATATGTAAGCAATTTTATAAATGTATAAATAAATACATAAACACTTACAACATTTCTGGAATATTATAAGCCCTCAATTGTTTTCTTATTATAGTTATTGTCCAATAGATATCTGCTGAAATAAGCTAAATTGATGGACTACGATGGCAGATTTGGATGAATTGAAGACAGTTATTGCTCAGCCTAAAATGTGAACCCATAAGGAGAGTGAAGTAAATAGAATAAAAATTAGAATGAAGCCTGCACTCTGATCTTAAGTGTTATCTACCTCCTAAGTTGCTTATTAGTGTATTTTCCTTAGAGTTAAGTTTTGTGTTTTTTTAATTAGTTGTTTTTAAGGGAAAAAAGAATTGGCTGGAAATAATTTAGGGATGCTAGAACAAACTTTTAATTTGCCCCTCCTTTTCTTATCTTCGGAATGTATTCATTTCCTCTTTTCCATTTTCTTCCCCAATGTTGTTTTTCTTGAGGTTGTAGTGAAACCTGATAATTTTTTTTTTTTAATTTCACCCTCTTCTCTCCTGTATCCCAGATGCTTAGCACAATTTTAAAAGAATTTTATGCATAGTAAAAAATAAAAACATACAGTTTCTAAGATAATGTCTTCTTGCTTAGCCCCAAAAGTTGGCAGTTAGAGAACCAAAGAAATCTATCTGTGTCTGAGAAAATTAGCCTGGCCATCACCATCTCAATTTGGTGGCAGACTGTCCTGTTAATAACCAGCACTGTACGCACAAGTGAGATGTTATTCATTAGGAAATCCACCCATTAGCTGCAAAACTCCAGTTTTGGAGCTGGGGTTTGGAAAAATATTCCACATGATGGAGGGCCTGGGGCAGAACGTGAAGGCAAGACATGAAGCCAAGATGTAGAGTGAGGTAATGGCTTGAAATTCAGGAAGAGGAACCAGGCTTTGTTTTCATAACATAAGGCGGCAGGGAGACCAGTAACAAAGACCTACAGAAGTCATCTTTAGATAATGGGATTCCAGATCTGGCAGAGGAACCTATGTAAACATAAGCCCTGTTGTATGGGGCACTGGTAGCTGTTGATAACTTCCTGTCTGAATTGGCTCAGGAACTAGAACTACATGGAGCCTTCAGTGGACCCAAGAGGTAGGTCCAAAAACTTGCTGAACGGAATAGAATCAAAGAGCATTTCTGATTCAGGTGATAACACATTAGCCATGCAGAGTAGAACAGATCATGGACCCTGGAGAGGATATTGCCAGGGAAAGACAACAGCCATGGAGAAAGTGTCTCACAAACAAAAGGGTTCCATGTACCTTGATGACATGTGTTTTATGCTATGTGACTTCAAATGATTTTAAGAACTGCTCTGTTTGGCTTAATAGAATGTTTAATTGTTTTAATTCACTAGAAAAAAAATTGCTGAGTGAGGTTATAAAAAAGAAAATGCATTGTAAACATTTAAGAGGAAGGCGATTAAAAAAACAACAACATATTGCTGCCCACAAAACTTTTCATTATAAACCTTGTGGTTTAAATAGCAAGTTTCATCTTCATTTTATGTCAGTTAAGCATTGAAGTAAACCCTTTTCCTACACTATAACAGTTTTTCCATACAAAGAAAATATGCACTGTATTAATATTGGAGAATAACTCTAAAATGGCACCTTAGATGGTGAAGAGATCTTGCCTTGCTTTCTTGATTTCTTTCTCAAGTTTAAATATTCTTCTAAAAACTTTTCTTTTGCACTAACTCAGTGCCTAGACAAGAATTTTTGACTATAACAATTCAAGGAGAGCCCTAAATTTTATGATATATTACTGCAGGGCTTGTCTCTTGGCAAGAAGCAGGAATGGTTGGTATTAATGGTAGCATGACGGTTCTGAAAGAAAACCAGTTCATGGCATTATGAATCATAGGGCTCTAAAACATTTATAAATGAATGAAAAGGCTTGGAGCTGACGTGAATTATGAGTCTCATTATGGCACTTTAATATCTCATGCAATGCCTCAGAGGGGCATGACATCTCCCAAGAAAAGTGGTAAGGCTTCCATTACATTATTTCTCTACTGGTAATTGGCTATGGTTAGGGTGGGATATGATCGGTATCCCTCGAATACACATGACATCTCTGTATATAAATATTTCCACTGATCAAGATCCTGCAAGACTCCTTTAAGTGTCAAGCATCACTGTTGACCTTCAAGACATAATAATTGGCCCTAGCATGAGGACAGCATTTCCAATCTTTCCATTTCTTTAAAGAGCATCCAAGTACGCTAGAATTCTCTCATTAGTTTCCGCATGCCAATTCAAACTCAGCGACATTAACAAAGACATTTCCCAGAAAAAAGTATTTAGTTACTTACAAGGGTTGTGAAAAGGAAAAAAAAATAAGGTGAACTGTTTATTAGTACAAATATAAATGATCTTAGAATAAGCACATCTTTGATTTTTATCATCTCAATACAGCCCAGGCTAATATAACCTCATTAATTGTGAACTGGGTCAATTGGGAGAGACGTTTATCTGAAATAACTAGAATACTCCATCATCAATGATTCTCAAGAAAAATGTGTATTCTTTTCAAGTAAATAGGCTTATCAAAGCATGGATTTAAGCAAAGGCAAGGCTCTTTGCTTTCAGTTTTCCATTACATTTTTGTATGCACACAAATATTTCTAAAATACCTGAGAAAATTTGTTAGTTTAAGGACGCAAATATTCTGTTTGGAATTTCACATATGCTGTTCATGTGTTGAGTCCCTATACACACAAACACACACCATGTATGTACATATGTATATATGTATGCATGTATGTGTGTATGTATCTTTCCATCCATCTAGTCTCCAACCTATTGTCATGATGACAAATGAAAATGATTGTTACTCCAATGTGCTCCAGGAATACTGCTATATGGCTGCTAATTGTTTATCTCTTCCTGGGATAGGAAAGAGCTTCTCAGAGTCCAGCCTCCCTCATAGCGACAGTGACATGGGGTCACATTACAGAGTTCGGGCCCATGTGAGGAAGGTAGTATTTGCCACTTCAAGCCTAGCCTATGAGAACATTCTGGGTGATACTTTTTGCTCACTCTCTTGTCTCATGAGCTGAACAGGATCTGGTAGAGGACTCCAAGGCCTTAGGAAGCCACCAGATCAAAAGTCTCCTAGGTGTGGATAATGACATAACTCCTTGTTGACTTATATCTGATATAAGTGACAAGCATGTATTAAGTTAAGTCATTGAGAGTTAGAGGTTATTTGCTACAGCTGTTAGCCTACCCTAGCATTTAATAAATATAATTTTCCAATGTAAAATGTGTGAAAAACTGAAATTAAAATATTCCTGTCTAAGACATACAACAACATTGAAGACGCGGTTTCCTTCCTTAGCCATGTGCTATAGGAAAGTCTTCTCAGAGATTCATTGGTTCCATTTATTAGCATGTAGTTCTATCAGAAAGAAAAATTGTTGGACTACGTTAAGAAATACTTAGAAGAAAGCACATTCAGGAACATGGGCTTGGCAGATACCGAGGGCACAAGTCCAGTCACTATTTGGATCCCATCCTCCCTCACTTTATTTATCCCTGAATCCTAGTTTTCTGCTGCTGTCTCAGCCTCTTGGTCTTCTGATCCCATGACTATTTCTACATATCAATATCCAACATCTGCCGGCACACCGCCAGAAAAGCCTGTTCTCAACTTTCCTTTCCCTCTCTATGACAATTACACAAGGAGTTTGGTTAGTTTGCTGAATGGCAGCTACGCTTAGTGAGGGGCTCAGAATGTTCATTTGAATTTGCTATGCTAATCAGATTAATTTATAGTCCGCAGACTGAACGCCTTTCATGTGGTGATTAATACCTATATTTTCTGTTTGTTTTTTGTGTGACATCAGTATAAAATATCTGGATCATTGTAGTAAGTACAAAAGCAGTTAAAGAGAAGGGCAAACCAGTATTTTACTTTGAAAACTGCTATAGAATATGAAGCTCATCTGGGGCTATTTAAACCATAAGATATGAATACAGAAAGCACATAACATACATACATACATACATACATAACTAATAAGTGCATCTATAACATTTCTAATGGTTTCATAAAACTAAAGTAGGCTCATTTTCTTAAACATGAAACTCACACATTTCTTCAGGAAGAACTCCACTTGCTTCCCAGAAAGCTTTACTCCCTCTAAAATTCATATGTTGAAGTCTTAACACCCAGTACTTGAGAACGTGACCTTATTTGTAAGTAGTGTTGGTGCAGATGTAAGTTATTAAGATGAGGTCATACTGGAGCAGGATGGGCCCCTACTCCAATATAACCATTGTCTTCATAAAAAGGGAAAATTTGGACACAGACAAGCAAACAGAGGGAGGACAGCCATGTGAATATGAAGGCAGAGATCAGCCAAAAGACATCAACGATTGTCACTAAACCACCAGAAGCTACGAAAGTGGCATTGAACAGATTCCACCTCACAACACTCAGAAGGAATCAACCTTGGAGTGACATTAGCAAGATGGTAGACTAAGAGGTCCCTGCTCATCTCCTTCAATCAACAACGATAATTTGGCAGCCATCCTTGGACAAAAGTGCCTTTGTGGGAGCTTTGGGATTCAGGTAGGAGACTGAAACCCCAGGGGAGCCTAAGGCTGAGGAGGACTGTTGTGAGAAGTCATTTCCATGCCCAGGTAACAGACTTGCCAACTGCAGTGCCAGCTATAGACCTAGAAACAGCTCCGTCCCTCTGTGGACTTGGCTACAGCACCATTCGGCATTGGACCTGCCGCCAGCACCATTTGCCAAGGAACTCAGCAGGCGTCCCACCTGCCCGTGGCCTGGGTAACAGGCCAGCTGACCTCTGTTCTGGCTATGGACCCTTAAGCTATCTGACCTGGCTCCAATCCCTTTTAATTGCTAAGCTGCCCCAGCTAGGGACCATTTAAGAGACATGCCATACAGATATGAATACCTTGTGATGGGCAAAACCAGAAAGCATTTAGAAGTTAATACAGGATAATATTTTTATGATGTGGAGAAGAAAATTACTTTTTATCCAAGACAAAGTTAATGATATTCAACTTAAGATTTTTTTTTGTTCATCAAAAGACACCATTAAGAGAGTGGAAATGCAAACTCTAGGGAGGAAGAACTATTTACTTCACACATAACTTTTATGCAACTAGTGACAAGAATTTTTTTAAAAAATCCTCCAAATCAATAACAAAAAGTCAGTTAACCATAGGAAAAAAAACAGTAAAAACTTGAATAGGTTTTCTACAAATGAGAAAATCTAGATAGTTGGTAAATATGTAATAAACTTTTGTTCATCTACATCAGGATAAACCCAAGAATGTCCATAGTAATGATTTACACAAAAAACAATCTGTAATTAATGGATGTATTAATTGTGGCATATTCATACAATAGGATGTTATACAGCAATAAAAACGAAGAAACTACTGCTGTATATAACAACATGAATGAAGCTCATACACATAATAATGAGCAAAAGAAATCAGTTATGTGATGATACACAGAGAATAATTCCACTTATATGTATTTCAAAATCAGACAAAACTAAGCTATATTGTTTGGAGCTGTATCAATTGGTGGTAAAACTATAAAGAAAAGCAAATGAATACATTTTTAAGTTATCTCCAAAACATTCATGCCAGGTACTATACTAAGTGCTCTACAAATAATAAATCATATTTCATCATCATCATCATTTTTACTTATGGGGGTTGTAGCATTATGTCTGGAGAGAGGGATATGGGAAACTTCTTAGGTGCTAGTAATTTACAGTACTTATTCACTCATGCACAAACTTTATAATTATTCTTAAACTGAACATATGTGTTTATGCACTCATCAGAATCTGTGATATGTCTCACAATAAACTGTATATAAAAGAATCTATGAGTGGACTAATATTTCAAAAAATATAAAGGAAGAAAGAGAATGAGGAAAGCTGGAAGATGAGATAGAAACACAAAGACAAGACCAGAGAGAGTGAACAGAGAGAGAAATTGGAGACAAAATATATAATTGAAAGAAAGCAATAAATTAAATTCATAATGCAAAAGTTGATAGAAACAATTTGCAAGGAGGTCAAGAAAAAGGTAGAAAACTAGTAGTGAATTTAAGGAAGTGTTGGCTAGAGCACCATGAACAAAACAAGAGAGTGGGTTATTTGAAAATGAAAATAAAGGAGGAAATAGGCAGTCAAGAAGAGGATGACCCACTTATTGACTCTGAGATTTTAGATATGTGAGACTTAGACAGCTAGTAGGCAGACAGACAATTTTAGTGAACACGTTGTCAGCCCACCATGGTCTAGAAACTAGCACTTTCAATAATTTTGTAAATCAGCACCAATGTCCCAAATTAACTGAATTCAACGATGACAAGAAAGGCTCTGCACTTAGCTTCCAAGGCTGAAAGTCAAGAACTGGCTTCCCCATGGATGGGAAGTGTTTTCTACCAGGGGATGATATTTTAGAAGTGAAACTAATTTTAAATAGAAAATAAACTCTAATTTTATAAATATAAATATATATATATATATATATATATATATATATATATATATATATATTATAAAAAACTGTCTGAGCTCTAGCTAAGAGTTAAATTATTAGTAAGTAAAACTCCAGTACACAAGAAAGGGGATTTCAATTTCCTTTGAAATTTTGCTAGTGGACTGGTATGGAGAGTCTGAAATTATCAGCAGTTCAATCTTTCTCCCACTCCCACACTTGCTAATAAATGCTCACCTCTCAGCCTCTCCTGTGCTCAGCAATGGTGTGGTCTGCAGGGTACACAGGGCAGGTCCACTACAGGACTTTCTCATTTGGTGCCATAATAAGGGCTTGGACCAGGAGGAGAGTGTGGAGTGAGGGTCTGCACACTGAAGAATCTGGCCCTCAGAAATCTCTGGACCAGCAGGAAGAAGATGAAAATCAGCCCAAGTAGTATGTCCCTGTTTCCCTGAGTCCATAAAGAGCTAAAAGGAGCCTGACCAGGGCATTTAGTCCTTATCAGGTCTGGCAGGGTATGATGAACACAGGGGGAAGAAGGTCCCCCCCCACTCTCCATCCCTCCCCCCAACACCGGTGCCTCAACAGGGAATTGACCTACGGAGCAAAGATGAGACAGCTGATCCTTCCTTCAGTCTTGGGAGGAACCCTATCAGCTGAATCTGAGCCAGTGGTAAAACCAACAAAACTAACAACTTCGAAGGCTGTCCAGCAGCTCACAGAAGGAAAACCACATAACGAAAGCACATGCCCCTGGTGAAACTGAGTTGCTAGAGGAGTTTCAAATATAAGCTTCTTCCTGTACATTTAACAAAAATGGATTTGATAATTAAGAATTTTAATCTCATAGATGAATTTTAAAAGATGATCACTATTGGGACTCACAATAATAAACTGCAGAATCAAATGGGAGAACTATTTCAAACAATCAAAAATACAAAAAGATAAAAATCATGAGAAAAGAGTCAATATAGTCATTCAAGAAAGCCAAATTATGACCAATATACATTCTAGAATATGAAAAAGACAACAGCTGGAAAAGAGACAAGAGACAACCATTCAACAAACAACAGATAATTTTTCTGAACGGAACAAAGAGCTGCACACTAAAATGTCTCTGTGAGTAACTAGGTGAGATTGAAGAAAACAAGACAAAGTCTGAAGAGAAATATCTCAGGTGCTTCCAAAGAGAAACAACAAGATACACATACAGGAAAAACAATCAGACTGTGAGGCTTCTGATGTGTGTCACTGGAAGCTGGAAGATGGAAGACTGACTTCTACTGACCACAAGGAGAAATAAGCTGCCACCCAAGAGCCTGTTGTTCAGCTAAGATTGCATTGACTTATGGGGGAAAAGGAGATCTGAGGATTGCAACGATTTGGAAAATTTGTACACTGAGAAAAGATGGATCGAATAGTAAATTAATTAGTAAATTTACAAACTAATAGTAAATGGATTAGTTTCCTAGAGTTGTTCAATGAAACACACATCTGGCAACTTAAAACAACAGAAATGTATTGTCTCACAGCTTTGGAGGCCAAGGTCAAAAATCAAGGTGTTGGCAGGGTTGTGCTGCCGGAGAGGCTCTCCTGCAGAATCCCTTCCTGCCTCTTCCAACTTCTGGTAGCTGCTCATGTTTCTTGGCTTGTAGCAGCGTAACTCCAATCTCTACTTTTGTCTTCACATGACTTTACCCCTGTGTCTCAAATCCCTCTCTCCTTCTCTTTACACTAGTCATTGAATTCAGAGCTCAGTTTAACTCCTGAATAATCTTGTCTCAAGATTCATAACTAATGTCATCTACAAAGACCTTAGTCACAGGTACTGGGGAGTAGGACTTGGACACACCTTTTTGGGGGACAATATTCAAACCACTACAACATCTTAAAATAGGAGATAAGTGGTGAGCAATAAACCTTGGGTACTTATATTATAGAGTGCTGAAAATATGCAATGTAACTACTAAATAAGGACTTTTGAGATGGAAGCGAATTTTTGGAATGCTGTAAAGGAAATTCTAATAATAGTCTAGAACTAAAAATACTAGTCCATCTGAGCAAAACTCCGGAATAGAGAGGGGTGAGGGAGAGTTAAGGGAAATGAAAGTGTTTCAAACAGCTCAGTTGTTGGAAGGAGCGTGAAAGCAGTGGGGAAACAGAACATTGTGATGGAGGAATAGTTGGAGGCTTGTTTTCATTTATCAGAGAACTAAGTCCCAGATTATGAGATCCAGGAATGGAAAGAAGGAGTGAGTGACAACTTGATCAACCTTCCAAAAAAGGAAAAATGAAAGCAACACTGCAAAAAATGTAATAACATAATAAAAACAAGAGAAAGTGTATCAAGAAAATCATTAAAAAGGTAGTTGTATCAAAATTATTACATAAATCTAATACAATTATAATTAGATTTCAAAACGATTTAAAAAAAAGCCGTTGGATTTCAATGATACTAGAGGTTGTATGAAGAATAAATGTCCAAGAAAATCTAAACAAATGCAGAAATTGAGGCACGGAAGGAGGGTGGGAAGAAGGGAGGGAAGGAAGGAAGTCACTTAACTCCTCAACTGAATTAAATTGACAGGAAGGAGTGAATACCTTACACTGAAATAAAATAAATGTAAAACTGCTTTGGAAAAATAAAATCAGAGAAATAACATAAAAAATCCAGACATAAATCCCAGAATATATGAGAAGTTAATATGCATGCAACAAAGTTGGTACTTCATTTAGTTGGGAAAGGTGGTTTATTTATTAAATAATGATGCACAATGGCCCATCTATCTAAAAGAAAATAAGATTGAACTCCTGCCACATAAAATGTGCAAATATAAATTCTAGATTTAAAAATGTATGGGTGGAAGAGATTTTGTTAACCAAGACTATAAAACTCAATTATGATGAATAGACATATTTGATTATATAAATTGTTAATTATATGGCAGCACTGTAAACAAAGGCAGTGGACAAATGATAGGGGGAAATTATATCTAGGATGGAGGAACTATAAATAAAGCTGTACATGATATAAATAGAACTTCTGCACATTGAACAGAAAAGCAAACAACTTAACAGAAAAATAGGAAAAGCATATAAATAACGTATCCCAGTGCTAGTAGAGATGAAATGAAAAGAGTATTCTCATTTCTTCTCATGTAGAGGTGGCATAAATGTGAATTTTTGCATCTGTGGCAATCAATGCAGTACTATTTACTAGATAGTTCCACATAACAATGCACTCAGAAATCTACACCGTTAAATAGAAGCCATGATGTGAATTATTTGGACTGAATTGTTTCTTTTCCCCCCCAAATTCACATACTGAAGTCCCAATCACTAATGTGATGGAGTTTTTAGATGGGGACTTCGGGAAGTAAAGGGTCTGACGAGATCATCAGGGTGGGGCTCTCATGGTGGGTTTAGTGCCCTTGTGAAAGGGACACAGAGACCAGCATGTGTGCCCTAGTTTTCCTTGCCCTTGATCACCCCATCACTGAAGTTTAGTATGTTCCTATAATCAACTCCCACCTAACCATGCTTTCCATCATGCAGGTATACAACACAATCACCTGAAGGCCTTGTTAAAACAGATTGCTGGCCCCGACCCTCCAATTTTTGACCCAGCAGATCTTAGAGACCTAAAGTTGCATTTTTAACAGATTTCTAGGATAATGCTGATGGGTTTCAAAGGTTGACACTTCGAGTATCACTGCTATAAAGTCATAAAAGTGGATATCTGCAGCTATATACAATAGTGAATCCCACAAACCAATGAATAGAAGATATAAGACATACCCTTAAACTACATCTATTATGAAGTCATTCACATAATCAAAAATGCTTAACTGTGCTTTATTTAGGAATGTAATCATAGGTGCTAAAACTTTTTTCAAAAAGCAAGGAAATGATTATCACAAAAGTTAGGATAATGGCTATTTCTGGGGGGGATAGAGAAAGGCCCTGGGCATATAGAATTCTGAAAGTGTGCTTTGCCTTCATATAGGTAATTTTTATATTGGTGCTGACTTTATTCCTTCTATTCTAACTATTCTTTATTCTATATGTTTTATGCAGTCTTCTGTTCTTACATCTTACAATATAAAAGAAACAAACCAAGAATATCTTTCCATATGTCTACTGGCCTGCACGTGGTTATATGAACAATGACCCAAGGCATAGACTATTTCCTAGAAAGTAAAACCCAAGTTCTTTGGGTTGATATTCAAGGTCTTTAGATGCTTAGACCCCAACCTACCCATGTAAGTTCAGCCCTTTGTTGTTGTTGTTTTAATATTGAGTGTTGTCTTCTCAAACAGATCACAAATGTCATTCATTCATTCCACAAGCCTATTTAGAACAGTTACCATGTGCCAAGTATTATACTAGATTTTAAATATAACAGTATATCTAAAGCATAGTCCTCGGCTCTTAGAAAATTTCAATCTGAAGGTGGAAAGATTCAGATCCATAACTATTACACAATACTATGATGCTGGATGTCTTTCAATTGTTTTACCATCACAGGTCATATCTCTTTGACAAGGGTATATCATTCCACTCATGAGGTAACCTACTGATAGGGACACAGTACTTCTTGATAGATAACATCAAGTGAATTCATAAATAATTCTTAAATTGTTACTATTTTAAAAGGCTTAATTTTCATTATATTAATAATCTTCGTTATTATTATAGGTATAGTATAACGGCAGAACCAGCTCAAAATGGTTCTATCCTCTTTAATAAGATACTGAATTGCTTTTCAGGGACAATAGACAAAAACCACAAATCATGCAGCCAAAGCAAGCGCAGAAGAACTTTGACCTCCAGCTGCACCCAGAAGCAAAGTCTCGCCTCCCTCACCCATGGAACCAAAGGACTGGGACATAACCAGAACTTGAATACCAGAATCCTTTCAGAAGGGAAGGGTCCATTGTCCAGGAAGAACCTATATGACGTCCGGATCATAAATGGCCAAGTTCCAAGGTCCTCCAATTAAAACTTGTTCCACCAGCACTTCCACATACCTGTTCTCCCTGAACCCTTAAAAACCCTCCCCGAACCCTGGATCAGGGAGTTCAGGCCTTTTGAGCATTAGCTTCCTGTTCTCCTGGGTGATGCCTTTCTTGGTGTTTGGTGTTCGGCTCTGCTAGCGCTGGGTGGATGAACTCTTTCTAGTCTATAACAGTAACCTATTAACTAAAGGCAACCACATTTCAGTTGATTTACATGATGGCATAAAAATCACTGAATTGTGAAAGCAAAGGCAATGTTAACAACAAATGGAGTAACAAAAGTTATGTGAGTACTTTTGAAAACATAATCTTGAATAAGACTCTTACGGGATTAGTATCTATTGTAAGGTCTTAACTGTCCCGATTGACTAAACTTTCCGCTGAATTATTGACATTTTCACAATAGAATAATAGTACTGTGAAGTAGGCAAATAACCTGTTGAATTTTTTGTTTTACTGTATACATAGTGGGTGTATTTATTGGTCAATATTTATTAGTCAGTGATAACAGTGGATATTTGGCTTACAAAGTGCTAGCAGTGATTGGGAATAGATTTGGAATTTTAAGATTCTAAGGTAACACCTTTCAATTTTAAGAATTGCATTGGGCCCCTGAATGATACACAGTTCTAAAACTATTTATTATACTAGGAAGATATTTACTGTCAGTCCTATATTCTGTGAGACGCTTTCTTGTTCATTTCAGAGCAACTAAGTCATGGGTTGAATTTCACTGAAGTCACTGCAAATATTCTGAGCATGAAGTGATATAGACATATCATTCCTTGATTCATAAAAGGAATTAGGTCTCACTTCTTCCTTTTGTGAAGACATATGTGCATACACTCCCCTCTGCCAGATAGCGTCTATAGAGACACAATTCCATCACTGCTTATGACAAGTGCTAAGACAATGGGAAAAAAATCAGAATAAGTAAACTTCTAACAAATGCGATTTTACTCATTGTAATCTCCAGTCCACTGAACATGGGCTTCAGAGTGTGGAAAAAAATGGTGGAGAAGTCAACATGACAAGATGTGTTTGGAACTATGAGTTTCAGTTTACATCATATACATATTCTAAGATATTATAACAAATATAAATTTAATAATTAAGTATACTCATACTCTCATTTATAAATTTTTTTCTCAGGGAAATATTTTTTCAAAATGAATTAATTTCTTAGAAACCCACAACTCCTCTATAAATTGAAAATGCTATATTCTTGAACTATGAAGCTAAGGTTGCATAACTTTGGCTACCGTGACCTCCTTGTGCCCAGCTAAAATACTAAGGGATCACCAACCACTCCTACAATATCAGTCTTTACAATAAGTGAAAAAGAAAGGGAAACATGAAATAATTTTTATTTACCTCTATCAATAGCGTCCTTATATTTATTGCTATTATTTTGTTTGTTTCGGAACTCAGGTGCAGAGTTGGAGTGACCATACACTTTATTTCATACTACATGATCACCATTGGTGTTTGCAGAGCCCATCAAAACTAGTCTCTCAGTTTAACCTCCCACCTTCAGTGCAAGCGAGTTCTCTTTTACCCACACCCTCACCATCGCTTGCTGTTATGCACCTCTCTACATCTGTGAAATGAGCAATTTTTACCTAAAACTAAGACGATGGACCTTGACCGTGAACAATTTATGGTACGTGGAATTCGAGGGTAAGCAATTAATGTGAGGAAGTTTTCTTCAATTCCATTAAAAAGATTTACATGTAATATTCTCCCATTACATGTACAGAAGGTACATAGCGAAAATGGAATTGGAATATTTTCTAGAAAACATATACCTTTCATTATTTAGTCAAAGCTCTTAATTTGGAATCTATCTGAAGACTCACTGCCATATGCATAAGTTTTTTTTCTTCCCTTTTAATATATTGCAAGTAGTTTAAAGTAGAGATAAATTCAATTAATGGACATGAAACTATTATAATGATACTTTAAAAAACTCTAGTGACCATCTGAAAATAAAAGAAAATAAATAGAAAAATAATTATGTAACAGAAAAGAAAACCACGTTCATGTAATAAAGGTCTTACTTTCCCAAAACAATTTTCTGTAAGGACTGGTATTGAAGGCAAAGGAAAAAGAGGAAATGTGCTATATTTTAAAAATTAAGCAGGAGTAGCAGGTGGTTTTAATACATTAAGACTGCCAACCAGAAAAAGGTTACTAGATTACAAGACAGCTACTGTATGGAAAGTAATTAGGAAAAATATTTTGCAAAGAGTTATAAATTAAAGACAATTCTTTAGTAATGAATAGAAACAACACTCTAAAATGACTCATTTAATTGGTCTGACATTTAAAACCAAAACTCTAAAGAAGGAGAATTTTAAATCACTTTGTGATTGAAATAGAATTTAGGCTTCTGAACGAATTAATCTGGAAATTATTAATAGTGTCTAATGGTTATAGTACATAACTAAGTTGGGCTTTGTATTTTCATGAATGGAGAGAGAATAAATAACAGGTCTGGTGCTAAGAATGATTTACTGTATAACTGTAATCAGCTTTTCAAAGAGAGTCAATATTGAAATCTTATATTATTTGACCCATGACACTAAGCAGTAAGTTTTTCTGAACCACTTTCATGGTACAAAACAAAACAAAACTGAAAAACAAAAAAGCACTCAAAGTCCTTCTCTCAGATTTCGATAGATTGATGATGATCTGAAGATTTTTAAGCAGGTGTGAGTAACATATAAAACTGAAGTTTCTGATATTCTACTAATGCTGCAGAAAAAAATGCTAGAGTGAGAAAGGGAATAGGCCGGGCTTTGTTATGCTAATGTAGCTGTAGGCAAATTTGGTTTCACACTGAGGCCAAAATGTCAGATCTAAGTGGAGAAATCCTCCAGCTGGGCATCATCACTTTCTACTTTCTTTTATATAAAATCAATACCTGTGAGCTGAGGGCTGTCCTTACTCAGCAACCATTATGGAGTAGGGCAAAGGGGGAATTACCCCTCACTAGTCATGAGATGTCACCCCTTCTTTCTGCTGTTGCTACCTCAGGTCTTTGCTCTTCCTTCTCTAACCTCAAATAAGGGGGGAGGAACTAGAGTCTCATCAGGACTCATCCCCTTCCTTCTTCTTATATTAAGTAAGAGGGTAGAGAAACTAGCTGTCTGATCACACTTCCCAATTTGGGCCTTAGCCTGAATTCCAACAAGAGCAAAAGTCCTATTTTATATCTTTTTGTGAAAGCGAGATCAGATGGACTGGGGAATGAAGATGGCTTGGGCCAGCAAGAACAATCAATGATGCCAAGAATAAAAACTGGTGCAGTTTATAATAAGAAGGGTAAAGGAAAAATGAAAAGTTAGAGAGATCATTAGCATTCTAAACCTCTACCACACTAATGAGAAACAGATGATATCATACTTGTTTCTTTCCTAGTAGGAATGCAGTTTAAATCCAGAGTTCCTTCTATGTTAATAATAATGGTTTTGATATTTGAAATGGTGGACTATGACACTTAGGGGTAGGGTTAACCAGAGAAGAGAAGAGGGGATCATCCACTTGTCGTGCGGGAGACCCTGCTCGCTGCGCCATTTGTAATGCAGGGCGACCTGCGGGGTCTCAGCTCCCGCTCCCCACATAAGAACGCAGGACATGGTGAGGCCAAGAAGGAACACCCACGGAGCCATAGATGGGGGAGTCATACCACTATATTCTCTCTGGCGGCACTATACTCTCACTGGAGGCTGGATCCACACTGTCCGCAAACCGCCATTCACGCTTGCCAGCCCAGCCGCCATCTTCTTGCTAGCCCCCATTCTTTCTCTTCTGCTAGCGTAGCCACAGCAGTTATATTAGTGGCCAATGGCTCACTGGTTACAGCTGACGGCCAACTAGCCACAGCTGATGGCCATCCAATCACATTGATGGCCATTTACTACCTGAGCCAGCACCTGTCTATGTGAGGCCGAGAGCCTGGAAACTACTTTCTGGGGCTCTGCCCCCACACCACTGAATCGTAAATATGAGGTATTTGGAGTAGAAGCTGTTAAAGAGAAAGCCACAGGCTCCAAATAGCATCACCTGTGCCAAAGTCCATGCTACCCAAACCTAGCTTTAACACCTGACATAATTTCTGCTTCAGCTTCTCCCAGAAACATAATTGTAATCAACAAGCCTAGAATTTTCTGTTCAATATCAGTGTGGTAATCTGTCACCTGGGCAACCCTGTCATGCGGGGTCTCTGGTCCTGCTCCCTGCATGAGAATGCAGGATATGGAGAGGCCAAAAAGGAACACCCACGGAGCCATAGGTAGGGGAGTCATACCACTGTGGTCTCACTGGAGGCTGGGTTGGAGACACAGGAAACAGGAGCCACACAATATGCAATCCGCCATCCGCTTCTCTGCCAACCAACCCACCCCACTTACTAGCTGTAGTCCGCCCTTGCTAGTTTAGCCACGGCAGTTATATCAATGGCTAATGGCTAACTGGTTACAGCTGATGGTCCACTAGTCACAGCTGATGGCCATCTACTACCCAAGCCAACACCTTTCCACGTGAGGTTGAGAGCCTGGAAACTGCTCTCTGGGACTCTGTCCCCACAACCCCATATAAAGGAGAGGCAATTTACGTGATAAAAATTCTTGTCATTTCCTTCCCCACCAAGGATGTTCAGGTCTAAAAATAATCCTTTCTTTTGTTAACAGCTCCCTAGCCCCACCCTCTTTCTATAAAAACCTCTTATTTTGTCCAACCACTCTGAGTGCTAGATGGGATGCTGACCAGTCAACGAATCGCTTAATAGAGTCAATTAGATCTTCAAACTGACTCGGCTGAATTTTGTCCTTTAACAACACTACTGTGTTTCTCCGAAAATAAGACCTAGCTGGACCATCAGCTCAATGTGTCTTTTGGAGCAAAAATTAATATAGGACCCGGTCTTATTTTTTTTTTAAGACCGGGTCTTATATTAATTTTTGCTCCAAAAGACACATTAGAGCTGATGGTCCAGCTAGGTCTTATTTTCAGGCAAACAGAGTACCTGTATTATCACAGTAAAATGAGCTGGAGAAGCAGCAATACAAGCCCCATAGGCTAGAGTGTGGTTACCGCAGCCACTGAGGTACACCATTCCTACCTCTCATCCAGAGAGAACACACTGTGAGGGGTGTAGGTAGCTGACAGCACCCACTGCTGCAGCATCAGGCTCTGCTGCCGCAGAAATGCTGAGGCCACGCTCTCCCCAATGTCCCAGACAACGACTGAGTATGGCGACCGCCCTGCCTAATGCAGCACTTCTCTGACTCCCCTACCCCTGAGGGCCTGGCCAAGTTCTCAGGACACAAAATGAGACAAATAAGAAGGCACTAGCTGTCCCTGGGAGACAAAGCATCAATGACCAATGTTTTTTCCTGTCAATATGAATTTAGAAAGGAAGAGACAGTGTGAAATTTTACCTTCTTCTCTGAACCAAGCACTACAGACCGAGATCTGGGAGGGCTTCCCTTTCGCGAGCTTCTGCCGATGTTCCCAGGATGCCATCTGCACGCTCCAGAGTCAGGGGTGTGTCCCCGCAGGTCTCATCTTAGTCACCAGAAACTGTAGAAGAGAAAAAAATCATTTTCCCTCTGCCCTTTAGAGTGAGTACCTAGCAGACCTCTTTTTTTCGAGGGCACCTCATAAATGCATAAGATTTTACCTAAGATGGTTAGAAAGTTCTCCACTCTGGCCATTAATTTAAGGTTATCTTAGGTAAGGTTAACCTACTTGTTCAGTTTTAAAACACAATTTTATTCACCTGAGACCTCACACTGGATTCAGTCCAGTGTAAGTCCAACCCAGTCCGTCCCTGGACCCAGTACCATTTCTAGGTTGCACCCAGTTCGTCCACAGAGCCAGTCTGGTCTCTAAGGTGGACACAATCCGTCCCCCAACCCAGTGTGCATTTTAAATTGGACCCAATCTGGAAAAAGAAATGTTGCAATACAGTCTGCAATCTCATAACACAAGAACTGCTGAGCTACGACCCAAAATCAGAGAGGGGCTTCCTACCAACTCCAGGTACAGTGAGAAGACTGAGCTCAGGGGCTCGGCAGGCACCTCCTTGTACCCGTGGTCGGCTCATTCTCCTGGGCTCTTCTTTGGTTCCTTCTTCTGACTTCAGAACTGTTGAAAGATAAAATGAGGCATATTAAAAACTTTAAGAGGTTATTTGAGCAAAAATCTATTTGAATCAGGTGGTGCCAAAACAGAATTGATTAGGAAAGCTACCAAAGACGAGTTTTCCACTAAACTCTGGCAAGAGTGTTAGCCTTCTGGGTGTTAGCCTTCATATGGGGGTTCTTGTTTTCTATCGGCTTACATGTGAACTAAAATAATACCCAGCAACAAATAGTATTGTGGGGACAGAGCCCCAGAGAGCAGTTTCCAGGCTCTCGGCCTCACAGGGAAAGGTGCTGGCTCAGGTAGTAAATGGCCATCAACGGTGATGGGATGGCCATCAGCTGTGGCTAGTTGGCCGTCAGCTGTAACCAGTGAGCCATTGGCCACTAATATAACTGCTGTGGCTACGCTAGCAGAAAATGGGGGCTAGCAAGAAGATGGTGGCTGAGTTAGCAAGAGTGGATTGCAGTTAGCACGGCAAATTGCAGCTAGCAAGTGAGGTTGGTTGGCAGAGAAGTGGACGGCAGGTTGCGGATAGTGTGGAACCTGCTTCCTGTGTCTCCAACCCAGCCACCAGTGAGACTATAGTGGTATGACTCCCCTATCTATGGCTCTGTGGGTATTCCTTTTTGGTCTCACCATATCCTGTGTTCTTAGGTGGGGAGCGGGGCCAGAGACCCCCGCCTCACCCCACATGACACACCCCCCATGAAACACTTTAACAACTGAACTAACAGAACTAAAATGCTTGGAATAAAAATTTAATGGATGCTATAAGGACATATACATACATGTTTGTTGTTATTTATAAGCTAAATACTTTATATCATTTATAGGAAAAAAGTTCCAAAGCAGTGAATATTGTTCTCGTAAAAGTTATTAATAAACAGTATTTTGTGAAGCAGCTTAATGTGCAGGAAAGAATACAAGTAAGAAAATCAACACGGAAAATGTTAACATTGGAGAATTAAATTTTATTTATTCTGCATTTCTTAAGGTACATATTTAAAAGCCTAAGCAATCTCTCTTAAGCATAAGAAACACTATATTTTGTATCCCTCCCCAAATGCATAGATCTCTTTATATATTTCTTTCCAGGCTAACAGCTCTGAATTGGGTTAAGCAAGCAAACAAATACAAAAACACAACAAAGCAAAAAATGTCCTCCCTTACTAAAACCTGACCCTGCTGACTTTATAAAACAACCAAACAAATTAAAGTCCAGATGCCGCCAAACCAACTTTTGATTGAATCTTTTCTCTACTTTCAAGAATTTAACTTGGAGTTCTAAGTATTATTTAAAACCGTGTTGGTGGTGTAATTCATTTTGAATTTTCCTAAAATGATATCATGTTTATCAATATACAAACTTCTACATACAATCTAAAATTATCATTATTCCTATATATTAACTATTTGACTAATTACAAAGGAACTAATTAATTCTTTAAATTCTAAGACGTCAAGTAGTTAACATGGACCTTATATTATGAAACATGTTTTGAAAAGGAATTTAATACCTTGCATATTCTTATCATCTAATTTTTCTTCTAATTCAAATACTTTTAAATCTTTTAAATCCTTAGAAACATGGCTTCAATGATTTAGGTATATATAGCCATATGGATTCCCTTCTCATATTACTCTGAGTTTTATAATTTAATTACAAAAGTTGTGATTGGTGGAAAAAACATAGTAATTTAGTCTTTGGCTCTTGGTCACCTTTTCATCTCATTTCTTAGAGCCACAACCCAGTGATTTTTAAATCTTGACTAACAAAATACTTTCTGCATGATTCATTATCTTCTGAAGGCTAAGGCATGATATCATAAGGAAAACAAATTACTACATGTACTTCAAGGAAATCAACCATCAGAAAGAGCAAATGGTTTTTTGACATATTTGGATACTCACAAACTGAGGTATTTTAACTGTTACACTCTGTCCTTCTGTTTCCTACATCTAGTTTAGATTAGATATGCTTCCTGGCAGGAGCATATAAAATTCTCTCCTATTTGGTTTGTAGGAATATATTGGTTACCGCTATTTAAATGCAAATCTGTTTGGGGGATAATAATAGTCACATAATCATTTTAACAGTCATAGTTGTATAAAGTCAAAAGTGAATTCCTCAACATAGTTTACATTTAATAAAAATAATCCAACTAAAAAAAGTTATAATATTCTTAATAAAAGTTTTGTATTCAATATATATGGACAACTTTGGGGAAAGTAAATAAATGCTATTAAGTGCCTATGCTATTAGGTTGGTGCACAAGTAATTGAGGTTTAAAAGGTTAAAATTAAATGCAAACACTACAATTACTTTTGCACCAATCTAATAGTAGTTTAAAAGGAGACTCACAATCTATTAGTTTTTGTAATAATGTTTTGAATTGTCATTCTAATGTTATGTAATATATAATATAAACTATATCTGTATATACTACATAAGATTTGAGGTAATCCAGGGATGAGGACTATAGTTCACATTACCATTTGACTCAAAGTTTCGAACTCAAACCTTCTGTTTTTCCTCTTCTTATATTTCCTGCCAAACCAAATGCATTATCATGGTACAGCAGCATCAGTGTTTCTACTACAGGGAAGTAATTGAACCAAGGCTCCAAATGAGCAGGGCAATTTCACCTTTTACAAAGATGAGCATGCCTAGCTCCTATTATGTTTTGAGAGGCCAAGTGAATAACAGATGTTTTATTCTAGAACCTGAGGATTCCTTTTAGGAACCTGTGGCCTAGTTCTTAGCAATGCCATGCTGATCAAGGTGTCTGTTCTGTGAGATTTCGTGTCCTATTAGATATGCCTAAGTGGTTTGCTATATGGACTCATGAGAAATGAAACAGTCCATGTGGGCAAGAGTTGAATTCATGTCAGCATTCCATCTCACATGAGGATAACAGAAAGTTTATAGATATTATGGCAATTCCCCTTCATGAATTCAACTTTCAGAGATGAGAGGTGTTTTTGGAAATCGTTCATTTCCCTTTAATGACCATTTACGAGATGTGATCACAAAATACCATTAATGTTTAAATAAAAAAAAGTTTATTACAGTAAAAGACACATTGCCATTAATTTCCCTCAGAATACTCCCCCTCACTTTGAACACACTTGTCCTGTCATTCTTGCCACTTTCTGAAGCAGTTCTGGAAGTTCTCTTTTGTGAGTGTCTTTAGTTGCACTGTCGTGGCTGCCTCGATGTCCCAAATTGATTCAAAACGTTTTCCTTTCATGGTCATTTTGACTTTGGGGAAGAGCCAGAAGTTGCACGGCGGCAGATCCAGTGAATAAAGGGGATGAGGACACACCATAATGTTTTTATTTGACAGAAATTGCCGTACCAGAAACAATGTGTGACATGGAGCATTGTCATGATGGAGGATGAAGACAGTCATGAAACAGGATTTCCAGAACTGCTTCAGAAAGTGGCAAGAATGACAGGACAAGTGTGTTCGAAGTGAGGGGAAGTATTTTGAGGGGAAATAATGGCAACATGTCTTTTACTGTAATAAGTTTTTTTTTAATTTAAACATTCACCATATATTTTGATCATACCTCGTACATACACACTTATACACGCAGTCGTGAACATATACATGGTAAAATAGCTAAGACATTTTTAATGAAAACAATTTAAAAATATTTTACTGTGATCCCATTTATATTATTGAAAGATATGCATATATAGATACATATGAATTTCAATGCATAGAATGGGCCCTAGAAGAATACACACCCTCTGTTGGTAGTGATTACCTCTGAGAGGTTATATATTGGTTGGTGCAAAAGTAATTGTGGGTTTTGCAATTGTTTTTGACCTTTTAAACCGCAATTACTTTTTTTTTTTTTTACAAATTTTATTGGGGAATATTGGGGAACAGGGTGTTTCTCCAGGGCCCATCAGCTCCAAGTCGTCCTTCCATGTAGTTGTGGAGGGTGCAGCTCAGCTCCAAGTCCAGTTTCCGTTTTCCACCTTAGTTGCAGGAGCGCAGCCCACCATCCCATGCAGGAACCAGCAACCTTGTTGTTGAGAGCTCGTGCTCTAACCAACTGAGCTATCTGTCCGCCCACCGGTGGAGGGTGCAGCTCAATGGCCCTTGTAGGAATAGAACTGGCAACCCTGTTGTTCAGAGCTCACACTCTAACCAGCTGAGCCATCCAGCCACCCAACTGCAATTATTTTTGCACCAGCCTAATAAAAAGGATGAAGGCTTAGAGAAGCTATAGGGGGTAGCGCTTCAAGGGTACACATGGATTGTGGTGCCAGACCTCCTGCTACTTACTACATGTCCTCTCTACAGCCTTCAGTCTCCTCACCTATTAAGTGTATGTATGCACTGTATGTATGCATGAGCATTGCTTAGAACAGATTTGGTACATAATTCACATTATGTAAATTAGCAAGCGCGAAGCAAATATCTGTTAGTATTAATAAGGGAAAATTTCCATTTTTACTCTGTAACTGCTGTTTTATTTAACACTTGTACAATATACTAGGGCATTATTTTATAATCTAAAGTGAAGAAGACCAAATCCAGAAATGTTGATGGTATTGCTCTAATAATGATGAAATTGTGTAAAGATGTCAGGTTATTGAATTCCAAGACATCCTACTCATTCGCTGTTAGATGAACTAGAGTACTCAGAGTAAATAATTACCGCTGTACTATTTCAAGGGCAGAAAATGACTGCCCTTTCTCCTTAATTAATCCTACCATGCCGTGTACACAGTGGATGTGCACTAAATGTTTGCTGATAATGATAATGGCGAGGATGCTGACAGCTGTAACACACTATAAAGCTTAATTTAAAACCCATCAAGAAAATGTAACACAAAATATGGTCCTTCTGAATTTTGTCTGAATGGGAAACATAATCTAACATCTCAATTCTGTTAGATTAGTAAAGTAATTAATAAGTAAGTAATTCAGTGCACATTGTATTATTGATTGCTTTGGCACCATCTGAGTTTTTGCTCATTAGCATGACCTAATTATTATTTCAGATGATTCAGAGGTCAAGCAAGGTCCAGTTCTATTATTTTGGTATTAAAAGTTTGTCTCCTGTAAGTACTTTCTAAATTAAATGCACAAAATTGATGTTATCAACTAAATTATATTTAATCCCTGACTGTTTTCTATTTCCTCAAAGGGCAATGTTACTTTGCTTCTACAATGACATACTCCTTTTCTATGTGTTTAAGTAGTTCTTGAAAGGAGAGAATGACTTTATTGGAGGGGTGATGATGCCCCGCCAGCCTAGCTCCATCACAGGTTTGGGGGGTGGGGTACCAACTATTTATTTATAGGTTAAACTGTCTCTCTTCTGCAACCATTGAAGCATCCACCAGGTAATATATTGATGACAATTACCCCTCCTACCAGAAAAATCTGAAATTAGTCCTTAATGTTGGATCTCTGTGTTCTTGAGGCTGGTATGATGATAATGGCAGTGATTCCACATGGAAAATACACTGTAGGGCACAAGAGCCAGGGTTATAGGTGACCTTCTTCAATAAGAGATTCTTCCTCCACAGCTATATCCATCGGCATTGTGGGGACAGAGCCAAGAGAGCAGTTTCCAGGCTCTCGACCTCATGTGGAAAGGTGCTGGCTTGGGTAGTAGATGGCCATCAGCTGTAACCGGTTAGCCATTAGCCACTGATATAACTGCCGTGGCTACGCTAGGGGTGGTTTGGTTGGCAAAGAAGTGGCGGTGGGCTGCTGCTAGCAAGTGGGGTTGGTTGGTGGGTTGATTGTCAAAGAAGCAGATGTCAGATTGCGGATCATGTGGCTCCCGCTTCCTGTGTCTCCAACCCAGCCGCCAGTAAGAATATAGTGGTATGACACCCCTACCTATGGCTCCGTGGGTGTTCCTTTTTGGCCTCACGATATCCTGCGTTCTTATGTGGGGAGCGGGAGCTGAGACCCTGCATGACAGGCATCCAGTCAAGAAAGAGGAGCTGGACTAGTTATCTGAACAGGGAAATTTTAATATAAAGACGTGTAAACTAGTAATGGGATATTAACTTCTTAGAGGGCTGAGGAGGATTTTAAAGATTATAGGAATAGCAGATATAGGGAGTAGCTACCACTCTAGGGTGAAGGCAGAACGCCCAGGAAGGAATGAACTGGGGAGATGGTCCACCCACACCTGAGATTCAAACCTTGTTAAAGAGGGTATAGATGTGGCCCAGTAGACGGCAGAGAAATCTGCTGAAGTCTCCCAGGATTGGCCTGGCAGCTGGCTAAGAGTCTCACTAAGCAGCTGTCACTGGAATATTAATAAGATTCACTGGACAGCAAAGACTGAAAACTCACTGAAAAGCCACTTACCAGGGTGATGGCAAGACTTGCAAAGAAGCCACCCTGTGGGGTGCCCATGAAGCTCACTAGAAAGGCAAGCAATGGGGTGCCTTCCTGACTCCGGATGGCCACTGGCTAGAGTGGTGGCAAGATGTCCTGGGGGAGGGACTAGTGCCACTTGCAGCTGAATATTGAATTATCCAAAAGGAAAGAAACCACACAATTTCCTGGACAAGAAGCTCCCTTCTTCCTTCGTTGTCCCTCCAGAGCTCTCTATTTGCAATACTGATCCTGTGCTTGCTGGTAAATGAAATGCTTACAAGATTCAGTTTCAATGTCACAAAGCAGGGCAAAGAAGGGAGGATTTAGAGCTCAGAGGCAATAAACTGATAACTGGTAAAATAACCAAGCCTGGAATATTGAAATTTAGTTCTATTAAAGGACCGCCTAGAAATGATTTTCCTAATTTCTTGACCACTTATTCATTAATTGATTAATTCAATCCAGAAATACTTATTGATCACCTGCCATATGACAGGTACTATATTATAAACTAAGGATACAATGACAAATAATAAACATGGTTCCCTGGAGTTCTTAAATTCCGCCCCTAATTTGTTCAGTATTCTATTACCCTTTTGATCAGTACATCCACCCTCCCCCACCCCCAGCTTTGTCCCCTAGGTTCCAAGCATGCTCCTGAGCCATGGTTGCCTAAATACTTTAACCCTTGATGGCCAGCCCAAACAAAACAAATCACAGTCTTAAAAACTAAAATCATTTTGTTATTTGGTCAAATATGTTTACATAAAAAGCTAGAAAGATGGTGCTGTCCTCAACTAGCACATTGGTACCTTGGTAGCTGGAGACTAGAAATCAAGAAAAGTAAAGGGGCCTTAGGAGCTAAAATAGGCAATTCCTAGTGAACACTTGAATGGAGGGGTTAAGCAGAAAGAATGACAGCCATTTTTTCTTTTTTGGTTAGAAAACTTTCACCAAGAAAGGATCTACAGAAGGAGAGGTGTCTTTGGGTGGGAAATGATTAGGTCAGTTTACACATCCGAAGTCTCAAGTGCATAAGGGGAAATGTTCAGCAGGAGGTTGATGTTTGCCTAATGCAGGGGAGAAAGTCTACTAGTCATTGGTTGTACATATGTTTTCCCAGTTGTTGAATGAATGACTGAATGAGGAAAGTAGAGAACAGTAAATGTAGTATGTTCTGGGACAGAGTGAAAGGAAACTTTCCACATATAATCCATACACCTTCTCCACTACAGTCTACTTTTGGCCTTCATTTTAGGCTAATGAAAGAGAGCAAATTATCTTCATTTCCTTGCCCATAACCAGAAAAAGATGGGAAACAGCATTATCGAGTCTTTTCCCTTCCTACATTCACGGTCTTAATAAAAATCATCTAAAGGTGATCTGACAGTGACAGATCTGTCATTTTTCATTTCAGCAGAGTTGATTTCATTGATCTGCCCTTTCTTCCATCTTGCATCTCTCTCAAGGTTCTTGCTCAGTTGAAGAGAATCACCCTGACAGCTACAAAAAAAAAAAAAAAGAATTATTCTGCAAGAAATAAAGGGGTAGCTATTTCTTCCACCAGAATCTCTACACAAGCTCCCTGAGAAGAGAAAATAGGCTTGGAATTAAGAGAAAATGAGAGGTTAGATACAAATAACTCTGTTAGTAAGAGATCCCTGCTTTTTCACCACTTGTTTCTGAAGCTGCCTCTGCAATCTTGTCATTACACTTCCAAAGCTATTTCCAATTTTAGGACCATACCCCTCATGCCATATTTGTTTAATTTCTTAATAATAAACAATGTAACATACAGGTCAGATTTATAAGGCACTCAAACCACTTAAGTGTAAAGATTTATTGAGAAAGTCTATACTAATTGGTAATGATCATATCAGATTATAATTGCCTGTACTAATTTATCTGGTCTAGGAAATATTACAGATTTTCCTCAGTTCTTTATTTCTGTCTCCACTCGTGAATTTATATCTTTCTGGCCAAGGTCCTCTCAGAACAGCTCTCAGGAGAGTTTAATTTTCTCTCACCTTTAATTTACCAATCTCTCTGCCCCTGACTTGAGTAGATTGAGCTCTCTCCTTTTTTCTCTTTATCAGTTCAGATGCTCTGGCTGTGTATATTAGAAAACTCTATTTAAATGGCTTGAGTAATGCTGAAAATATATTATCTCACATAACAAGAAGTTTTTAAGTAGGACAGCTCCAGGACTGACTAATCCCACAACTCATCAATCCATGTTCTGTCTGTCTTAAGACTCCGACTGTCTCAAAGTCTTGGCTTTGCTCCTCAGACAAATTTCCCTTTGGAAGCAAGATGTCTGCCACAGTTCCAATTATTGTGTATGGATATGACCACATCCATTTTGTGGGCAAGACACTCCTTAAAGAGGTGAATGCCATAGGCCAGCCTAACACACCTACCGCACTGGAGAGAATAAAGAACACTAAAAACAATCCAAAAGGAAAGAAATGACTCAAATAAGACCCAAGAAGGTGGAGGTGCTAGACAAAGAGCCTTCCCGCTCCCCGATTTCATTCTACAACTGAATACTGGAGGGCTTATTCTCCTTGCCGAGAGTCAGTTGTCAGAATGGCAAAGGAAGGAAGAAGAAAGAAGAAAGTACAAGGAAAGAAAAAGGGAGATAGCTTACTATTCCCCTAGGAAGGCTGCAAGATTCATTAATCTCATTAAACATACATATTTGTAGGACTTACCGCCATAATTTCTCATACTTTCGCTAGTGGCTAAAGGACCACAAGTTAAAAAACAGTGTTCTAGTGATTACAATTCACTACTGACATTTGTAGATGTGCAGTAAGAGTTTAGGATTGTGTGAAGTATGTTGATTTGCGTTTAAGGAAGAAGCAGAACTTGAGCTTGGGCTTAAGAGAGTGGGAGAGAGCAAGGCAGACTCTTTCCATTAACATAGGAAGCAGTATGGAGTGCTTATGCTGCAGAGCACTGTAACTGTGAGGCCCTGCTCCCAGCCTAGCAGCCTTCCTTTGGTGAGAGCAGGAACTAAGGTGGGTGCAGTAGGCATGAAAAGAATGGGATGATATTTTTAAAGTAGCAACTTAAGGTCTTATTGAAAAATTACATTTATGGGAAGAAGAGATGCTATTACTGACAAAAATAGGGACAGGAAGATTAAATTAGAGAGAAGAGGCAAAAAAAAGTAGGCAGAAATTTGGTTATACATGACCTTACAGGCCATGTTAACCATTCTGGGCTTTAATTGAAAAGTAAAAGGAAACCCTGCAGAGTTCCAAACAAGAGAGTAATGTGGTTAAATTTGTTACAGGTAATTCTCTTGCTATACAAAGAATGGATTAGAGACCAACAGACCAAAAGCTGGAAAATTTTGAGGAGATGTTTGTAGTGATCCACCCAAAACACTTTGGTCCTCTGAATACAGAGTGAGTGCAAGTGGGGCTGGAGCTATGCGAACAGATTGGAGAGATATTAAGGAGGTAAATTAAAATGAGTTCTGATGATAGGACAGAGTAGGCGAAGAGGAAGAGTAAAGGGTCAACGATCATGACCAGACTTTTGGTTTGGCCTTTTGTTAAGTAGAGGAGTTGAGAGAAAGGGAGATTACATGAGTAATGGCAGTGGTGAGTTTGTTTTTGGATGTGTTACATTTGACATGACAACGGAGCATCCAAGTGGGAATGGATGGGTGTGTCTGAAATCCAGGCTGAGGTGGAAGCTCTGTAGACCCCAGGATTTAGGGAAGCCAGGTCTGCCTGGAGGCCTGGTGGGATGGCCTTGTAATAATAGATGAGGACTTCTGAAAAGCCAGTCTAAAGTAAAGAGAGATATACAACTTTGGTTCAAGAACTGATCCAAAAAGGAGAGATACATTTTGAGCACTACATGATTTATAAGTCAGCTTATCCTCTGGTTCATCTCAGGAACCCACCCTGTGTTTTGTGGTAATAGGGCTTCAAAAAACAGAATGATAAAACTAAATGTGCTTCCCCTCTGTAACGGCAGCAGACACAGAAAGTAGAAGCCATTGGTAAGCAGCTGGACACCAGAGGCTGAATGATATTCTTTGTGATGAAAGTCCATCAGCCACAGTGGTGATGCTTTTAGGAACCCCTGCACTAGAGAGCAGTGCCCTAGACCTGAGTCACCAGGAAAACTGGGGATGTCGTCAATGAGCGTTGGGGGATAGCAGCCATTTCGGAGATTATCACACAAAGGGCCTTAGAAACATCCCAGGAAGGCCAATTTGTGAAAATATAAGAGGGCCTTCTTGGGGGGAAACTTGCAAACAGCAAAGTAGAAGAGTACATGTGATCCACTCGGCCATCAAGGTCCCATACAGAGCTGTACTTAGGCCAGGCATCATTGAATGAACACCATGAAAAAGGCTCCCTGAGGGAGTGCACCCCAGTAATGCACTACATAGTTATAGGAGCAGTCATATCTAGACCAATATGTTATAACAGACATTTTCTGATCCCTCCACAACAAAGGCTTCTGAGCAAAAGAAAGTCTCTGGATTTCAGGAGCTGCTATCAGCGTATTTATCAGTTGAGCTAACTCAGACCTGCTGAACCTGCTCTTTTCTGGGCTATTAGAGCAGGAGAGGAAATGAGGGGCCTTCCAGATTCATCTCTCCTTAATGATAGTCTATGAATGACACTCTTGCCATGGCAAAGCTTAGCTTACAGGGAAGAAAATAACTGGTGTCTCGTGTAGACTAGTGGTAGGAGGGCAGAAATGATACCTTAGGAGAGTGCAGACTTCAAACCTTTCCATTAAAGAAGGCCTTAGATGCATTGTTAATGCTTTAGAAATTCCTGGAACTCCCTGGAAAGAAAATATAAGGTAGATTGGTTATTAGAAAAAGAAAAAAGAAAAAAAAGCATGTAGGAGAGAGGGGCCAGAGAAATATTCTTTCGTGTCTCAGAAACATGTAGCCTGGGAAAATGGATTATCTGTAAACATACATAGATTGTACAGACAGATACTTAGTTGGTGGATTACACACACACACACACACACACACACACACACACGAAGGGAAGACTTAATCACGTGGTTCCTCTACCAACATGTCAGTAAATACAAATCTGACACTGCTTTGCTTCAAGTAGGTGATAGCTTGACAAGGAAAGGGGTCAGTAGTTTCGTAGTTTAGTTTTATGCTAAAAGCAAAAACTCAGATACCATGGAAACATGTTTACTGTCCTAGTTTTGTTTCTGCATTGAGCTGGAGATGAGTAAAATGAGAAAAACAGAAATCAGTGAGAAGAGAGGAGAGACTAACTCATTTCTGTTTCTTTCCATTTTTGTTTTGTTTTGTTTATATGTTTATAATTTCCCAGAAGGAAATGTGTTTTTGTTTTATACCACCTCAAGTTCTATATCTACATGTTCTCTCCTTCCTTAGAGAGTGGAATTATCTGCAAGGATTAGCAACATACATCCTTTCACTTATAATTGGTAGAACAAGCCCCAATGTATGTGTATGTGCATGTGTACACTTGTGTGTACTCTTAAATCCCAAATTATTTACTAATATTGTAACAGACACCATCAACCGGGTCCCCATACCATTCTCCTCTGTTCCTTTTTATTAATAAATCACATATGGCCCATATACACACGTGAGCAGGCACAGGGCCACCCAGCTGGTCTACATTTCCCAGGCCTCCCCTGCATTTCCCAAATCCTTCCAAGGGAATGTGAGAAGCAGGAATCTGTGCTCCTCCAGGATACTTCCAGGACCTCCACTTTCTGTCTTTCCTTCTTGTCCTGCCTACTGGCCTGTGGGGACAGCTGGAGTAGCCACCTTCTAGAGATGGGCGGCACCTGTTGAGAAAGGCAAAGAGGAACATCTTGTCTGTCCCACTGAACAGAGATGTTACAGCAAAAATTATCAAATAGCTATTTTATTTAGGCTCCTTCAGTTTTAGGCCTCTGTTATAGCAACTTGTACCCTAACTACAAATGCGAGACTACAGAGAATTGCCAGCCTATTGTGTAGCACTCTATCGGGAGAGGTATGAGGTCTGACAATTAAGTTTGCGAACTTGATATCAGAGGGATTATTTATTTGAATTTGAATTTGTACCAACTGGACAAAGAGTTAACCAAGTTTACTATTTGGAAGTGCCGAAAAGGTTGCATGAAAAAGAGAGATGACCTGAACTTTTTGTCAACGATTCATGGCTTTTGCATCACGACAATGCACCGGCTCACATGGCACTGTCTGTGAGGCAGATTTTAGCCAGTAAACAAATAACTGTATTGGAACAGCCTCCCTACTCACCTGATCTGGCCCCAAATGACTTCTTTCTTTACCCAAAGATAAAGAGAATATTGAAAGGGAGACATTTTGATGACATTCAGGACATCAAGGGTAATACGACGACAGTTCTGATGGCCATTCCAGAAAAAGAGTTCCAAAATTGCTTTGAAGGGTGGATTAGGTGCTGGCATCCATGCATAGCTTTCGAAGGTGACTGCAGTGATATTCAACAATGAGGTATGTAGTACTTTTTCTAGGATGAGTTCGTGAACTTAATTGACCAACCTCATACATAGCTCTGAAGTCTTTGGCATGTATTTTCATCTAACTCACTCTACTTCTATGTCTATTTATGTCCACTTTGCTGTGCAAAATTTCAGGCATTTCCTGGCTATCTATATTTTGTGTTAATACTTAAATCTGGCTGACATATTTTTTTAGATCACCAGGTATTAATACATGTTTCTGATTATTTTCTAACATGATATTTTTCAAGCCAATTCACTTAGAGAAATAATCTGTGAAGATACCAAATATGACTCATTACATTAAATCTTTATCTTCTAGAGGTCAGAATGATTGCATGAAATTAAATTTCTGCCTTTCTGGTTGATACCCAGTGATTCTCATTATGACAAGGCTGATAACTATCATCAAAAGAAATGTCTTAATACACAGACTTCCAGTTATTGGCTAGTTTGGTTGAGATAAAACTAACATAATTTTTGCAATGAAATTGTTGAAGACTCTAAGGAATGTTATATAACAATTTTCCTGTACAAAGTTATGATTAATTAGTGTGCTCTATTTACCATTGCTCTTTTCATCTTACTAAGGATTTTTTTTCTCCCCTGGAATATGGTTAGAAAAGCATTATATTTCCTGAAGAGTTAGAGAGTATTTGCCATCTTTAAATTTTAAACAGTTACACACTATTCTTTTGCACTGGAAAAAATCATCAAGAAGTAAGATTGAAGAGCACAATACCTTTCACTGCTTTAAAATTTCTTCTTCTTGTCATAGCTATCCACACTTTCATTGTAAATGTCCCACATTTTGTTAGAGTATCACCTTTAGAAATCCCTATTCAAAATATGGTCATGCCATCTTCAATGGATAATATGTAACACGTTAATGTGTTGACCAAGATGGATTTTAAAGATGATGTACACATCATGTAGTCAGAAGGCATTAGGTTTTGGATCGATACCTTTTTATATTAGGGAATAACAGCCACATCGCTAAATGATCCTACAAGAGGACAGGGAGTCATTTAGGAAGCCCGGGGACATACTGGATTGTGAGGACATCTTATTGGCAGAATTCGGATGGGGACTGGGGCATACAATAGTAATGTATTTCCGCATACAACCATTTTTCTTATTTTTATGGCTGTATGGTGTATATTTAGAAGAATGAGGTAGATACTAAACTATTCAGGGACGGTAGGGCATCAGGTGTCAACTCAAATGGTTCAGGGGGAAAAAATATAAGCTCTCTGTACTAGACTTGCAATCATTCTGTAAGTTTGTGATTGGTTAAAAATATTTTTTTAATATTCAAAAAATCAATACTGATAAAAATATGTTAAACTAAATCTCAATCTTATCAGTGTTATTTCAACTCATTTGTACTTCTCAAATAATAACTTACCACTTCCTTCACGTAATATAGTCTGTGTATGTTGAACTTTGACTCAGTATGATAACAGAAGTTAAGAATACAGAATCTATAAGTAGATTATTTGCCACTTACTATCTGTGTGATATGGGCAAATTATCTCACCTCTCTCTGCTTCAGTGTCTTCATTTATAAACAGTAAGAAAAAAATGAGTGAACATATATAAAGCATTCAATTATTGGCTGCTACATATTTATTGATAAATAAATATTAGCTATATAGAGTCAACTTTTTTACACCTAGGATTTTGAGTTGTTCTAAATATACTCACAATATACTACTAATAATACAATAACACTAATGTATTCTAAATCCATGACTAATAATATCTTTGTCACAATAAGTCACAATTTTCATTTTCCTGACATTAAATATCTGGCTATTTCTTGTAGGATTGGTAACACTATTTTCTCTTTCAGAGTTTTAGAGATCATCTGCAAAGATAGAGAAAACAGCAACATTTTTTCTAGGGAATAATTTAAAAACTGCTTGGAACTGCCAGTTAAGGGCTGTGTGCTTTAGCTCATAACACACTTGGGACAATCCTTCCTAGAGGTTATATGAGCCAGCTTAGACTATGAAAGCAATACTAGCAGTTGCCTGGCATCACACTCTTTTCTGGGAAAGCTGTGTTAATGAAATGCAGTCTCAATTTCTTGGGCTAGTTATTTTTGGTTCATTACCAAAGAAATACAGGTTTCCTGCCCAGAAGCCTTATGCCGAGAATTAGATGACCTCTACAAAACAGGCTCAGCGAATTCCCATGATGTCAGTCCACTGGGCAGTTTTCCGAGGCAGCAGTTCATGGCTGTGCCTTCTTAGCAATATTCCCACAAAATGGGGGAATGGTGGGAGGTGGGAGAGCAACTCTGCCCACTCCGTCCACAACATAAATAAATGAATCACAGCGAGTCTGTCCAGCACTGCCACGAACAGTTTTCTAATGAAAGAATCCCTAGATAATATATTTTTTGAGTAGAAACAGAGTTCTCATGATATGTGGGCTATAAAACTGAAAGTGACAAAGGAATAAGACAAATAAATAAGGAAACAAAAACTCATAGACACAAACCAGAGGAGAAGGGGGTGGTAGAAGAAGGTAAAGGGGGTCAAATATATGGTGATGGAAGAACTGACTCTGGGTGGTGAGCTCACAATGTGATATATAGATGATGTATTACAGAATTGTACACCTGAAACCTATGTAACTTTATTAACTATTGTCACCCCAATATAAAAAAAACCCACAAAACAAAAAAAACAAGCAAAAAAAACCAAACAGTTCTCTGTTTTCTTTCTAGATCAAGCTTTTTCTGACTCAGTAATGTCGATCTCAAAGCAGGAGTTTCATGAGTCAGGGCAAGCAGCCCACAGCGTCATTTCTTGTGAGGCTGTGCCTCGTTAGAATGTGGATTAAGCTCCAAAAGAAGCAGAGGGTGAGAGGAAAATCGCTAGTGTTGCAAGACCTCATTCTTCACTGAGACCCTGGTTTATTATACACACAGCTAATTGGCTTATCCAGTGCTGTCTGTTCTCTTTCCTAGATTGTTAAACTTGAAAATTAGCAAAAGATAAACGCACAAGACTGCATAGGAATCCAAATTTGGTTTTATGTGGAGAGAGGAGAGAACTTGGACCTTACTGGATGGTAAGGATATTCCACTTACAGAAGAGTAGTGCTATTTTACTATCTCTCTGTGCTATGTCTATTAAGCTCTTTGCAAAATAATGTCTCCCACTTAGATGGTAGGCGTTGAGGTTAATGTTTATTTTGAATACGCTATGTCTAGAGCATGTTACACACTGTAGATGTTCAATTGCATACTTGGTACAATTTTTTTATTTCATTCATTAATTCTAGGAAGTTAGGAAATTAGTCGTCAGTCATATTTCTTTTTCTTTCCTAATCTCCGGGATTACGGGCCCTCTTCTGATCTACCTCAACAACTACCATTTGTTCATCAAAGATCTGCTCCAAGTCGTAACTGCCACCGACGCCTTCTCTCCAAGCAGAATAACCAGAGTCACAGAGGCACTGACTCACATATTGGCAGTGCCCATTTATAACTGTTGCCCAGCAGAGGAGGTCAGAGCCAAAGGACCCCAAGCGCTTTGGTGTCATTCCCAAGGTCACCTCTACTGTGGAGCTCCATGCACTAGACTGGCTGCCCCGGACTCTGTGGAATACGCAGTTCACCTAGCGAGCTTCCTTTGCTTTGATTCTCTATTCACTAAATAATCGTTAAGTTATTATTTTGCTTCGCATGTGATTCTTCCTACGTGGAAAAAATGTGTTCGCCATACAATTCAGTTTTTAATTCCTATATTAGTTATTTACCCCCCCAATGAACAAAATCATATTCAGATTTTATACATTGGTTTTGAAGTTGAATATGGATGTGTCCCTGAAATGTGGGCAGTTTCTGAGGCTGCAAGGCTGAGAAACAGATCTAGGCTTCCAAAATGAAGAGTAGCCACCAAGTGAGGTCTTTTTACACAGGCTGGTGGCCTTTCCCGGTGAGCACTTACTCCTCAGCCCACGGCTTTTCATACACTTCACACATGTCATGGTATTTCTCTACATCAATGATGTTGCACCCTCTACCACTGGGCTTCTTGGTCCCAGACATGATTTGATTATCGGCTTGTCAAAAGTAATCTAGCCGCTATCCAGAGGCCATTACGCTACAAATGGCACCTCAGGGGTCATTTCTACAGTCGCCAAACAAGACCACTGCACAGATCATCCACCATTTCAGCTCTACGCACTGTTCACACACAGTGCTGTGTAATCAGCCTGAGTTATGACGAGCACATGACTCCATACGGTTCTAACAGTGCTCAGTCTGACTGCCTGCAAGGGAAAGACGAGCAGGACACTCCATGGCTGACTCTTTTGTTTTACTCATTTTAACTATCGATGAGCTAGACTGCTCGGCAGAAAATCGCATGAGTGTTTTCAGATGATCAGGAAGGCCTCCTGGGGATAAGATTGGCTCAGTTCCTCGTTATCATTCTGCTTTGTCTTAGTCTTAGTTTCAACAACAATTAAACGTATTCATATTTATGTTTTCCCAAATTTATTTGTCCTCCTGGAAAGTAGGTGAGGCAGGTAAGGTAGATAATATTTTTCTCATTTGATTGTTGAGAAAAGAAGCTTAGAAAGGTTAAATGGTTAAACCAAGCTCAACACAAGCAATAAATGATAAGAGCTGAAATTTGAAACCAGATCCAATGATCTATGAAGACATGAGCCATGTATTAGTTTAAACTTTAGAATAGTGGTTCTTGCATTTTACTGTACTTAAAAATCAGGGGAGACCCTGCCTAGATCTCAGACTAGTCCAAGCTGCTAGTCCCTTCCTCCCAAAACAACTGTGGTAAAACAACAGACAGAAACAAAGCAGGAAGTAAAGAGGGGGTGTGGATCTGAATGTCCAACTGAAATATGTGACAAACTTTTGGGGAAACTAACGTGCTGGGGTTTGGGGGTATAGACAGAGCAATGGTAAGACTGGTTGACAAGAGCTTTAAAATCACCCAAATACAGCAGGAAAGAATTTTTAAAAAGAAAACAGAAAAAGAAAGCTAGGAAATATAGAACAAAGAAGTAGGAGTACTGAAATTGGGGTAATAGGCATTACAGAAAAAAAGAAAAAGTCAAGAAGGAAATATTTGAAAAATCAGTGAACGTAAATTTTTCTGAATTAAAGAAAGATAGAAGACTTAAGATTGAAAGACTTTAAAGAGAAACAGGAAAAAAAAAGGAAAATCCCACACCCAAATGTATTACTATGAAATTTCAAAACATGAAAGAAAATCTAAGTTTCTGAGAGAAAGGACAAAAAAATTCTTAGAAGGTGATTTGCTGGGTCAAAAAACATAAGCATTTGTAATATTACTTGATATTGGCATATTGTTCTCCATAGAAATTGCACCAATTTATACTCCCACTAACAAAGTATGAGAGATGCGTGTTTCCCGGCAGCCTAGCCAACACAGTGTGTTATCTCACTTGGAATTTTTGACATTTTGATAAATGGCATTTCAGTATATTTTTAATTTACAATGATATCATTATGAGTGAAGTTTTACACATGTCCACATGTTAAAAAGCCATTTGTATATGCTTTAATATAAACTGTCCATTCATATCTTTTACTCACTTTGCCATTGGGTTTTTGCTCTTCACATTTTTTCTCATTTTGTCATCTGTCTTTTGACTTAGCTTATGGGCAGAAAAGTCTGATCTTCACCTAAATAAAAATTTGAATAAATGTATCTATCTTTTATAATTTCTGAATTTTTGATATTGTAAAGAGGGTCTTCCAACCCCAAGGTTAGAATTCCTGGGGAGTAAACAACAAACAAACAGACAAACAAACACAAATTCCTAAGCACCAACCTTGGAATTTCTGGTTCTGTAATTCTGGCATAAGGTCAAAACTCAGCTTCGGAAATCAATGCTCCAACTTAATACATCCTTATGTTAGATACTCAGCAGGTGATTAATGGTGACAGTAACCCAAATGTCACTAGACATTAAATCATCACTGAAGGTATAACTCTGATTCTCAAAAACTATTAATACCCAAAAAGTAAAGTTGTGATCACTTTGAATACTTAAAGCATTCACAAAAACATACCGTCAAAGGCTGTGGAAAAAAGAAATGGAAGTATGTGAATAAGGTCCCCTTCTACGCTCCCATGAAAGGATACCTCTCACCTCCATTGTAGACACTGCACTTTCTAGATCTTAGGCCACTGAGCAGAGATGGGTTGATAGTGCAATTCAGGCCATACAGAGGGAGAACAGAGGCCGGCAGTTCTAGAAAGAAGGAGTTTCTTCTTTTGTTATTCTCTACACTCAAAATTATCTCCCCTACATTTATTCCATCAATTAGAGATTCACCAATTACTCACCAATTTAGCATAGCAAGCTCCTTCCCCTTCTCTTTATCTCTGTCTTTCTGTTTCCCTCTTTCTCATTCTATTGGGTCTTTAGACATCATTTAGTTCAGTGGTTCTCAATCCTGGCTGCACAATAAAGTCACTCAGGGGACTTTATAGAATTCCCAATGCCTGATCCTCAAGTCAAGCCAATTAAATTAGAATCCCTGGAGACAGGGTCCAACATGCTACAAAATCTCCTGGAGTGATTCTAAGAGGCAGCCAGCATGAAGAGCAACTGAAAGTTCAGTTCACCTCATCTAGTTAATCAATTAACAAGTAGTGAACAGTAAAGAGCAAGCTTAAGGATGCAACAAGAAGTTTGAAAAACCTTGAGAGGTACGTTTAGAGAATGGCACATTTCCAAGGATACCATTTCTGAATTGGGTGCTACAGTAAACAATTTGTTTTCCTAGAGAGCGGCATGAAAAACTTGGGAAAATGTGACATTGTGCTCTGTTATTCACAGTGCCCTGAAAGTTGGTTTCTTTTCATTTCCTATCACTCTAAAAGAGTGAAAATTACAATCTTCCTTTCTTCCTATCTCTTATTTACTCTCTACACTCCCCCCTCGCCACCAAAATATACACATCTTGTTGTTTCTCATGTAGCTTACTTTCCAGACATGAAATAGCAGATATCCAGCAGCTCAGAAATTGAGTAGAATTGATTTTTCAATCAAATTCATTTGTCTAATATTTAAAGACTTTCGTCATGCTGAAGCAATTTCCCTCTTACTTCCTGCATGTTTAAATGTGAATGAATGGGCTAATGTGTGACTTGTATTTCATCTCAGCATACTGGCTGCTGGTATTTATAGCTAACCTTCTAGACAATAACGGCTATTCCCAAACCTAACAATCCCATTCTGTTTACTGCACTCTTTCCCATATCAGATGCATATGTCTTGAAAATAGAATTTCTTTAATTCTAGTCATTTTCCCCATGTATTTTCTACTTTGATATTAAGTCTTTCTTTTCTCCCTTCTCCCACAAAGTAATTTTGCACATATTTCTACTGAGCAATTCCAAATAATTAAAGCACAGCTTTTAAAAATAAATTTTATCTACACAGATTGAAAATATGACAGCACTACTTTGGTTATTGCAGAGAAAGGAAATATACTTGTATATCCCCTATATTTTTGGCCAAGTGTACATTGTACCCATTCTCCTTTAATTTTATATTTTCATTTTGTATCACAATAATCACAGATTCCTATTTAATGTGCATATAACACATTTTTGTATTGGGAACTCTAAATCAGGGGTGTCCAAACTGCGGCCCGCGGGCCAACTGTGGCCCACAATCCATTTTTAATTGGCCCACAACAAATTTCAAAAATATATTTAGTTTACTTAAATAAACCAGGTGAGGCAATACGTACTTCACCTCAAGTGAGTGGCCCAGCTGTTTGTGTATTTTACCATATATGGCCCTTGGTCAAAAATGTTGAAAAAAGTTTGGACACCCCTGCTCTAAGTATAATAATTTAAGATAAACTTACCTAAAAATCAAGCTCTATTGAAACCAAACCAACAAACAAACAAAACATACATTTAAATAGTTGTGGCTTCAAAGTAACAATTGTTTATATCATAAAATGTTCATACTTTTTAAAAATATAGACTACTATATTAGAAAATAATATCAAAATAGAGCTTATCAAATTAACTGCTTTCTAAAGTTTCATTTTACTGATATAAAATGTGATTATAAACTCACCCTGATTAAAAGCTTAACAAAGGTGAACTGGTAATAATAAAACAACACAATGCTTTATTACATTAAAGATAATTTGAGAATTTGCGGGAGTTTTTATTTTCTGGTAACTATCAAAATAATATAATTTCTTTACTAAAAATCAAGCAAAGTTATACAAATTTAGATGATTAAGAGTTTTAAAAGTATCCTCAATACAGGAATAATTTGCTAATATGTTCTCAAACTTATCAGATGTTCTACATTTATGTCCAACATTTAATATATTTCAACATAAAGAGTTCCTATTTACCACATCCTTTTGCTTATAACAGCAATATGTAGCAAAAAATGCAAATGATTATGAATCATTTTTCTTTAGTTCTTTTTCAGCCCATTTGAATGTCTTGCACCATGTTTTATATTCTATTTTCCATGTCACTTTCCGGATAAGAAACGTCTGCTCTGTTTTAGCTTTAACAGTGTGTGGCTCTTAGATAGCATTTAGGGTTAATTGGAATTTTCTGTCTGGTTACACTCTACAGATGACAGAGTCAGTTTCTCAATAAACCAGTGTGATCATTTCTATTTCTGCTCTTCCTCAAGTTTAGTCAGGGAGTCTGACTTTCATCTTTCATGAAAGTGATTGTCAAGTATCAAATTCCTAAGTATAGTAGTTTTCTGGGACATAATTTTTTTTAATGAGAAAAGTATGGCATCTTTAAATGTTTTATAGCACTTTAAAAAATAAATGTGGCTACAAAAATTAAATGGAAAAGTTTTCATAATTAAATAATTAAATTACTGTGCGAGGAATGTGTTTCTTTGGTTTGATGTTTATGTCTATGGCTGAGCTAAATACTCAGCTGAATTAAATAGCATAGAATTTAACAGGAACGTGTGTGACATTCTCTGCTTAGATGTTTACAAATATTTAACAAGAACCTCGCTGGACAATTTCTGAGGAAAAAAGACTTAGAAGTGGTGTTAGACAGGAAGCTTAATGCAAGTAAATAGCAGCCTTGAAAAAAGTGTACGTTATTTTACTACATTAATGGAAGTGTCTTAAGAAACCTACCCTTCTCTTTACTGCTGAGGTTATACCTGGTGTATTCTGTTTAGTCATCACAATTTATGTATTTTTTAAAAAGATGGAAGCCAGGGTTCTTACACGGTGTTCCATTGAACATATTTTATTAACAGCTATTGTATTGGGGAAAAAGAGGTTCTATGGTCAACCAATATTAAATAGATTTCTTCTCTACAGGAATTCCTAATGCTTTTAATATGCTAAGGACATTTTGCCTCTGTGAGAGGATACTGTGTGTATATTTCTTTCAAAAATAATTAATGATACAATTATTTTTTTGTAAAGTGTTTATTAACCTCTGGAAAAATAACTTGACGAACAACTGAATTCTGTAGAACACAGTTGAGAAAATGCTGGTATGGTCCATTGAAACATGATTAAAGGAGAATAACAAGGAAAGCATTCCTTTACTTGTCACATAACCTCCTCATCACACAGGTCCCTTTCTTCTGACCTCTCTGTGACCTACACATTGTATTGGAATTTGACTTATATTCAGATTAAAAAAAAATTATATTTATTGCCTTTTCAAATATCTAAAGCAGACACAAGAACATATTTGCTTACTACAAATTTTAAAGATTTATGATTAAAGGTTAAAATGAGGATATTAGAATGTATATAAACGGTTGAAGGTGACATATTTATGTTTCCATGTTTTCCATCAATGTGGAAAACTTCTATTGGAATAATCGTACAGAGATGGAGTTTGCTGTTGAGTATCTCATGGTTTCAGAGCTATATGAATCTAAAGGTTTCAGTCCCATTTTCTTTGGGAGTATGAGTATGTAGCACAACAGAAAACCATCATTAGCAATGTAGCACAGAGGTCCAACAGATGCCAGATAACCTTTCAATTAGTGAAGTACCTCTAGGAAATATGAAAGATACAAAAGTATCCAGGGCTATAGAGCACCCCAACAGCCAGCCAGTCTAATCATTTATCCGATGAGTGAATTCCCTCTCCCCACTCACTGGTTTGGAGACTGGGGAGGGGACGATTTTCCCCACAGTGACAGTGTCCAAGCAGATGCAGAAGGGCAAGAAAGCATTGTGTAGGACACTGAATTAAGTCATCTTCATGGTCCCTCTTCTAAAATGTTATAACTCTAATGTGAAGAATTAAAATTAATGCAAAATATTAAATAAAATATATGTAATACGATTTTACATATTGCATTTAAATAATCTTACAATGATCTGTGGAAGGCAATTGCTAGTATTATTGCTTTTTTTTTTTTTAATGAAGCGACTTATAAGACTCTCATTCCATTCACACTACACACCCAGACAGGAAATGCTTCAGAGGAAAAATGGAGAAGAATTCATGCTTGACAAACGTCCTAAATTATCAAGGGGGGGGGGGGGTGTTATGTTTAACCTTTTTTGTTTCCTAATCTCAGATCAATAGCTGGTCTGCAGCAGTAATGTTGGAAGGTTCCTGCCTGAAGTTCATGCCACCTTCAGCTTAGCCAGTTGGCAGAGCCTATGTTACTCTTCCCCACCCCACCTTTCATTTCTCAGGTATTGTCAATAATTTTGGAGAGCACTTGAGATTTCCACTTATATTGGAAAAGTGTGAACAGGAGAATCTCCAATGAGTTAGAGGGATCTAGAACAGAGAGAATGTGTGCCTTATCCAACAGGATACTAAAATAGTTTTGGTGTCAGTTGAGATACTAATTCAATAAATACCATATTTCAGAATGAAGGTAAGGCTATGATAGGGGAATTGCAAAGGAGGAGTTCTAAAAGTGGGTAAGTGACTTCTAACCCCTCACCCTTATCCAGGTGGTATAAAAAATGAGAAGGATCTGGATATTGAGAGAGATGCTAGTGTGTTTTGAATCCTTTCTGCTCCCCAGTAGGGAGAGGGGACGGTGCTTCCCTTTCAACCTCAAGTCAATGAATAGGGGCTTTAGGAAATTTCTCAAAGACCTTGATATGTGTTCTTTGTTCAAAGATACCTGGACTGATGACTAACACCTTCCTAAGAAATACAAAGGGACAAAACTATGATTGGTTTGTTGCCCTGGTGTCAAAGCAAAATGTAGTTGTGCTACGTACAAGCAGCTTCCCAGAGTTTGTTGCCAGAGAAGAAAAAGAAAAAAGCTATGTATTTTTCCCACTCACACACTAAGTACCAGAGGAAGCTGGCTTTGGATAGCCTTAGACTCGTGTCCCAGGGGCCTTTCAGAGGGATGGACTTTCCAATCAGAGAAACTCAAGGTATCAGAGGATGCCTCGGGCTAGAGAAGACAAAGGAACCGAGCCAAAATAAAGATGGACTGCCCCTCTTCAAGGACACTGCAGCGAGGAGGCTCCCTAGGGATGGGCTAGGGCGAGGTCACTGAAGAAGCATGAGAGTCCACTCCACCCCGACCCTGTGCCTGAAAACAGATTTCAATCCCACAGAAAGCCCTGCAGCTTGCAGTAGTATCCATCACATAAACACTTATCTGCTCTTTTTTTCCTCTTCCACTTTCATTTGTTCTAACTCTGACTGGGTCATATATCATGGTGTGGTAGGGAGAGGAGGGAAAGAAGCATAGGCCTGAGCTTAGAAAGTTAGAAGTCAACTTTGAATGGAGATTAAAATTGTCAGAATTACACCGGCCTGGAAACATTACTGACTAATTAGAGAAGCTTTTATTACCTAAAAGTAAATAAGAAAAGAATATTTCTGCATGATTCTGCACCTTCATTTGTCCATGTTCAATTTAATGGCTACATCTGTTTCCCCAGATGAGGCGCAGAGCAGCAGCAAGACCCCAGAAACCTCCACACAAGGTATGGTGTCGCAGCAGAAGGACATACATGGTGTGAGCAGATGGAAGGACATCTGATAGTGTCCTGTACTCATCCAGAGGGAAGACCAGGAAGAACACACCAGCAGCAGACTCTAGGATGAATAATTGATAACCGAGACCCAGTTATCTCTATCTGTACCTCTCCTGGGGCAGGAACTTAGGTTTAATCCAGGAAGGCAGGGAGGAAGTGTAACTCAACATAGACTGAGAAAACCATGAATTGACAGTGAGCAGAGTCTACAGTTAGTGGACCAAAAATTAATCTTTTGCCAATCAGCTTGATCTAGAAATTGTTGAGTAATAGGAAAATTAAGTTACATTTCTGGATCCCAACCTGAGAAATTTCTACCCATTACATTCAAAATATCTAAACCAAATCCACCCTTTTTTTCCATATTCAAATACTCTTTTCAATTCATTTTTGTTAGCCTCATTGTTTTAGAATTGCAGTTCTTTTTGAATTCAACCAGTCTAAAGTCTGCATTCAGTCAAACCCCATATCATGTCTTGCTCATGTCTTTGTAGCTCCCATAAAAATGATTTCTTTTTTATTCCTATTGGCACCTCCAAACTATAGTCTATTTTCAGATCAAATCTGTATTAATACAGTAACTTTTGAAGTGATCTCTGACTCTATCACAATCCATCATGCACACCTCAGATGACTTTTCTTCAAGACACGCAAATTTAGAGTTTGAAAGCCCCTTCGGGATTCTTAAGCATCTGGTTGCAAAGTGACATGTTCATACTCAGAGTCTCTCTGACTCCCGTTACCAATATTGTGCTCAATGCCCCTTCCCACCTTAGGTCTCACTAATCCTCTACTCTCCAACCTATTTTGTGGCCACCATACCTCAGAACTGACTTTTTAATTCTTTCCTCTACTTTGCTTCTTACATTTTCTTCCCAATATATTCTCCCAGAATTGTTTAATTGAAATTTTTATTGAGAAAATGGGAGATTCGCACTTAGTCATGAGAAACAATACACAGGAATCCCATGGTTACATTTTGAAAAATTATAGTACAATATCACAACCAAGATACTGACATTTGATACAATCCACCAACCTTATTTAGGTTTCCTGAATTTCACTTGGTGTGTGTGTGTGGTGTGTGTGCATGAAGTTCTATATAATTTTATCATCCATGTAAGTTTGCATAACTACTGACACAGTCTAGATACTGATTTAATTTTTTCACTCAACATCGTTCCCTGGAGAGTCATTCAAGTTAAGCTTTTTGTATATCAATCATACCTTAATAAAGTGATTTATAAATAATTGCCATTTAGTTCATGTTTGTTGACTGTATAAATATGTGCATAATATCCTAATGCATTTTTTCCAAAACTATTTGCTTTAGATATCTTTTGACATTCGTTTTCTTGAATAGTTCATGTTTCCTGATTTCATGTGAATTGAAAATACTTATAAAATACTCTTTCTTTTATCACCATGACACCTCAATACTTAAACATATCAGGATAAAAACAAACATTTCTGTGGGAAGAATTATTTTGCAGCTCCCACACAAAATCTTGGATGTAACCCAGCTGGCTGATATGTAGCAGAAATAGCACAAGCAGGGGACAGGGAAGATCTCAGATAAGGAAACACAGAAGTACATTCTCATACACCAGGCTTCTCAACCCTAGCCCCACAGGAGAACCGTCTGGTGCACTGTTCAAAAGCATTGATGGTGGGGCCCCACAAAAGATCAATCAAATCGTAATCTTTGGCGTGGATTCATTAAATCCAGAACTGATATTCAGCCAAAATGACTGTTTCCACTTGGCATCCAGCATTCATTTTGATTGGACAGTGCCCAGGTCTTATCAATTTTATAATATTTGGAACATCACCTCTAATTATATCACACATTACATGACATCCTGGAGTTAGATAGACTATTTAGCCCTGCTTCTGAAATTTGTATCCGAAAATTAAAATAGAATTCTGATGTCTTTGTGAAATAGCAGAACAGACAACATGAAGTGTAAAATCCCTTCTACATAAACCACCCACTCCAAAAGTCTCCTTCCAGATTACCAGTAATAGTTGAAATCGTAGACAAAGCCCCAGTATTTCTTTGTAGTCTTTTTTCATGTATTTATTGTAAGCAAACATTTATGTAGACGTGTTAAGTACTCTTCAGTACATTCTTCAGTCTAGTCTAATGAAATTCCTCTAAGAAGTTTTGACAAGCATTGCTGATTACCTTCCAATATCCTTCTGCAACTCTTTCTTCCTAAAGGAATTTCAATTTATTTTGAGGTGGCAGTGTGTCTAACTAAAATCTCAATTTCCTAGCCCAGGTTTCCTTGCAGCTAAGGATAGCCATGTAACAGAGTTTTATGGTTAATGATGTGAAAATAGGATACCAGGTGGGCAGTCCAGAAAAACAACTGTCTTCTAATAAAATAGTGATCAAATTAATCTTGTGTGCACCTTTTTGTCCATCACTTTATCCCATTATGCTTGCCTTCAGTACAGACAACATGAATGAAGGTGAGGCAGTCACCTTGTGACTATGGTCTATACACTATGGATGATGGAACAGGAAGCTAGAAAAGTCTGATTTCTTAAGTGCCTTCACTGGACTTAATCTCAATGCCCCTGTCACTTGGTTATTGAGTAAAATAAACCACTTATGTGTCTGGGATTCTGTTATATGGAACCAAATGTAATTATGACTTATAGAGTAGTTAAAGTCACCTACAAAAAGTAGTTTCTGCATAAAAGTATATGAGCTACTTGCCCAGATTCCATAAATTTAGTTCCTTAACCGTCTAATTTAGAGGTCTGGTCAGGATGGTGGAGTAGGTAAATACATAGTGTGCTTACCTCCTTCCATGACTACATAAAAATTACAACTAATTATAGAACAACCATCTCGGAGAACACTTGAAGACTAGCTGAACAGAACTGCTATAACTAAGGATATAAAGAAGAAGCCACGTTGAGACTGGTAGGAGGGACAGAGATGTGGAAAAGGATGGTCCCACGTCCACGTGGGCAGTTACGAATTGGGAGGAATAGCTGGTTTGTTGAGGTTCCCCTGAGGAGCAAGGGGTCCCAGTCCCACACTGCGCTCCCCAGCCCAGAGCGCCAGTGCCAGGAAGAGCGGTCTCCACTACAGCTGGCTGTGAAAATCAGCAGGTATTCACCTGGGTGAGACTGAGGGCTTCCATAGACCCAGGTGCCTTCTTAAAGGGTCCGAGCACAGACTCACTCACAAGCACTGTCCCTAAACTCCAGGGAAGGGACAGCAGCTCAAAAAGTACCAGGTTGGTACAGAGAGAAACTGAATTGTCTGGCTGCAGGAGAAAGGCTATAGGAGTAGCTCTCTCCTAAAAAGAAGTGCTGGCAGGTGCCATCGTTCCTTTGTTGAGCCCTCCCCACACACAGCCTGCAGGCACTGGCAGGTGCCAAATCTGAGTTTCCATAAACTTAGTTAATAAAGCTAAGGCCAACTTGGTGATTTACTAAGACCCCAGTCGAATACACTAGAGCACCAGTAGAAAACTCTTTCAGTGGCTGTTCCTCACAAGCTGCCAGCCTCCACCTGCACTGAGGACTTTCCTAAAATTTCTCAAATGTCCACAAACTCCAAACAAGTGGAGCTGGACTCGTATTCCGTGTACCTCTTGCTAAGTGGCCCCAAGCCCGGCACTAGTAGCATCTGGTCCTGGTTCACAGCATAGCCCCTCCCAGACTCCTCCAAGCCTAGCACAGGAAGCTACCAACGGCAGATCACTTTGTGGCTCCTCCCAGGTGGCCCCAGGCTGGACACAGGCAGCCGCTGGCCTTGGCTTGCATTGGAGCCCCTCTCAAGAGGACTCAGAGCCAACACACATGGTGGCCGGCTTCAGACCACTCCATAGCATCACGCAATTAGTGCCACCAAAGGAGTATTGCAAGGAATGTTAGAGGGACTTTTTCAAGATGAAAAAAAAATCAAAATATGAACAATAAAATGGCAATAACTATGTATCTATCAACAATTACATTCAATGTAATGGATTAAATGCTCCAATCAAAAGGGTGGTTGAATGAATAAGAAAACAAAATCTTACATATACTGCCTATAAGAGACTCACTTCAGATTGAAAGACACACACAGACTGAAAGTAAAGGGATGGGAAAAGATATTGCATGAAAATGGAAACAAACAAACAAAAAAGCTGGAGTAGCAATACTTATACCAGACAAAATAGACTTTAAAACAAAGGCTCTAACAAGAGACAATGAAGGACCAAGTAATCCTACGTGTGGGTATTTATCCTAAGGAACCCAAAACGTTACTTTGAGGGAACATGTGCATCCATATGTTCACTGCAGCATTGTTTACACTGGCCAAGATGTGGAGGCAGCCTGGGTGTCAGTCGATGGAAAAATAGATAAAGAAGAGGTGGTATATATATATATACAATGGAATATTACTTGGGCATAAAAAAGAATGAAATTTTGCCATCTGCAACAACCTGGATGGATCTAGAGGGTATTGTGCTGATTGGAGTAAGCCAGACAGAGAAAGACAAGTGCTATATCTACATGTGGAATTTAAATAACAAAACCAACCAACAAACAAAACAGAAACTAACTCATTGATACTGAAAAGATTTTGATGGTTGCCAGATGAGAGAGGTTTTGGGATAAAGGAAAAAAGGGAAGGGATTAAGAAGTACAAATCGGTAGTTACATACATGCTACAGATAACCTCCCTATTATATATATGGATTACCCAGGTGGGCTCGATGTAATCACAAAGGTGGAAGAAGGAGACAGAAGAGGGAGAACTAAAGAGATGGCAGTATGAGATGGGCTTGGTCTGACATTGTTGGCTTTGAAGATGGAGGAAGAAGTCAGGAGCCCAGGAATGCGGTGGCCTCCAGAAGCTGGGAAAGGCAAGGAAACAGATTCCTCCCACCCTCCCACCCCAGAGTCTCCAGAAAGGATCGCAGGACACCTTGATTTTAGTCTAGTGAGACCCAGTTGGACTTCTAATCTACAGAACTGCAAGGTACTGTATGTGCTGTTGCAAGCCACTGTATCTGTGGTAATTTGTTACAACAGCCATAGCAAACAAATACACTCGGCTGCCTGGAGGAGCCATGTGTAGGTGAGATTCCGGCTTACTGCCAGTGTCAACCTGCAGACATGGCAGTGGGGACACAAGACATGTGAGCTGATGCTAGTTGCTCTGGTCTCTGCGTTTCCCAGGCCTCAGGCAGGAGCTGCACCCACAGTGCCTTTCCCAAATTCCTGACTCACAAAATTGATGAGTATAATAAAGTGATTGTTTTTCCAACCGTAAAAAAAGTACAAATTGGTAGTTACAAAACAGTCATAGAGATGTAAGGTACAGCATAGGGAATATAGGCAATAATATTGTAACAACTATTATAGGTATGGTGTCAGATGGGCACTAGTCTTATCAGGGAGATCACTGTGTAACTTATATAAATGTCTAATCACTAGGTTGTACACCTGAAACTAATGCAATATTGTACGTCAACTGTTATTAAAAAATTTTAAAAATAACTCTACTTTCTCAATGATTATCTTCTTTTATCTCAATCTTTTATCTCATCACTGCCCACCTGTTCATTTCTCTACCCTATCCCTATAGCTTGATATATGATCTGATTTTCTCCAGTTATCCTTTCACCTTTCCTCTTTGGTTGTAGCCTTTTGCTCACAGGTCTTAGGATAATATTCCGCATCACCAAATACTTACATGCTTCCCCAGTAGATTGCGCCCTACCCGTCTGTAACCAGGATTGAGCTATCACCCTCTGGTTTTAATAGTTTACTGTTCCACAAACATCACATTCTACCATGCCCACCTCTCCCTGACACGTTATTCCTTTGTTGTAGACTGAATGCTCACCCCTCTCTTATCTAGCTGATTCCTAGTCTTACTGTAAGTCCTCAAATAATCTGTCTCCCCATCAAAATAAAATGTTTTTTCTTTGCGCTCTCATGGAGTTTCATATATCCTTAATTTGAATTTCAATTACTTTTTTATGCAGCTATCCACTTACTATATTATGAACACCTTGAAGAAAAGAACAGTGTCTTATTAATATTGGTGCTCTACCTTCCATACATACTATGTACTCAATAAATATTTGTTAAATTAATATTCACTGTCAGTATCCATACCTAAAGGAAACCAAAATGCATAAAGTAATATCATTCCAACCTTTCATAAAGTAATATCATTCCAAACCTCAAGATTCAAGAGTAATTATATTTGTCTACATGGAATTTTCAGGAGAGTTCCAAACCTCTTAAGTCATAGCTAACATTAAACTTTTCCTTAGGCAGGTATTTATCCATCTTTGATATTTTATGCATATAGTTTATCCAGAATGCATACACAACTGCGAATATATACAAACACACAACACAAAATCCCTTCTGGTTACAGGAGAGAAAAGGACTTTCCTGCTTAATAACTCCATTCCCTAACTTTTGTGGCACTACCCTAGGTATTTTAGTTTGGGTTCCCCCAGAAGCAGGCTCTGAAACAAGGATTTAAGTGCATATAATTTAAATTGGAGGTGATCCAGCAAACACTGGAGGGGAGTGGGCCATGAGTCAGGGAAGGGAAGGAGGCCGAAACAAGGTTCATTATCCAGCAAGTGACCACCTGGGCATCTGTGGCTCAGTCCTCCTGGGCAGCTTTGGAAGACAGTGTGACACCCGACCCACAACTACACCTGCAGTTGGGGGAAGCCGGAGTATTTGATCTCCAGCTCACAACGTTATTACCTGAGGGCCGTTCCCAGAGATAGCAATGTTTTGGCATTTCTGGCCTGCTCACACCTGGGTTGAGAGAAAGCCCTCAGGTAAAAGTTGCAGATGTTTGCAGAAGGAAGCCTTTGGCATGAACTGTAAAAGTGAATGCCAAGAGATACGGGTGGGTCAGTGACAACATCTGCCTCCTTAGAAAAACTCGAATATACGTAAAATAGTATGTTCTCTAATCACATTCCAAAAGTTCCAATTTACCAAAAGGCATTTTTCACATGTTGTGATTTGGATTCTAGGACAATATTTAAGTGAGAATGTTAAGTATTGAAATAAGACTATTTAAGTAAAGTATTGACAGAAGAAAGGCTACATGGAGAAGACTACTTGACTGGAAAGAATGTCTGAAGAAAGAGGTGAGAAAGTCTAGAATGACTAGGAGAAAGTGTAGCGCTCTCACCGAGTTCTAGACTGTTGTACAAGTCCATGTTCGTAGGCTCAAAATGTAGAACAAGGACGTAACGTAAGTGTAACCACAGTTTGGACACCCGCAGTTCGAGTGTACAGTATTTCCTCCCTCTCTTCCCCCCAATGACAGATACATTCCATAATGTACTTAAACCCCTTAATACTTGGATGGGGGAAAGTCCCTCCCTCTTGATTCTAATGTTCCTCAGAAACATGTTCTGGAACGAACACCCAGACCCAGAATAAACATGCCCAGCTCCCACTGACCTAACTACATGCAGAGGCTGGCTCTTTCCATTCTGCTGTTTTTTTTTTTGTGTGTGTGTGTTTTTTTTCAGGAGAATTTTACCATATTCTAGCCCTAGGTCTTGATCTGAAACAGTTGAAGTCACATTTTAAAAATCTTCCTAAATTTGAACATCGAGAAGAAGCTGTTGGATACCTTAGATACCCCCTTCCTTCCAGAATGTCCCTAAACCTGCCCTGCACAAAGCTCTCCTCAGAACACTGCATCATGCAAAGAGGAGCTTCTACTAAATCATGAAATGGGGATGAGGATGGACATCCCTCTACTCTCTTTCTCCTGGATCATTTTCTGAAATGGTTACTGCCATCATGATTGCTTGCTTTTCCAAATGTGCCACTGATAAAAAGGAATGGCTGCAGTGCTTCTATCCCTTGAGGGGTTCAAACTAGATCACACTTGTCAGAAATGTTCTAGAAGTGATTTATGCATCAGAATCAAATGACCAACAATCTTACCTTCCAATTTGGAGACTGTGTCTTGATCTATGAGAATTTTCTAGCTTGTTAAAATTGTATTTTCTTTGGGGGAATTGTCTCTGCATTAAATTGTATAAGCAATGCTTCCATTAGGCCAAAGTAGTACTTTCTCATCACATCGTTTTTTTGTAAAACTAAGCTATCCAAGGGGAAATGGTGCCTCATTATCTGAGCTCATTATCTTAGTCCCAAACTCAGCATTAGCCTCAGAAATACTTGTGTGATTGTGCTGGGGGTTGACAGATGGCTGATAGGCAAATGCCCAGCTTGTTGCAATTCTGATAAAGGAAGCCTGGCCCACATATTCACACAGCCAGACTCCTGACAGAAGGGTCCACAAAGCAGTGGACGTGGCATCTCCCTTTCAAACTGCCACATGCTGCAAACAAGATGGTGGGATGGAATGTTACATAAAACATTACCCAAATGCCCAGGTGAAAGATATCGAATGCATTAAATTCATTATAGCACACATCTCTTAAAATTAAAAAGAGAGAGAGATGGGAAAAGAGACAGAAAGAGGGAGAAAGAAAGAGAGAGCACGAGAGAGCGAGAGACCGAAAGTCAGTTGTTTTGGAAATAATGAGAGTTCTACTGAATTGAATCCATTTTGTTTCTAGTGTAAGTGTTCATAGATTCAGCTTTCATGTTGCAAGGCCAAGCCTATTCCTGGATCTTATGAGATAAATTCAAGCCATTCGGGGTTTAGGCATGTTGTCCAAAGTTAGTTAGAAAAGCTGTGATTTGTGTCTAAATAATACCAAGGACTCCTGATACAAGCTTCTATTCATGGTCTCCAAAGAACATGTATTTAAGTCGCTGTTGTAAATGTTGCTTTGTCCAGACTGGTTTTAGCAGTCTGCAATGATTGTTCCCTTGTGCATATCGCATTTAAAATTTACTCAGCGTCCATTCCTCTTACCATTAAATAATTCCGTGTTCCAGCATTGAACATGGGGGTGCATGTTCCATTTCATTAATTAACACGCTTTATATTTAAAAGTTAGAAATATTTAACAAAACATTTACATAAGAATATTTTTGAAAAGCCCAATATTCCAAAAAGTTGTGCTATAAATTGATCTGCAATTCAGTTCTTTTGTGGAAAGATATTGCCTCGCTTCAGGGATCGCTAAGAAAACTGTCTTCATGTAAAAATATGAGATTTATTTTGAAACTTTTTTTTTTTAACTTTAAATTGAGCTCATGGACATTAAATGAATTCCCAGGAAATACAATTAAAGTAGTGGCTACCCAGCAGAATGACAAAATTAGAAAAGCAAAACCATGCAGACAAATTTAACCCCTATGTTTTTGTTGCTTAAAACAGGAGAGCAAAAGCCCTGTCAACAGAAGAAAGGTCTGCTCTGGAAACTTTCTTCTTCAGGGGCTTTCTACTTGTTCAGTTTGTGGACTCCAGTAAACAAGACAGCATCACCATTGAGGCTGGATTTAATGTTAAGTGCTCCAGAAATACCTGATATGGTGCATAGCTGAAGTTTCCTTTACTGAGCCCCTCTCCCTCTTATGTTGAGGTCACCTACTTAGTTTTCCCCTTCACCCCTCCACACTACTCTAATATATTTCTGCCAGGACTGGTACTATCACCGTATTATCTTGTTGCCCTAGCCACATGGCCCAAAACTCAGACTACATCAGTTTGTTTTACAAATTGTAACAAGGAAAAGATATTTTCTTCTCCCCTGGTAGGAAATCTAGGATGACGTGAGTTCTGAATCTGTGGGAAGCTGTGCCTTTGTGTGTGAAGAAAGCTGCTGAGGAAATGAAAACAAAACACAGAGGAGAGAAAGACAGACAGATAGATGATAGATAGATAGATAGATAGATAGATAGATAGATAGATAGATAGATAGATAGATAGATATTATGTGATGTTCAGTCCTGGATTCCTATTTCCCCCAAAGTTCTGCCTTCAATGCCGGTTGGCTTCCTGATAAAAATTCCCCCTTTTGGGTCAAGCCAGTTTAAGTTAGTGTGCAATAAATAAGTTACTTGCAATAAAGAAGCTCTGAAAAGTCCTGAGCAGTATTCTTTGTGTGTGGTGATTGATTGATTGATTGATTGGAACATGTCACAGCTTGGTCAGAGAAAGTAAATATACATCCAAAAATACATGCTATATTCACCTTTTACTTATCATTTGTGACCCACAGAGTTGCTCCACCTACTACTGCAATAATGACATGTGTCATTTATATCACAGGAAGCACCCCCTCCCCCCCCCCCCCGCATCTCTATCCACATTTAGTTCGAAGAATAGCTCAAACCAGACTCACACAGTGATTTCTTTGTCCTGGCTTCTGTATATGGTAAACAACAATAGAATGTACAGAACTACAAAAAACAAACAAACAAAATAGAACAATTCTGTTTTACAACTTTTATAAGTCAGATCATTCTGCTAATCAGCTCTTAAGCATGTCTGAAATAACATGATTCTAATGTTTTGAAAAAGGTTGTCCAATGCAATACTCAGGACTGTCTGAAAATGACCCTGAGACTCTCTTGGGTTTCCCCGGGCAATGAACTCTCTGAGACTTTGGGCTGTTGGCAGTAGTGAATGAGCCCAAATTCGGCTTTCTCTATAACTGGTGGGACTTCCTCCTCCTGGCAGGAATTACCCCTCTCCATAAGCCCCACACTCGCCTCACACTGTGGGACAGCTGCATTTCCCAGAGAACGGTTAGAGACAACCCATCCCTAAACTCTGCTTGCCCAGCACCCCAGTGAACTAGCAGTCGCTCCCACTGGAAAGGTTGCTCTCACACTCACCCTTTAAGGAGAGCAAGACAGAGAGGCGGCATCCCTTCCCTGTAATATATCCTTGTGGCTGGTCCAGCAGAGCGCCTGGACCTCACCATACTCACCATACTCTTGCTGGGGAAAAGAAATGATAGATTGTTGCATGTCCTCTCTTTTTGCTGAGCATGCTTTGCGAGTTTTGAAAATCTGCTCCTTCACAGACAGTGTGTGACACTGTGGGATGCATCTTAAGCCTTGTTACATTGCAAATGGAAACCAACACCTACCTGCTCTACGTATCATATGGTGAACTGGTACCCACGACACACATCAGTGTTGGTTCTTCTTAACCACTTATCTCTGAATTGCATGTAAAGAATGAGTATTAGCCTAGCTGATTTTTATGCCTGAACTTGAACAGAAAAAACTCCAGGACCATGTCATAGCTGAACTATGTAAACAAGATTTGAACTAAAGAGATCTGCTCATATCTGCCACCTCTTGGAAAAACTGAGTATCTGCTCTGATGAATTCAATTCAGCAGATAGACTGTATTTCTGCAGCACAGTGTCCTGGGCACTTAAATAGACCTTTGTATGTTCATTGATATTACATCCTGCAACAGCTAGCTTGTTTTATGGCTTGATATTTTTTCACATCAAGAAAACTAATGCTGGATCTTTTCAAAACAGATAAATAGTTCTATACTAGGGGTAGAAATACAAACCTACCAGCTCAGCAGTTGCCTCACAGTTTCAGAGTGGAACCAAGTGGGACCTGCTTGAACACTAATGGTCAGTTTGGATCTTGGAGACACATAACCAAATGGACACACTACAATGCTCGGAGCTACCAAACCTGAGAGGAACCTGAAGTTGAAGAGGAGCCAGGCCTGCAGGGAGCACCCAAAGTCTAGATTCCCTAAAGTCAGTCAGTTGTCAAAACCAAAGGTGAAGCATAGAACTGGAAACAGATGACAAAGCAAAAGGTCAGCAGGACTGACATTCAGGGAGGTATAAGTGAAGATAGGATACAGAGGGAGTAGGAACAGAGAGCGGACGTCCAAGACAACCACTGCCGACAGAGCTGCTTTTGTTTTCCAGAGGACCCGGGATACATGAGTCAGACTGGTTGGAAAGTTCAAAGCCAGGGCAGACAGCAGTAAATGGAAAAAAAAAGATTCTTCTTGCATGTATATAGCACCTAAATTATTAACTTTTCTTGAGGCTATTTCCCAAATTGTTGAAAATACAAAGAGGTGCTTTTTGTTTTATCCTCTTGAAGGGTGCAGAATCTATAGCACAAACCATGGTTTTAAAAAACTGTGTCAGGCAACATACATGAAAGGTATAAAGCAAATATGTGGTGAATGGCAAGATGAAATCGTTGTCTCTGAAGTGGAATGTGGAAGCTAAGGCATAGGATCTCAAATTTTGAAATGATAAAGCAATTTTCTGATAAAAGTTTTATAAAGCATTTTCAAGTAAAGTGAGCTTCTGTGTCTCTGGTCAAAGACCATTTACTCATTTTTCTCACCCATTTCATGAAATGGTTTGAACTAATGTCAACTCATTAGCTCCCACTGAGAGCTAATTTTTCAACCTCTGTTTTTGAAATATGTTTCACATATTTTATTTATCAAACACTCACTCTGTCCCTATGTGTCAATCTTCTAATCTTCTAGTAACATTAAGACTAAAGTTTGTAAGTTAAAAAAATAATTGAAATAGCTAAAGTGAATGCAAATAATAGTTCAAGAAAAAAAATCATGAAAGAAAAGAACTACAGTGACATTCATTGTAACAAGTTGTTATTTGCATATGTATTCAAAAAATATGTACTGGACACTCACTCTGTGCCAAGCACAGTTAAAATCCCAGGGGAGTCATCAGGGGACAAAAATGGAGGCAGATAGAGTACAGGAGGTAGGGAATTAATAAAACATATATAATAATAGTAAATTGTATATAATAATATATAATAATGTAAAGTATATGTCTAATAATGTAAGACATACAGTAATGGTAAATGTAGTGAAGGAAAAATAAGTAGGCTAAGGGCACGGCAGGTGATAGAAATGCCACTTTAGATGTGGGTTCGTTGGAAAGCAAACCTAGAAGCAGTATGTCATACAGGTTAAGGGCTGGAGATCGAGCAGCAAACAGACCTGGATTTTTACTCCCACCTTGATAATGTGTTAGCAGGCTATTGTGTCTCCCTCAAGTTCAGTACCCTAATCTGTCAAGGGCAGATAATCAGGGAACATTCTCCATTGGGCTGGTGTGAGTGCTGAAGCCAATGCCTGACATGGCAATGCCCCATAAATGTTCATTCTTATTATGTGAGATTAGAAAATGTGATTTGTTTGAAAACAATAAAGCATCCATACTGTGCCTCTTTACTGAAATAAGGAAGCTCCTTCAGCAATCATGGCACCGTGATCACATGTAAGACTCTAACAAACAAATTAGAAGCCAACTGCCCGGAGCGCATCTTATCTCTCTGTTTCTCCAGTGGTCAGTGGACCCACTTGTTTCCTATTAACGTCTTTTCCTTGGGGTGCTCCTCAGCCATTTTTACTGACTGTCTCTACCCTAGCAAAATGAAGTATATAGTTGTTTAACTGCCAGAGGTTACCATTGCCATTTTATTTGCCTGTCTCACTTCCAGTACATGAACATGTTTTTCTACTGATTTTCTAATCTGTCTTCCGACCAGATAATGCTACATCCTACACCCAGTGGGGATAATTAAAATAAGACATGGGAAGCAATAAACTGGTTTGCATATAAAAAAAAAATCTGCACATATAAACAGAATTCCCAGATTGGATTCTTAGCAGCATTGCCATGGATAATAGATGTGACCTTTCTGAACTGATGGAGCTTCTGCTTTTGCAGACAAGAACATCTGATAATGATGGGAGATGACAGCAAACACAGCCCCTGCCTGTGGCTCATGCCTGACTTCACCGGTACCTGGGCACCACATCAACCAGGAGTATTACTCACCTCAATTGCCTACTCCCCACATTCCTTCCCACATGACCTGGTTATTCAGGTTACCTGGGGGATCATCCAGAAAACTACTTTATTACATAAATGAGAGAGATGAAGTGACGTGGGACAAGTCTTCATTGGTGAGAGGATTAGAACTAAAAATCAAGTTGCCTGATTCCACATCCATTTATTTTACATTCTGCTTCCCTGATCTGAATGAGGATGACAAACTCATCCTACAAGATAAGCAGGAATATGTTAACAGAGAAGGGACTGATTTTTGCAGAACACGGCTCCTTCTACAAACCAGCCACAAATGCCATCAACACAGACCATATGTCATTGTAATATTATTTAAATTTATCCTACTTTTATAAAAAATGTATAGTAATACAAAAATACCAGTCTTAACATTTTGATCAATTTAACAGATAATGGGATCATATGTAATGGGTAACAGTACCAAAGACTACAACAAATCCTGGAAAAACCAAAGCTCTAGTGAAGAAATTAGAATGTGTCAGTATGTTTTTTGTAATTGTATCATTCCAAAATAAATCACGTATGGGATGGGGTTTTATATAGAATACATCTGGTGCTTGAATCCACAGCAGCCTTTCTTTCATGTTTACTTACATGTGTGCAGAAATTGCTATGCATTGCATCTCCCAAAAGAACACAATATGAATTCCTGATGACCATTTCAATAGGGTAACCCTATACAGGAGGCACCCATCGTCACAAACAAAAGCAAACCAAGAATTCGAACTCCGTGTGCATCCACACACATGCAGTTATTGACGAAATTCATTCAGTTCAATATTGCTTGAAAAATATAGGTTAAAATGTTATTTTTCTTCATTTTGACATAACAAGTGGCCTTGATTCAAAAGCAAACCTCTTATACTCATGCAAGAGGAGCCTCTGCCCTGGGTCCTGGACATAGATGGTCCTGCGTAACATAAACACAAGCAAAAACGTAAATGGATCTAAGACCTCCTGAGTGCTACTGCCACTCAGACTCACTCAGTGCTGCTACAGAACTGCCTGGAACTCTATTTAGAGTGTTCTAATGATGAATGTTAACGTTATTCAGGCCTCAGACATGGTTATCACACCGCTTGCCTTGTATTCCAGAAACAAAAGACAACCACGTATGAGGCCCGTGAGATTGGTGGCCTTTTCCACTGCAGGAACTGGCGGTGAACATTACTCCAGAGACGAGAGTGAGTGGCGTGAGCCTTGATGTAATAGAAAGGACAAATCAATTTGCTACTTAGATCCTTCCTCTTAAGCAGCAGGCATGCAATAGAGTCCTACTCAACAAAATACAGAGCATCCACTTCTAGGAATACATTATAAAGCAAGAATTCAGACCATGATTTAACAAAAAAAAATAGATTCAAGAATTTTCTTACCAGAGTACTTATATTTTTAAAAAGGAACAACCTAGATTTCCAACAATAAATGTGTGGTTAAACATAAGTATACACCAATACGATAGAATATTGTGATCAAATATTTTTAAATTGTGTTTTTAAGAAGTATTTGTTGACTTAAGTTAATATTCAGAGGGAAAAAAAGAAGACTATAAAAGATGGGTGTTTCAAGTGATCCCTAATTTTTAAAAGTATTTGTATATTGTCAAAAGAAATTCAGAGAACTGTACTTAATATGAGTATTTTACTGAACAAGAAACAAACGGCCAACAGGGCAACTTGAAACCTGAATGTGGTATGAAGTTCAAATGCATGACAGTATATGATGGTCTATACTCATAAAGTAAAAATGAGGAAGTTGTTTGTTCAACTTTTGCAATTACTGGTTATTACAATGAAGGTTACCAAGTGGCAGGGGATGGTTAAAAGTGATTATCTTATATTATTTTAGGAAGATGACTTTAGTTTCATTTATGATTATTAAAGTCATTGATAAGAAATAACCTAAGGTTTTTTTATGCTTATTAAATAAGTTGGACTAAGTTTAGCCTATGTAGCTTAAATGGTTTTGTCTGCTTGGGGAATCTTCAAGCCTGGTCTCCATTTTATTTTATTTTTCACAATATGAAAAGAAATGCATCAAAAAATGTTCATAGTAAGTGTATCAGTTTTAATGAGTTAGGTCAATCAATAGTACTCAGTTAACAGACACTTAACACAGAAGAATAGTTTCTGTTAATTCAATAAAACTTCTGGAGGTAGGCTATAATAACATTGGTTCAACAGCTCAACTCTATCATCAATGAACAAAGCTTTTTCTAGTTTTCTATTATGTTGCTCTTAGCCTGTTTTGGCCTTCAGCTTGTTGCTTCATGGTTGCAAAATGGCGGCTGCAGCTCCACGCCTAACATACTCACAGGACTACATTTAAACAAGGAAGTAAGATGTGTGCTAGCAAGAAAAGATTTCCCCTAAATGCAATCTTCTTTTCAGGAAGCAAAATTTTACCAGAACCCTCAGAAGACTTCCCCAGAACTGAGTCACATGCTTAAACATGGAAGAACAATGGTGTTGCTCATGCTTGCTTTAGACTAATTATGAATCACTCCCCTGAGGCTGGGCATATTGTCACTTAAAATCTGGTTTATTTTAGAAGAGATAAAATGGAAATAACCATTGGGTAGGAAATCAACAGTATATCCCAATAAGAATTATCACTAAATAGAAGAATTATAGCTGATTTTTACTCTCTCTCTCTCTCTCTCTCTCTCTCTCTCCCTCTCTCTCTCTCTCTCTCTCTCCATATATATATAAAACCATATATGTTTGGAGATATACATTATATCCATATATGTTTGGAGGTAGATATATCCAAATTTTCTACAAAGAACATGCATTACTTTATAATAAAAACATGTGTCTTTTCTTCAAAAAATACCACCTAAAGAATTCCTTCAACCTGATGACAAATGCGTAAATTAACTGGCCCAAGAGCCCTCAGGGGTCACAAAAACATAATCCAATAAACTTGCAAAAGCCTACTATGGCTGCACTGCTATTTATGACCACAAATCAAATTGATCTGCTCCATATGATTTAGGATATAACCAGGGGAAATGTGTGTCTTACTAAATTTAAGGAACGACAAAATGATGAGGTAAATCCAAATCTAAGGCAAGATCACGATTTATACCAACAGAGGCCTCAGGTCCATGCAAATTACTTCTCACCCAGCTGGTTATTCCCTCCTTTGATGGCTGATATCTCTAGGTTTCAGATTTCCTAGGCAATGTAGCCAATGTTTAAATCTAATGAATATTTTTAAATAGACCCTGCAGGAAAAATGAAAAGAGAAAAATCCCAGGGAAGAGTTTCACAGCAGTTTGAAAGCAGCAGTCCAATTTGAGCTCCATGATCTTTGCTGCCTTTGGAATAATGGATTTGTTATTATCAAGAGCAAGGGAAGGCTACAAAAGCAATTAAGAACTCGTTTTGAAAAAATCCATTTAAATTTCTTGCTACATGGTCAAATAAAACAAGAAATATGGTAATATTTATATTTTTAAATATACCACAGAATACATAGAAATTAGCATCCATGTCCTGCCAAGGTTAATATTTACTTACTCCTTAAATCCACTTTCCTGTTATTATTCCTGACTGTGAATTTTCTATCATAAATGTGATTGAAAAACAAAGTAAATTAAGGCAGTCTAGATTTCAGAAAGACACTATATTACAGTAGCCTATTCTTTCAGAAATATGTAAAAAATGTAAAAGCTTTATATTGCAAGTAGATAGTACTGAATTTACTATTTACATAAGAAAGTAAATGATATATATGCACATAATTAAATTAAAAATATATGAAGTAATACTCACCAAATTGTTTACAGTGTTTTTCTCTGGAGAAAGGGAGAAAAGGAAAGAACAGATAACCTGAGTTTTCACAGTAAGTATATATTTATGTATTACTTATGTAATTGAAAGTGAATTGAAAGAGACTACGTGTTACGTGTAGTTTTATTTTGTTTTCTACAGTTACATAGCATATATCTCCTATCATACTTTTTGTAGGTGGTAGTGTGCCAGAGCATTCTCTAAGACACAAAATAAATGGTGGATTTACTCTATAGTGAATAATTTAAGGCTTTGTTTTTATGTTAAAGCAAGACTTAAAATAGTATAAGGTAAATAGGATGCAAAATTTGTTCAAATCATTAATGTAAAACATGAGGCCTCAATCCATGTCATATTTGCTGTGAGCCATTTAGGGCTAAAGCACTAAGTCTAGTATTTTTGTTTTAAGGGCTGAAAGTGAAGCTTGGAGAAGATTAATGAGTTGCCTAAGTCATAAGCTACTCGTCTTTATTGTTAAAGAAAAATTATTCTGACACTTGTTAAAAATGGTGAGAAAGACTTTATGCAAGAATATTGCAGTAAGGAGAGAGTTTGGGTTCAATTAGACAGCTAGGGAATTACAGCCAGAGTGAAACTGTCAGTAGATGGAAAACAGTTAAGAGGAGATATCAAGTGTAGGGAGATTCTTGCTAAAACGACTTAGCAGGATTTTGGCTAAAGGTAGGCCGGTGGGGAGGCTAAGTGAAGCGGGTTCAGAGGAGCCTGGCTAAAGTTTGGTCAATGAGGGAATCTTTACCACTCTAGGCTCTATTTTCTATTTTGTTATCCTCTTTTCTTCCAACTAGGAAATAGCATCTTCCCCCAAGAGTTTGTTCTGGCTAATTTACAAAACCAGTGTTGAGTGAAGAGAGTAAAAATGATAAGTATGGCAGAGTTTAAAATAGTATTGTGGCCTTTGGAAGATGTTTCTAACAGTTGAAATAAAGAAATAAACTATGTTCTCTCTCTTCTAAAACATTTATAGGAAAACAAAAGAATGCTTCCCACGAAATGGTTAAAAAGACATTTTGAAATGATTGTCCTTGCACATCTGTCAGGAAATTATACGTTTTGACTTCAATCCATCCACTTCCTACCCAAACAGAAAAGCATGGAATGATGTTTCTGCTAAAAATGGTGGAGCTCTGCTTTAATCCCTCCTGTCTCAATTTTAAAAACAAATTCCAAGAGGCCAAAGAAAACACATTATTTTGAAAGTGTAGTTTATTTCTTAAAGATGTTATTATTTTCCTCATCGCACAGTATGAGGTTTCATGTGGTAGCCCGTGTAATTTTTACAGTTAAACATATGGTCTGAGGACAACACAGTTATGGCCCATAGAAAGCCTAGAGACGGCATTATGGCAGCCACTGCTTCAGTTAAGTGGGCTGATACTGATTCTTTTTTATGTATCTGGGAAATTGTATGAGGCCCCATGATTTAAGTATGTTGGGGCACCATTTTTCACAGGAACTAAGTAACAAGAAGTTCATGTAAGGTTTATTATCTTTAAAAAGATTTAGTGTTAAAATTCTGATTGCCAATTTGTACCATATTTATATTTAGTTATGGAAGGGCTCAATTCTGTCTTTATGCACCTTGGCTTCTGGTCATAAGGCGGATACCCTTTTTTTTTTCCCTTGGAAGAGATGTTGGGATTTGAGACTGGGCCAAAAAAAGCGAAAGAAGCTAGGAAGCACTTACAGATGGAGATAATTAGCATATTAAAAATAGGCCAGCCAGGTTTTTTTTCTTTTTTCTTTTTTTTAATCAGGAAGTAGAGGGGTAAATGCTCTCTCTCTGGCAAGACTATAGAAGCTGTGTGGATAGAGGAAATGTGATTCAAACTCTGGTATGAGAATGGTATTTTACTTGAACCAGGTTTCAAAAGACTGGAGCAGGAGTTCTTTTACTGGAAACCATGGAGTTGGCGGGCTTTGTAGGGGCCTCCCTTGAAACTCTGCTCCAAGGCCACTGTTTTGAATTTTGTTTGTAAGTCTTAGAATGGGAGACGCTTGGTTTCAGAAGATGCAGGATAAACATCATGAATGCTATTGCTTTCTAATGCATGGTAGCGGAAGTGGCATTTTGGATACCACTTCCCATTGAAAGGGGATTATAGAAGAAGGCCATAGGTGGAAACCACAGCCCGGAACAAATCTGCTGGGACTCCAGTCACTATCTTGTCAACCCTAAAGCCAGGGCCTGAGGCTGATTTGGATTCAAGCTCTATCAATGGGGGCTGCTTAATTGCCAGATAATTCACTGTGGTTTCCCGAAGCTGTGATCCAGTCAGGCCTTTGGATCACCCGTACTCTGAAGTCAGCTGTTATTCAAAACAGACTTAAGGGGTGTCTATCCTGGAACAGGACTTCTCAATAGATGGATAGATGGTATGGTCACTGATGGCCCAATACAGAATTATCCTTGTGGGCCAGGGGACTCATAGCAATGATGAAAAATTAACAATTACTCAATTCTCATGAGCACCTGGCAGTGTAGTTAGCCATCTTCTGCCAACTCTACTTGCCGTGGATTTTACAGATACTTGCTAATTATGGTCCTGTAAAGTTTTGAAGCCTCTCCTACCCATGAGTAGGGTCAGCTTCTTGTCTCTTCTTACCCAGTGCTTCTATTCTTCCTCCCCTCTCACCTGTCCAAGGGTGGAAGGGATGTTGCTGGAAAGAAGGGGGAGAGCTAAGAGAACAAGAGTTCTTTGTCTCGTCATGTTATAGAAGCTTGGCTGCTGCTTAAGGCTGATTCTGTTGAGAAACACAGTGGGTTACTTTGAGAACCCACTCAATTGCTTGGAAACAGCCACCAGAAGTTCTCTGGACCTGGGTGCCTCTATGCCACTTGGTTACTTCTGCTTCCCTTAGCCGCTGGCAATCTGGCAAACCTCCCTTTAACTTCCCTCTACCGCCCTTTTGGCAAGGACCTAGGATGCCTCCAGGTCCACGCATCCTCATTCAGGGCCCACATCACTCCCACAGGAAACACTCACAAGTTGTTAGCCCCAGTGGACTCTAGTTGTGCTGTTGGGTCCTCACACCACTTCTCCTTTGGCTTATCTGCCATAGTGACCCAGCCAATCTATCACCCTGGAGATTTCTCAGGGGAGAGTCAGATGCCAGTCAACTGTGTCCTCAACTTTGGGCAACACATACCAGACTCTCCGGGAGGTCTAGTTAAAGGTCTGGCTTAAGGTGAGGGGCAGACATCCCTCAGCACTGGTCGTTGTAGAGGGCATGGGCTCTAGTACAGCTCTCCAAAGAAATCCTCCAGTGAAGTTATACTTTAATCTCTTTCTCTACCCTTTTATACTCCTGATAAGGGTGAGGAGTCTAAGAATTATCTACTAGTTCTCAGTCTCTTACTTTTTAATCCTGACCCGGCACTTCAACTTGGAATAACTCTCTATTGGTTTTCAATCAACCCTTCCATTTCTCCATCCTGTTACAAAGTACTGCATACATTGTATATTTAGGATTTCCCGTTTTTACATATAAACCAAGTTTTGCAGGCCTCACCAGATTGGGAGTACAAAATAACGTTACAGTCTATTTATGTGCCCAAACTATGATGGTAAGAATTTCAACTGGTTTGACAACTAGTAATTAGCACATCTCCAAGTATCCCCAAGTTATTTTGGGGAGTTCCCCAAAAGGATGCCACACACATGCCACAAACCAGTCTGTAACTGCATAGTGTCTGCTTTTTCTTCCTTTCCTGCTCTGGCTTATAATTTTCCACATGCTCTGCCTACAGATTTGAGGAGTGTCAGATCACTGCTGGTTTCCAAGAGGAAGTGGGGGAAATGGACTCTTCTCCAATTGTGTGCCACATTTGGTCCCCAGGACTCTAAAATGGCCCTTCTTTCCCAGAAATTAACTTTTGGCCATCTCCTCCTTTTCATAAATCCTCCAAATCGCTCCTAAAATAAGAGTGCCATTGTTTTTTTCTTCCTGCCACTTTTCTGACTTTGGGAGTATAACCCAAGGTTAAAAAATAATAACTCCCATCCTTAGCTCCTCACCAGTCACAGACACCACTCCCCCCTCCCCAATTCCTTTCTTCTCTTCCATCATGCCCCAGCCCAAAACAGAAGCCTCCGTACACATGAATTCATGCAAGGGAAGGAGAGGTGGAAGTCTCACTAGTGACTTTTGGGCCAATGCTCTGCTGGCTAATACTGTTTTCCAACATTGTCCAATACTACTTTTCTTATACGTCCTAAATGCAAGAACCATTCAGAAGGAAGAAAAAAAAAAAAAAACACAGGCAAGGTAGATGACAGTGTACTTAGTCTTTTACTAACGGAGAGGAAAATGTAAACATGTACAAGTATCAATACAAAGAACGTCACCAGAGGATCCACAAGAGACTAAGAACAGAGGAAGTTTCCTCTAGCGTGGGAACCTGGTGACTGGGCATCAGAAGAGAAGACTTACGTTTCACTCGATTTAATTCTGTAGCTTTTGAATATTTTACTTGGGTCTGTCTTGCCTATTCAAAATGAAGTTTTAAAGAATACTCAGTAAAAAATATTTTCTTTGAATTTCAAATAATTTTTTAAATTATGGCCTGGATGTTTTTGATATTTCCGTTGAAAAGGGATTTGCAATGAAAAAAAACAAAACATCCTTTTTGGTGCATGATCACATTTTTCAAAGCAAAAACATTCCTTTCTAAAAAGCACTGCCCTCGAGTTTTCCCTCTTTTCCAGTGTTCTAAGAAAATATACATTCTTTCAGTGAGATCCCTTGTCACAGAGGAATTTAGACAGTGACAAATGGCAAACAGTGACTGACACATTTATTTGTTCTTGGTATCTTGTAATATGGATTCAGCATCCCCTGCTGAATCCTGCCCATGTCCTTTTGAATAAATAAATGTCAGAAGTTTCAAAACCAGAAACTTCAGCCGTATTATCCCATGTATTTTTAATTTGGGAATTCTAAATTTATGTGTAGCATATCTTGAGCGTACGTATACTTTCAATGAATAAATGTATAATTTGCTATTTTTCTCTCAGGTTCTGTCTATACAATCGCACGAAAAGTGTTTTATCTGTAAAAATGGAGACCATGATTTGTTGCATTTATGACACTCAAATATTTTCACTGACAATGACATGTAACCTAGTTTTCCCAGATTCGTATCAACTGAAAGGGGACATGGAGGAAAGATAAGAACAGTAATTAGGGGAATGATATACACAGTCAAAGCGTGCGCATGATAATAAAACACAGTAACAAAGTAAACTTAATGCCAGTCCTCACAGGCAAAAATCACAGACACCTCACCTGCTCCCATCTCTAATGAGATCCTAAGAGTTAAGAGCTTTTCTTGTGGCTTCTCCCTTCCCGTTGACTCTTTCTCCTCAACTTGGGAATATGTTCAAGTTGCTTCCACTTCAAACCCTCTCTCCTCACACACGTACACACATGCACACCACTCCCAGACAGGCAAACAGACCCAGATACACACATGACAAATACAAATACAGCCACACATACAGAAGGACACTGGTACACATACATTGTCACACAGACCCACAGAGGAACACACACACACAGACACACACACACACATGCACACCACTCCCAGAGAGAAACACAGACCCAGATACACACACAGATACAGAAAGACACAGTCACACATACAGACACAACTACACACACATTGTGTGTCACACACACATGCACACACACACATTGTCATACACACACATCGTCACACACACGTACACACACACATTGTCACACACAGACGCCATTTCTGGGTGCTGTGTTACCCTGGCTGCTGCCTCTTACTCTCTTTCGTTTAACAGCCAAGCTCTTTCAAAAAGGATCTGTATTTGCTACCGCAGTTTCTCCTCTTCCTTTCCTTCCTCCTCCCCCGCATTCTGCTCCTTGTTCTACCACATCGTTAAATTCCTCTCTCCTAGGTCACCAGTAATTTCCTGATGGTCAAACTCCATAAATACATTTCAGTTCTTAGCTTCCCTGACCTCTCTCCTAGCATTTGACACTATTTAATAATCCCTTATTGAAACACATTTGTCAGTTGAATTTCATAGAATTACTCTATCCTGGTTTGTCTCTTATCTTTCTGATTACACCCCATTTATTCACCAATTTTATTATTATTATTTTGTTGCTGTTTAATGTATATTATATACCAGGAACTACAGCTTCTTCTTTCACAGAGCTTACTGACAAGTGGGGAGGAAAGACTATAAAATTAGCAATTACCAGGGTGGCCAGATGGCTCAGTTGGTTAGAGCTTGAGCTCTCAACAACAAGGTTGCCAGTTCAATTTCCGCGTGGGATGGTGGGCTGCACTCCCTGCAACTAAAGATTGAAAAAACTGCGACTGGACTTGGAGCTGAGCTTCACCTTCCACAACCAGATTGAAGGACAATGACTTGAGCTGATGGGCCCTGGAGAAACACACTGTTCCCCAGTATTCCCCAATAAAACTAAAAAAAAAAAAAAAAAAAAAAAAAAGTCTATTAAAAAGAAAAGATCGATTTGTCAAAAAAAAAAAAAAAAATCAGCAATTACCATAAGAGTAATAAATGCCATCCATGCCTGGAAAAGTACAAAGTGCTAGAACTGGGTGGAGAGACATGGCAGAAGCATCTGGCTGTTGACAAAGATTGTTTCCCAGAGAAGTGATGTGCAAGCGTTAATCTCAAGAGTGAGTAGGAGTTACCTACAAGGGAAGAGTGTTCCAGACAAGGGAACAGAAAATGTGGAGGTCTGGAGGTGAGAGAGAGAGAGAGCATCACTCATTTGAGGGGCTAAGACAATTTCACTACAGCTGGGACACAGATATTAATAAATATCATCACGGAGGGCTACTCAAGCTCTAGAGTAAATACTTTTAGATATAATATCTCATTTTATCCAATTGGTACCATGTGATAGTTATTATTCCCAGTTTTACAAAAAATAAGAAAACTTATAGCTAAAATATAAGCTCTTACAATCTATCAGCTATTGTTACAAGTGTTTGATATCTTAATTCACTGAATCTTCATAGTAACCCTATACTACACAGTATAGGTTAATCTTTATATACAATATTATTTATATATAATATTTTTACATTATATATATTTGTATAATATATTATTAGTACTATTACTATCCCCATTTTACCAGATCACACAGATTGTCAAAGGCAGAGTCAAAGGCTAACCCAGGCAATCTGTACTTTTGAGGCAGTTAGGGGACCTTATAAGTGATGAAGATGAGACTGGAAGAGTGTGTTAGAGGTGGAGCTCCAGGGTCAGGAGTCAGAGAACAGCAGGAGCTGGGTGAGGAAGAGGAACAACAAAGAAAACTGGCATGAGAGCCCTGGAGAGGATTGATGTACAGACCGGCTCTCGACTTGGGCAAAGATCAACAAGAAATGCTAGGGACACTGACTCATTTGCTTCACGAAATTCATATTTCCCCCTCAACACTAAGTTTTTATACTTATTATTTCATATTTTATTGGTGGCTAAATCTGATGGAAAAATATCAACCCCTCCAATTTCTTGAACATTTTTTTATAAGGTAATAATAATCACACGAACAAGTTGACTTCAGTCATAAGAAGTAGAATCTCTGACAGACCCAATACCATGACTCATTTTTTTGTTGGGAAAACAGACAGTCTTTTCCTCTATTACCTAACTTTCAAAAAAGAATAGTTCAATTAAATGAACACCTAATACATGCCAGAACAAAACCTCATGCTTTCCATACATGATCTCATTTAATCTTTAGTATGTCTAATTATCTTCATTCTACAGGTGAGAAAACTGAGGTCTAACGGTATTAAAGAACTTGTCTCAGTAGCATATCAATTAAGTTCAGGAAGCAGCATTAAACCCTGAATCTCTGAGTCCAATGTCCATGCTTGTTCTCCTCTACCATACTTCCTCTAGGATGGATAAGTGAATCTCCGGTATCCTAGGTGGTCCTGCTGAACTACCTAATTCACTGTCATAGAGAGAGATGGGCTCACTGACAACTGGCTTATACTACACAGCAACTTACCATGTCCTACTCCGCTGTAGCCTGGCATACAAGACGCTTGCTACTTTATAAACCTGGCCCAAGGAGCCTTTCCAAGTCATCTCTCAGCACCTCTGTGTTTTTTCTCTTTGTCCTCTCCATTCATGTCTCATCCCCACAACCATATTCCCAAAGAATATTTAATGTCCGGGAAGTTTTTCACGATATTGTCTTAATTAATTTTGTAAATGTCAAATAACAAGCATATTATCCCAATTTGGGAGACCATGTATATGCACATTAAAAAGCCTGAAAGGATATACATAAAATGTTATCAGTAGCTATTTCAGAAAGGTTTTAGTATAAAGGGTTTTCTTTTTTGTCCATGCTTCCTGTGTTTCCCCCATTATCATAAAAAAATGTTTTTAAAAACAAAAATTGAGCAAAATATTTACAATAGCTGTTACACCAATGTAGCTTTTTTCATAGCATAGTTATAACATTTTCTTCAATTTGTTATAAAATAAAAAATCAAGGAGGTAGTTGAATTCATAGCTGCATTGCTGAGGTTGGATGCAGTACATGTATTATGTATATTACTATTTAAGATGGAAAATAAAAACTGGATCATTTCATTTAGGCAGCAACACCTCCTCTGGCAGGGAACATACACAGTCGTGGAATGAGCTGAAATAGGTCATTCCTTCTACTTTCTAAGTTCTACTGGTGTAAAAACACAGTGTGTATCTTAATGCTTTGCCTCTCAATGGGGGCTCTGGTAAGTGTCTCAGCTGGAAGTAGCTCTTTGCACATGTCCCAGGACTATAATAAAATAATCTCTCCTGGAAAATAAAAAGCATCTAATGTAGAGGTCATAAGTACAAAAGGAAAAAAAAAATGGTGTCATTAACCATCTTGACCCCAACCAATTGAATCCCTTTTATTCTCATAAAATCTTTTCTTTCTTCTTTCAACCTAATGCTATTTGGTTCAAAGATTTGGGCTACTAACACCATGAGAAGTAATCTTAGGAACACGTAATTTACGCACATCAAGGGTTTTAATGTCAATAAGCTCCATCAAACATCCTCTGAGAACCCGAATTTCCAAAATAAATTAAAAGAGCAATATTTTTGCTTCTCTTTTTGAATTAATTTTAATTATAAGATTTATTTTTCTCTCTGTCTTGAAGATTTCCCTGGACCTATACCTTAAAGAGCTGTTTCCTACATATCATAATCTCAGCTGCTTTCGCTACCATCCCCTAGTCTCCCAGGAGCTCTTCAAAAAAGAACCTCAGAATCACAGAATTTTAGAAAAGACCTTAGGATGCTCTGTTCCAACTGCCTTATTTTATTATAGATGAGGACACTGTAGCCCACAGAATTTAAGTGATCAGCTCACGTTTACAGAGACGATTAGCCGCAGAGGACGGTGAAGATTCGTGGCTCCTGATTCCACATTGGGCACCCCTTTCATTATACCACACGGTTGCAAATGAATCAGAAAATTACTTGTAAGGCAAAGACTTCAAACAGTGTGACAGCATCAGAGCAAACTTTCCTTTCAAGAAAGCCAAACCCCTTCTACCAAGACTCCACGGTTCTCCTTAAAACTCAAAGTCTCTGTGACTTTAATAGCAGCCTCTTGCTAAAGGGCTACTGATGGCCAAGTTATTACATGCACATCCCCAACCTGCCAAACAGCCTTCAAAGTAGCTGTCAAAATTCCCATTTTGCTGATGATGAGAATGAATCATTGAGAAACTTAAGCAATTTGCCTCAGTTCCTATAGCTGAAAATAACAGAGCCAGGATTCAAACCCAAGTCTTAAATGCTGTTTGCAACATGCTAGCTTGCTTCTCCTCCCATGATACCAGGTCTCAACTCCAAGTAAAAGGTGATTTATCTATGCTGCTTTCTAAAAGGCAGAAAAAATATTTACGGTTTGTAATAAAACAAGCTCTTGCTTTTGGGCATTCATTCATTCATTCAGCAGGTTACCATTGGAAACACAGGCATTGATGCAACACTCCAGAAAGAAGCCTAAAGTAAACTTAGCAGGGCATTAAACAGGGCCATCAGATACTCACAGGCTTTGATCACTTATTTAATGTATGAAATGAACTTACTTAATATGTTGTTCTGGGCTGTACGTTAGAAAGGAATCTGAAGGTAGCAAAATGATTAAACAATTGGAAAACGAAGAACAATATACAGAAGGGCATTATTTTGGCAACTCAAAAGAAAACATGATAAGTTTCCTGGTGTAGAAAAGATAGTTATCCTGACAATGATGAGAGATCGTTCTCTATTTCCAAACAAAATGAGACATAAAGAAATATAACAAAGCATGTAGAGTTTGGCTAAATGTATTCAGCAGTTTGTTGGGCATGAGAGATTTAAGTTTGGCTTGATTTATGAGGGAAAAAAAGATCATGGAATTTCAAGAGCAGTGGAATTTCTAATCATGCAAGACTATAAATTAGTGGTTTACACATGATGAAGTTATGATTTTCTTTAAGTAAAGTATGTGTGGGGAGAAGAATGGGATAAAACTGACATTAAAGTTGCTGACATCGCTACAATTCTCTAAAATGGGGTATTATCATTATTGTACAAAATGTCTAATTTTACCACTTCCCATCTAAAAGTATTATATTTATTCCTGCAGAGCGCGAGCCAACATTTCCATGACTGGTAATACCTTGGTGGCCACACTTTCAGCCCTCCTCTCTCTCATCTGCATGTAATTTGGAGCAGGCGGTATGTGAAGAGTCCCCTTCCCCAATCTTCCCTGAGGTGGGAACCCTAACGTTATTTAGGCATATGGACCTCCTGGGTAACCATGATGCTTTCTCACAACTATGGGGCCCAGACAGGACTGAGGGGAGGAAGTGGGGAAGGAAAAAGAGAGGCCCAGTCATAAATTTCAAAGGGGATTCCAGCGACTACACTCGAGTAGACCTTGTATCTCTTAAACTCTTGTGCATATTGATTGTTGTGCTGATGACGACCTATTCCTAGTGTTGTGAGGATAAACCATACATACGTACCTTACAATGGTGTCTGGCAAAGAGTAAGCCAAGTATTCACTATCATTACTATTGTAATTGTGACAGTCATGATGCTTGTTTCAGGTTGGATTTCTTAGGAGCAGACCTGAGATAAGGGTTCCTGAGCAAATGATTCATTACAGATGTGCTCCCCAGGGAAACCAGTTAAGGACAGAGGGTAGCAGGGGAAGACAGTCAGGGAAGCCAAGCTCCAATGGACTTTGGGCAAAGTTCCAGGGGCAGCCTGATCCTGAGAGAAGCTCGGGAGCATAAATTATACCTGAGCATTCGTCCTGCATCGAGAGGTCAGTGAGTTGGGCTTTCATGCTCCCAGACCTCAGTTATCAGCTGCTGGCTGCCTTGGACACGTCTTGCTGTCTGCAGACCAGCAAAGCAGCTCCAGGAGCCTAAGAGCAGTCTCTGAAGAAGGTCGTAGGGCCAAGCAGTTAGAAGCAAAGCACATAGAAGCTAGGGAAGGACATACAGAACAGGTAAAAGGGGCCCAGAGAAATCTGAATGGACCAATAGCAGTGATATTGGGACTCCAGTGATACTATACAGTCTCACCATCTCCCAGTAAGCCACCTTTACTATCTGACCTATATTCAGTCAGGTGGTGGCCATGCAATAAATGGGTGCTCACTCAGGCAACACTTGCTTCCCTAGCTCTGTTCCCTGACACTGGGAAACTGACTTGACTTTTTCTACCAAAAGCATTATTATTGTCATGATACAGGTAGCTTTAAATAACAGTTGATACTCTTGCAACTCAAGAGCAAAAAAATACATAACCTGAATGAAAAATGGGCAAAGGACCCGAAGAGACATTTCTCCACAGAAGACATACAGATGGCCAACAGGCATATGAACAAGTACTCAACATCAATAATCATCAGGGAAACACAAATCAAAACCATAATAAGATATTACTTCACACTAGTCAGGATGGAGGATGTGGAGGAAAGGGAATCCTTTTGCACGTTGGTGGGAATATAAATTGGTGCAACCACTATAGAAAACAGTATGGAGGTTCCTCAAAAAAATTAACAATAGAACTACCTTATGATCCAGCAGTTCATTTCTGGGTCTTTATACAAAAAAGCTGAAATCAGGGTCTGGAAGAGACATCTGCACTTTTGTGCTCATTGCAGCATTCCTCACAATAGCCAAGACATGGAAGCAACCTAAATGTGTATCAACAGATGAATGGATAAAGAAAATGTGGTATATACATACAATGGAATATTATTCAGCCTTTAAAAAGAAGGACATCCTGCCACATGGATGAACCTAGAGAGTATTATGCTAAGTGAAATAAGCCAGACAGAGAAAGACAAATACTGTATGAGTCCACTTACATGAGGATCTAAAATGGCCAAACACATCAAAGCAGAGAGTAGAATGTGGGTGTCACGGACTGGGTGGAGGAGGAAAGGGGGAGGCATTAGTCAAGTCTGCAGAGTTTTAGTCATGCAAGATGAGTAAGTCTTAGAGATCCATAGAGCCTATCGTTAATAATATTTTGTTGTATACTTAGAAATCTGCTAAAAGGGTAGATCTTATGTTAAGTGTTCTTATTACCAAAAAATGATGATGATGATGATAAAAAATGTGGAAGGAAATATTTGGAGGCAAGGGATATGTTTATGGCATAGATTGTGTTGTATACTTATCTTCAAACTCATCAAGTTGCGTACATTATATATGTACATCAGGTCAATCATACCTCGATAAAGTGGTTTAAAACATAAGTTATTTGTTTGGATAATCTCAGTTGTTGGAATCTCAGGTAATAAAATAATTAATGAAGGAGGGGCAAGGCAACTAACTGAGGTACAGCTGTGACATGGGGCAGTGACAAATCTCCTCATGGATGACACTGTCATGACTTTGGACATTCTGAGAGATACAGAAGGGGAGTGGGGAAGGGATTACTGAGCCTTGAGGAACATTCTTACCTTCTCTCTACTCTATATCACCATCCTTTCTGACACAAGAGTTTACACAAAGGAATTGGAGCCCAAGTGTCCAAGATACTGCAAATTTAGAAATGTACTAATTAGAAGTCAGATTGATACAGGAGAGTTAGCATGTCCCTAGGTAGACAGGGAAGTCCCTGGTGGAATAAACAAAGACAGTCATATCCTAAAACTTCAAGTTTTGAAATCACTCCTTTGTTCCAGGACATAATGTAACAAAGCCTTGAGGTTAATCATAAAATTCATTTTGGCCTGACAAATGGAGCAGATCTAATAGATAAAGAGTGGGTTACTTTGCTGATTCCTTTAGGATGGGGCAAGCAGAACAAACCTGGTAGATGAATTTCATTAGAAGGCGCCAGTTCCCTTCTTCAAACAAGTTCCCTTCTTCAAACAGCTCCCTTTCCCCAAGCAGGTAAGGGAAGGTATAAAAGTAAGAGCTTTTGCCTCAGTCATGGGGCACCCCCATTCGGGACCCCAGCCTGCTCGGGAGCTGCAACCTCTTCTCCTGCCTCTAATAAACTATCCTTTTTAAAAAACTTTTTGCCTCTCCCTGGTCCGTGTTTCCATTCTTTGGCTTCACGAGATATGATCCCGGCCCACACTCAGAAACTGCCAGCAGATCCAACATCAAGATAACTGTGCAGCCAAAGACCCACCTACTGACAATCCTTTCCTACACACAAAAGAAGATAACTGATTGATTAAACTAGTTATAATAAAGTTATTTTTTCAGGTTCCAGATTCTATACACCTTCCAACTCTCAATCTACTGCTCATTTATGTCACTGGTCTTCTAACTCATGAATAATTACATTATGAAGAATATTTGATTTTTCAAAATCAATTCTTAAGTTGACTATCACCAAAGCAACTGAAAAGCTGCTTATCTGACAAAAAAAATATTTTTATGCTCCAATAACTCAAAATTGGCCACATTGAAATTTTATGAAACATTTCAGGAAAAGGAACAAATCAGTTCTGGATTGAAAGTAAGAACAAAAAACTTAGCGCCCGTGGGGGCAAGAGACTTAGAATGAAAGTGCTTTCTCAACCAGAGCTTTCCTGTGGAGGAGACATAATAAGAAATGTTTGCAGTGCTGGAGACAATAGTCCTACATGGTGCAATCTGAACAATAGGAAAGAAAACTTCCTATTTCTGGAAGCGTTTCTATTAGTCCAGGCCCTTAGGTCTTACTTTAGACAAACACTTTTTATTGACCACCAAATGCTGAATTGATTGGATTGAATCATTTAGTTTGATGTTGTTTTACAAAAATGAGGCCATTTTCCTACAGTTGAATAAGCCCATGGATGGATGGCATGTATAATTTGATATTATTCTTGTTTTACAATGGAGCTGAGCTAACTGGCATGAAGTATCTAATCCATTTCCCCATTATGTTTGAATTAAAAAAAAACAAAAACAAACAAAACTGAAAAGAATTAAAGCCATCTAAAAACCTAATTAGCATGAACTCTAAGGAATGGCCTCAATTCTATTGTCATACCAGAGTGCTATTATATTAAGTATTGTTTGAAATAAGTGGGCCATAGCTAGGTCTGAAGAACCATTTTTTGGTATTTGGAAGTTTTTCTTTCTCTAGTGGAATTTGATTTACAATAAGAATATGATTTAGTGTAAAGTTTGCTGCTGTTCATTAGCCAGAAGACCATTCATTAAACAGCTAAAAACATTAAATTTACAATGGCAGGGTAAAGAAGGGACACACAAAAAATACCATAATTAAAGTATGAGTAATTTTTTAAGGAATAATATCATTTGTTGGACAATTTTCCTTTATTTAAAGAATCTTTCCAAATGTGGAAGAGAAGCTTAGGTTTCAGTTGAAAAGCTAAAACAGAGAATACATGATGTTGTTGAAAATACAGTATATATGTGACAATATTCATGGCTGTATGTGATAAACACCAACTAGATGGCCAGAAAATAAAACAGAAGTTCAGAAGAAGTTATCCCTTCACATCAGGTACGAATAATGGAATCTTCCCCCTAGGAAATGCTTACCCCAAGAGATGGAATTGATTGGGACTTGAAAATAAATGACCAGAATGGTAGAGCAAATCAGACTCCACATTAATTTAGACAATTTAACTCCAGATAAATTTAGGCAGAAAGAAACTGTTTTGTCCTAATGCAAGGAGCATGAAAGCATGGTGTTAGAATCAGTCTCTATGGATGATGGGTGTGGTGCCCAAGGAAAGGCTCTCAGAGTTTCCATAACCTACAGGTGAGCAGGGGAAACAGTCAAAGATTTCTTGGCTCCGAAAAAGGCACAAAAGATGCAGAAAGCCGATCCCAGACTCACAGGAGTCTCCTTAGGGGTATGGAGAATGCAGAGTAATTGCAGGGCCTTAGGAGTGAGGCCAGGGACTGCTTCCTCTCAGCAGATCAGGTTTAAAGGTCAATGCCAAAGCCCACAGGATCATTTACAACTCAGTGGGGGCCCACAGATGCCGTGTGTGGCTGAAGATCTGAGGTTTTCTCACGGGGATGACACCTACACATCCCATTCCTCAGATCATTCATTAGAAGGGTTAACGGGAGGCAGAGAAGCAGAAATCAAGTTATTTATTTGCACAGTAAGTTTTGTGGCTATAAAATCTATCTCTACTGGTGAGACATAATTACACAAGGGTCTTTTCATTCATTCAACAGCATTATTGAGCTAAACTTGGAAACACTGATGTTATCTATCTGATGACAGCTAACTATGGTAAGTTCTAGGAAGCATATACATTAATAAGAAAATGACCAACTCTGTTCTCAAACTGGCTACAGACTAACAGAAAAGTATGTGAACAAATAATTTCACTATAGCATAATATGGGCTTTAATGGTAATGGGGTGCAAACAGTACAGCGAGTAACAGAAGGTATAAACTTCTCAGTGTGGTAGGAAAGCCTCATAGTGGAAGAGACATTGAGTTGTTTTTTGTTTGTTTGTTGGGGGGAGTTGAACAAGAGATGAAACATTTTACTAGACAAAGGGAACAACCAAGAGTAAAAGCATGCGGTGAAAAGCAATGTAAATGATTTAGACGGGAGGGGGAAATAATACTGGAGAGGTGGGTACAGAATAAGACTATGGAATTCTTACATATCTAAGGAGTTTATCCTTTGGTTTTGGTTTATTTATTTATTTATTTTTTTAATTAAGGAAATACTAAAGAATTTTTAAGCCATTGCCAAATTATCAAGTTTATGTTATATTATCTATTCTTTTTCATTACTCATGGCCTGTTTTAATCACCTCCTAATTACTCTCTTGGTGAGGAAGGGACTCCCACCCAGGGGTAGGGGCTGGCTAAGTACGTGACACCCAGCACAGGACAGATGAGACCAACAGCAGTTTAGTCATCAGTACACTCATAGCCTGGGGGAGCAGCCCATCAAACACCACGCAGGGCCAGGGCTGCATTCAGGTAGAGAGTGAATGAGCAGGGGCCGGTGGGAGGCAGTATTATGTATTAGTATTATGTCGTAATACTAATACTGTCGTAGTAGTATTACGACAATGGGGTGCCATCTGGTTCTGGTGAGAGGATGTATTTGGCTTGTCTGAGTATTTCCATCGCCTGGCAGGAAACTGAAATCCCTCCTGAAAGACAAGCAGGAGGGGCACCTGTCCTCTTGATAGGAGGGTTGTTTGATACGGGGCCTTATCACCGGAGCAGAGTGGAGAGAGGAGCTTGCTGCAACCCTCCTCATCCCACCGGATGTTCTGACGGCACAGAATATTGGGTCTTAATCTTAGGTCTCACACCATGCGGCCTTATTTAACTCAATACACTTTTAATAATTAATTAGAATTAAATTTATATCAGACAGTGCTGTTCTTAGACAGAATGTTCCAAAATTCCAGTACATTATTTGGAAAGAAAGAGCACATGGTATGTACTCAATAAATGTTCCCTTTCCTTGCCATCTCCTCTTCCTCTCCTCCCTGTGTAATAGTATTTTTCTCTTCCTTGGTATTACATAACACTCCATATCTCCTTTGCTCGCCCTCCCTTTTTTCTCTTTGCATTTATCCTATTCCACTGTATCGTATGATTATTCTCAAGTTATTTACATCTCAAGAGCATAAATCTCTTACGAGAAGAGGCAACATTGCATGTATCACAGGATTCCCTACACGGCTGGCAGAGTGCCTTGTACATAGTATTAATAGCTACTCAATAAATGTATCAAATTGAATGCCAGAGGAGTTAAGTAGTTTGACCAAAACCAGAAGAAATAGAACCAAATCTCTTGACACCAAGCACATGTTTTTTAAACTCTGTAGACTGCTTGTTTGGGAGATTTGAATACTTTCTGTAGAATTAAAGAAGTTATTTTTCACATTGTCTTTAACAAAATATTTCCCAAAACAATGTATTAATACTTGATCATGCCTCTCTAGTAGATATAAAAGGAAATAAACTTGCACAGAATTAAATATTAAATTATGATAGAATATTTTTAACCTCAAAAATGTTAGAATTTGATTAGTACTTGTACAGCCTCTGAAATCATTAATCTTCCCCTCCCTATTGTAAAAAAATATTGCTGTATATGCTCTTCTCCCTTAGTTGTGTATTTGTTAATCTCTCTCTCTCTCAAGTTAATCAATATAAGACTGATTCAATGGGAAGCATTTGGGCCCATCCCCAGAAACTGATTTGGGCAGTCTAGGGTAGGGTACAGGCGCATATCTATATCTCCAGGATAGACTTTACTGAGATTCAAAGCCACATATCCAAATGCCTCCGGGCTATTTTCACCTTCCCTCCCACAGACACCTACATACATACAAGACATTTCAAACTCATATTTTCCCCCATACTGGTCCCTTCTCTATATTCCTAACTACCAACCCCCAAGCTCTCCCAGCAGGAAACATCCTTGATTTTTTGGAGACATTCTTGATTTCTCCCTTTTTTCACCCAACCCCCACCATAGTAGTCTATGCTCCATAGTGCTACTAGAGAATTTATGGAGAAAATGATTCAGAAAATTCCAATTGGAGTATGTTACTTATTTCTGAAGACTATTACTGACTGCCCTTTGCCTAAAGAATTAATTATGAAGCCCTTGGTGTCTACCTTAACCCTCTAATTCTTTCAAGTGCCCCTTCTGATGCTTGCACACTTATCTTAATCTCCAGTCATGGAAAAATATCTGGCATTCCTGCAATTCCCTCTGCAGTTCCAGATATTTTCATGTTGCTTCCTCTGCTAAGGTATGTCCTCTACCAGATACAATGTGAGTTGGAAAGATCTCATGCTCAGACTACCATTTTCCCCAGTTACTGCCCACAAAGAGTTTCCAAGGAAGGGGAACCCAAACCAGAGGCTGGCAAACTTCCTTAGTTGAAAAGGCAGAGCTGAGAATTTGGGGAATGTAATTTGCAGCAGTCTGTTCATTAACTAATTCTATTAAACATTTCCAATTGATTTGGAACAAAATGCAAAAAAAAAAAAAAAATTATAGGACTCATTTTTTTTTTTATTTCAATACTATTGTAAAAATAGTAAAGGAGATTTATGAGGTCAATCATCAAAGGTCAACATTTCAAATATCTAGTTGATGATAAGTAACCAAGAAGCATGTACCACTGTGGTAATACATTTTTTATTCAAAGTTAACCTTGTCACGAAAAGTTTATACTTCAGTTACTCAGTTGTGTGTGTATATATATATATATATATATATATATATATATATATATATATGAGTAAATTTCAGCAACCATAGGTTTTGATTAATATAATATTGATGGTTATTTAGATGCAACTATGAGTTGAGTGTGAATGGCAATTAATTCCAAATATTTCTTCTCCATATATTTCTTAATTTAATGATAGCATTGTTTTTACTAAAACTCTGTCCTCCACAAATATTTTATTCATATTACCATGTCAAAACATATAATTTGTTCCTCAGTGCTGAACTTTTGATTTAATTTATAGTACCAGTCACGATAGTGTCAGATATTTCACTTTCAACTAAATGAAATTCCAAAAGCATTTCATTGAGTTAAATAAAAAAATTGAACCATTGGAAAGATTTTATCTGACTTTCTATTTGGAGCATCTGATGTTGCTGATATCAAACAGGCTTCACTTAAGTGTCTGTAAGGTTCTGATGGGGCCAACACATTAGTTGCTATTGCTTCACTTTTTGTACATATTTTTTAAAAATGGAGATCAGAAATGAGTGAAATTAATTCCAAGATTCATTTGATTTTAATGAAAATTTAGCATAGCCTTTCAAATAACTACTCACTACCTATTTCTGAAACTTTCAAAAATCTTTCAAAAATAACTACCTACTAGTACCTACTTCTGAAGTAGATGCTTATGCATTTTAAGCATATCATTACTTTTCAGTGATATCACTATAGCTTCCATGGTTGGATGGTAAACTTCTTCAAATGCTTTTTTCTTTCTTGGAGCTCATTGCTATCAAAAGGGTTCATTGCAAAATAAAAGATACTAACCCAAATTATAGTATTATATGTATTATATACTACATACTGCAATATTGTAAATACTGTTATACTTTACACAATAAATGACTAAACCTCTGTAACAAGAGCATTCAGATCATTTATACATTCCACAGAATGAGGGTTCAGATTCCATTTCTCCCAAATACTTCTCACACATCTAACTTGTAATTTCCTGTATTTCCCAGTGATGTTACAGATTAGCAGCAGTTGTCTAGATCCTTCCTTCATTCCAAAAGGATGCCATGAAACCTCTCTTAGTGAAGACCATATGATGAAATAGTCTACCTTCCTGTCAGATACTTATTTTCTGAAGGTAGAAATCCTGTGGTAAGCTAGGTACAGGCTTCCAAAAGGAGGTATGAGGTATTTGCGTCCCCTTTTTTCTTCCCTTTCTTTTGGGTAAAGAACAACTGAGTCTCCTCTATCTCTCTCCAAACACCCTTTGGGTTTCTAGTCAGAGGTATGACCCCTTCATGCCCAGGTGACCCAGGTATCCGACCCTGGAAAATGGGGCTCTTTCCTCAGCCTCACTTGTGTCCTGTGGCTTCCCCTAGAGAACTACTTTGTAAACCTCCCTGCCTTCTTGTCCTCCATTTTCTCAGCTTTGAACACCACTCAGATATCTGAACTTTGTTCATAATTTCCTGGTCTCCAATGAATTTTAAGAGTTGGTGACTCTGTAAGCGATATATGGAAGAAAATACCAGCGAAATGACAATTTTCACTCCATATTTGCCATCTTGATGTTTTTTTCTGATTTATAAAATGCATTTGTTTTACAATACTTTGGTATTTCAGGTTTTCTTTCCCTCATTAAAAAAAGCACTTTGAAATATAATATTTTCCTAGTTCTGTTTAAAAGTAATGATTAAAAGGAGATGCAAGATGATGGAGTAGATAACTACTGTGCTTGCCTCATTCTGTGAATGCATCAAAATTACAACTAAATTATAGAACAATCAACTTGGAGAACCACCTGAAGTCTAACTGAACAGAAGTTTTATAATTAAGGATATAAAGAAGAAGCCATGTCGAGACTTGGGTAAGACATAAGAAGAACTGACCCCACACCAGTGTGGTGGTTGAAAATCAAGGGGAGATATCTCAGCCACAGAGGTTCCCCACAAAGGAGCGAGAGACCCCAGCCCCACACTAGGCTCCCCAGCCTGGGGCCCTGGTACTCGGAAGAGGAGCCTCCACAACATCTGGCTGTGAAAAACAGTGAGGATTCCTACCATCCAGGTGGGACGGAAGGCTGAGGAAAACCCAGACGTCCTTAAATGACCCACGGACAGAGTAACTTGCTCTCAGGCACTCACCCTGGGCTCCAGTGGAGGAATGGTGACTTTGAGGGTGTCAGAAACAAATGGGGAGAGACTGAGTTGTGGAACTTTGGAGTGAGGACTGGAGGGACAGTCCCCCTTTCCCTGCATGGGGCCCTGCTCCCATGCAGCCAGAGGCAGGTGCCATCTTTCCTGTGTTGATCCTGCCCCCACAGGCCAAATCTGAATCCGATTGGCCTGTTGAGCTCTGCTGCTCAACCCTGCAGACTCCCTGAAACCTTGCCTCACCCAACTTGCACTCAGCAGGAGGCTTTATCAGCAGCTGAAACTTACGGGAGCCGGCAAGAGGCAGTAAGCCTCAGAGTGTCCTGGCTTTTAGTGGAGCTACCCTAGACCCAGTACTTGTGGCAGCCATCCTTGGTTTGCAGTGGCCTCTCCCACATACCTCCAATTACAGCATTAGCAGCAACCAATTGTGGATGGCTTTGAGCTCCTACCAGGTAGTCCCTGAAAGGTGACAGGCAGAGACTGACCTGGGTCTGCACCGCAGCCATTCCCAAGAGACCCCAAAACCAAAATACTTGGAGGTTGGCTTCAGACATCAGCAGAGCACCACCCAATTAGCCCCACAAATGGCACACACAAAGGGTGATTTCAATAAGCGCCAGAGCCCACTGGGGCAAATCCCGTTCCATGAGGTAAGCCTCCCATACATAGCCCACAAGCTGTGGATGCAGCCAAACCCCACAGCCAGGCAGCCTGAGGGTGAATACCACCCACTGACATGACACCAACAATCAAGGCTCAACTAAAATAGGAGGGCACACACAATCCAACAAGGGACACTCTTGGAGCATCTGGCTCGGGTAACTAAGGAGACTGGCCACTGGGCCCCACAGGACCCCTGTTACATAAAGCCACCCAGCCAAGACTGGAAGACATAGCAGCCCTACTAATGCATAGAAACAAACATAGAGAGGCAGCCAAAATGAGGAAAGAAAGAAATGTGTCCCAAATGAAAGAACAGGAGAAAACTCCAGAATAAGAACTAAACAAAAGGGAGGCAAGCAAACTACCACATACAGAGTTCTAAACAATTATTATACCCATGGTCAAGGAACTTAGTGAGAACGTCAACAGAGAGACAGCAGCATAAAAACAAACATAGAAACAATAAAAAAAAGAACCAGTCAAAAGTGAAGACCATGATAAGTGAAATGAAGAATACACTAGAAGGGATCACCAGCAGACTAGATGAAGGAGAGGATCAAATTAGCTATTTGGAAGACAAGTTAGCAGAAAACATCCATATTAGAAGAGCAAAAAGAAAAATAATCCAAAAAACTGAGGATAGTTTAAGAGACCTCTGGGACAATACCAAGCATAACAACATTTGCATCATAGGGGTACCAGAAGAAGAAAAGACAAAGCAAGGGACTGAGAATCTATTTGAGGAAATAATGACTGAAAACTTTCATAACCTGGTGAAGGAAATAGACATACAAGCCCAGGAAGTGCAGAGAGAACCCCCTCCCCCAATGAATCCAAACAGACCCACCCAAAGACACATTAAAATTAAAATGGCAAAAGTTAAAGACACAGAGAACAGCAAGAGAAAAGCAGTTAGTTCCCTACAAGGAGCTCCCATAAGACTGTCAGTTGATTTCGCAACAGAAACTTTGCAGGTCAGAAGGGATTGGCATAAATTATTCAGAATGATGAAAAGCAAGGACCTACAACCAAGATTACTCTACCCAGCAAGGCTATCATTTAAAATTGAAGGACAAATAAAGAGTTTCCCAGACAAGAAAAAGCTAAAGGAGTTCATCACAACCAAACCAGTATTAAAAGGAATGTCAGAGGGACTTCTTTAAGATGAGGGAGGGAGGGAGATCAAGAATATGAATAGTAAAATGGCAATAACTACATATCTATCAAAAATTCCTTCCAATGTAAGTGGATTAAATGCTCTAATCAAAAACATAAGGTGGCTGCATGGGTAAGTAAACCAAACCATTATATATGCTGCCTACAAGAGACTCACTTTAGATTGAAAGACACACACAGACTGAAACTAAAGGGATGGAAAAAGTTATTTCATGAAAATGGATACAAACAAACAAACAAAGCTGTGGTAGCAATACTTTTACCGGACAAAATAGACTTTTGAAAAAAGGCTATAACAAGAGACAATGAAGGACCCACTTCGTGGTATTTAGCCAAATAAACCCAAAACACTACTTTGAGGGAATGTGTGCATCCATAAGTTCATTGCAGCATTGTTTACAATGGCCAACATATGGAGGCAGCCTGGGTGTCCATCAATGGATGAATGAATAAAGAGGAGGTGGTGCATATATGCAATGGAATATTGCTCGGTCATGGAAGGGAATGGGTTCTTGCCATCTACGGTGGCATGGATGGATCTGGAGGGTATTGTGTTGAGTGGAGTATGTTAGACAATGACAGACAGATGCAATGTGATTTCACTTATACATGAATGTAAAGAACAAAATAAACAAACAAACAAAAGAGAAACAAACACATAGATACAGAGAATATTTTGATGGTTGCCAGATGGGAGGGGAGTTAGGGTGGTGGGTGAAAAAGGGGAAGGGATTAATAAATACAAATTTGTTGTTACAAAGTTTTCATGGGGATGTAGGGTACAGCATAAGGAATATAGTTAATAATGTTGTAATAACTATGTCTGGTGTCAGATGGGTACTAGATTTATTGGGGTGATAGATGGGAGGGGGGTTAGAAAGCAGGGTGAAAAAACGTGAAGGGAACAAAGTACAAATTGGTAGTTACAAAATAGTCACAGGGATGTAAAGTACAACATAGAGAGTATAGTCATTAATATGGTAATAATTATGTATAGTGATAATAGGTACAAGTCAGGGGAATCCCTTCGTAAATTATATAAAATATCTAATGACTATGCTGTATCCCTGAAATTAATATAAAATAATATTGAATGTCAACTGTAACTGAAAAATTAAAAAAGGGTAGGGGGAAAGTGAAGGGGAATAAGAGGTCCAAATTTCCAGGTATAACACAAATACGTCATAGGGATGTAACGTACAGCATAGGGAATATAGTCAATAATATTGTGATAGCATCATACGGTGTCAGATGGTTGCTGGACTTACGATGATCACTTCTTTAGGTATATAAATGCTGAATAACTATTGTATACACATAAAACTAATATAATATTGTATGCTAGCTGTATTTTTAATAAAAATCTTTAAAAGAATTGTATACTTGTTTGCTGTCACTCAACCACTCACAAATTGAATTTTCTGGATCAATGGGATATGCCTAAATTTAATTATATTGTTGTTCAGTTCAGTATCCTGTAATACTTTAAAAATGTAAAACAGATTGTTGAGCGATATTCCCACTGCCAGAGAAAACATTGCTCACTGTTTCCTCTAGAAAAGTTTGGCTGCAGTGTGACACCTCGGAGCTGCCTTTCTCAACTCTGGAGCACCCTCACCCGATTAACTTCTTCCCAAGAAGGACTCCCATGAAAATTATAATGGGACAGAAGGGAAATGGGTCTAGCAATTTGGTCCATGGTTTTATGTACAATTTGCAAAAGTAAAATACTATACCTGCAACTTAAGTGTAATAGAACCATCTCTTTCTACTCTGATCTCCACTCCACCATATTTCCATCCCACTGAAGACGTTGGAGTGGCTGTGGCATTATTTTTTTTAGGTTTAACTAAGCAGGGAACATGACATTTTAACTGCACTTTGCAAATACAATTTGGAATGTTTCAATAAAACAAGTTAGAAATGACGGTCCCAATTTTCTCATATAGAAATGGTAACTTTCTTCACATCTTTCAATTTATTCATGAAGATGAATAATAAATCAAGAGAAATTAATCTGTTGTTGAAAAGTGAATTGTAACCAAAAAAAAAAAAAAAATAGGATTATGCCAAAAGCAATAATTGATTAAGAAAAAGAGATACATTTACAAGAAAAATAATGGTAGACTCTTAGACTATTTGATAATCCAAATAATGAAGAGGAGTACATTTTATGGACATATTGGAAAAATATTTAAAATACTTTCTCACTTGACCCGAAATTTTGGTATATATGTGTGAAATCACCTGGAGGGCTTGTTAAAAGAGGTTACTTAGTTCCAGCCCCAGAGTTTCTCTATCAGTAGCTCTGAGCAGGTGAGGGGTGGAGGGTGATGGGAGGTAAAAAGGAGCTAATTTGCATTTCTAATTAGTTCCTTGGTGATGCTGATACTGCTGATTCAGGGGCCACACTTTTTAAGGTGATTATCTTACATCTCTTCTTCCTTGCTTACTTTTACCTTTATGTAGTAAACTTAGTAGCCTGTTCCATACTTATAAACAACTGACTATCGATAAATATTGTCTCACAGTAATAGTGATAATATTCTGATTGTTTCTGTTTATTTATTCTTTGTTTTTGTTTTTTGTTGTTAGGTTATTTTGGTATAGAAATCCTCGCCTTTAGAATATGTTTACCACCACATTTTATCCTATGTCAATTAATTTCTGACCTTAAGGGTGTATGTATATTTGAACTCTGAAGAATTCAGATGGGAAATTAGTCCCATGTTCAACATTTTCAAGAGTTTGTGCAAAACCATTAAAAAAAATTTTTTTTCTTTAGTTCAAGTTATAAAATAAAACATGAAAGTCATTACATAATGAAAAAGCTTGTGATTTTCAATATGGTCAAAATGATCATATGATCTAGTGTGACTATTATGTTTACTGAGGGGGTAGTTATAGTTTATGAAATTGAGGTTTGGTTAACTGTTCCAGAGAACCCACAGGAGTGAGTGAATTTAGGGCATTTGAGTCATTTTTACTTAGTTGACAAGGTGATAATTGATTCTGGATTACTTGGCACAGGGAACTGTCCCTGGTAAATTCCTGAGTTCTACCACATGTTGGGTATGGCTTTTGGAAGGCTCATGGACAGCTTCTCAGGAGTTGTGTGTCACTCCACAGCTGCAGGGAAACAAGCTTCATGTTTTATTTCATCAAAATGTGATTCAAAATATCTTACATTGTGCATTGCTTACTTTCTGATGGGGACAGAAACCAATTCACTGATACGTGTATGTCATTGATTTTAACCCCAAACTATCATTTAAGTAGATTTAAGGGAAAACTCGCCTCCTTCCATAGCAAACTAATTTCCTATTTTCCATCTTTAAAGTTTACACATGAAATATAACATAAGGACCCTCATATATTTTATAAAGGAAAATGAGAAATGTTTAGTGACTCTCCCACGGAAAAAGCAGATAATCCCACTTGCAACAAAGTATCTTTTTGATAGGGTATTGAATTTAATTATTGCTTCCAAAAATGACTTTTAAGTAAGGGACTTCCACCTGTGGGAAGATGAGGGACACATACTCTTCCCCATTCCTCCTGCTAAATACAACTAAAGCCCTGGACGTTGTATATAACACTAACAAACTCTGAAAGGTTGAGAGAAAAAGGCAGACAAGATAGAGACCTCAGGACCCAAGGAGCCATGTGGTGATGAGTTCCATGAGATTGTGTGTGTGTGTGTGTGTGGGGGGGGGGGGACCAGACTTGAAATGGATGAAGCTAGTTACCTGGAAATGCCAATGAATACAGACACCCCCCCCACACACACACACAAAAAAAGTCCCAGTAAAAGACTGTTCTCTCAGACAAAAGACCACGTAAGGCCATTCTATCTAGAAAGACAGAAAATTGTTAGATAATAACCACTCTACTTCAGGCAAACACAATAGAAAAAACTTTGGCTCCCCCACCACCCAGGCTGGCAAAGACAAAGAGGAGAGCGCAGATGTGCACCCTGCCCAGCAGTGGGGAGGCACTTCCGTCTCCCCACTGGGCTGGCTCAGAGGAGCAGAGACTTGTCTGACTACCCTGTGAGAGGAGGCCACGCCCCTCCTCCAGGAGTCAGTGGAGGCCAATCAGGGAGAAGGAGGGCGATGCTCCTACCCCACCCCTCGTAGTGCCAGAAAGTAAGATAACAAACAACACCAACAAAAAGAAAAAACAAAACACTAATGGAGATTTGTTAAAGGGGCAAAGGAGCCAACAGAAAGAGCTGCCACAGACCAAAGCTGGAAAATTTTTACAAAAACATTAGATTGTAACCCAAAGTATAAAATAAATGATCAGTGAGTCTATATTGATATAAGTAGATGACTGAATAAATTAATAAATGGGGGGGGGAAAGGCAAAACGCCCATGAAAAATTATCTACAAAATAATTTTATTTAGATTCTCCCCCATCACGGAAGGAACACAATTCCCCCTCCTTAAGAGTGGGCTGCACATAATACTTCGTTTCAAAGAGTATGCAGCATGGAAAAGGGAAAGAAATAACTGTACAGAAACCTCACAAACACTATCTCAGACAGATGATCAAGGTCAACATCAGCAGGAATAAGTCATGTTATGCCCTTGATATGATGTAGTGAAATGGCGCTTTATCTCTGTGGTCTTCCTCCCCAAACCGGGACCCCGGTATAATCATGAGAAAAACATCAGACAAATTCCAATAGAGACGTATTCTACCAAAAATAGGTTGACCAGTACTTCTCAGGAACATCAAGGTCATCCAAAGAGGGAAAGTCGGAGAAACTGTTGCAGCCAAGAGGATCCTAATGAGAAAGGATGACAATGTAATATGGTGTCCTAAATGGGATTCTGGGAGAGAAAAAGGACACTGGGTAAAAACTAAGGAGCTCTGAATAAAGTATGGACTTTAAATAATTAGTTTCATTAAATACCATACTAACCTAAAAATGTCAATAATGGAGGAAATTGGGCACATAGTTTACCATCTTCCCAAATGTAAAACATTCTGTTAAAATAAGTATTTTTAAAAAGTAAGAAGAGAGTTGATGTTACTAATTAAAATCCAATTGAAAGTCAACTCTAGAGTTCTCAATGCAAAAGTAATTGCGGTTTAAAAGGCTAAAAATAAATGCGAAATCCGCAATTACTTTTGCACCAACCTAATAGCAAAGCAAAGTTAAGAAGGTCTATATGGTAAATTACAGTCTTATTATACCTATGCAAATAATCAGGCCAAATTTAACAAGACTGAGATCACCATTATTTTGATCAAGGATAATCCTTTTTTTTTCTTTTGAGATTACATTTGATCAAAAGTGGAGGTGACTATAGAGAGAAATTTTATTCCAGTGGAAAACTATGCACACCTTTCTGGGATATTAGATTCTGGCCCTGCTCATTGTCTTTGAATTGCTTTGTACCTCTTTATAAATAGCAGGTAATTGATGGATATGCAAACTCTGTCCTATTTGGTTATGATTTAATTGACTTTCTTCTCCACTGTGGAAAAAAATAGTTTTATTACCTATTCGTAAATTGGACTGAATATTGCCACCTTGCACAAACTATTAACCCTTACCAAATTTCCAATTCTCTCAGTTTCCTTCACTATCGAGCTACAGCCCTCCAAGTCCAACTGATGTTTCCAACTTTTCTCCCTCCCTCTTGACTTGGCAAAGACCTAACTGCATAGATTCTTCTGGAGACTTGAGATTACCTTGCTGCTGGCCTTTCCTGAGGATCCAAGATAGCACTCGCGAGCTAAAGGCTGATGATGGGATATGACCTTGAAGTGCTCACCAGCACAGCCGAATGTGCATGGGCCAGATTTCTCATGGGACAAGTTGCTGTCTGGGCGTGTGATGTGTGCACACTCACACGGGGCCCAGCACTCAGGAAGGTGCCACAACTGGATTAATGCTCTACTGCTGCCATCTTGAAATTCTTAATAATTTTTGAACAAAGGGACCTGCATTTTCATTTTGCACTGGGCATCACAAATTCTGTAGCTGGTCCTGATATGAATAGTACAGTGAGTGGTATTTTCAGTAAGAACTTCTTGTGTTGATCAACAATATTACTCTGTCAGAAAAGTGAGAGTAAGTGCTAATCAAAGAAAGTCTAGTCATATTTCTTGATCATCAACTTTTTAAGCCTGCAGTGCAAATCATATTTATATTGTCATTGCTATAATGTTAAAAACATAAATATGACCATGACTCTAACCAACCATGCATTATGAAAGGTCCCAATCAAAGGGCACAAACAAGCCCAATTCACTGACTTTCCTAAGCAACATGAACAAAATGGCTGCTCGTGGAGAGGATTGTCAATCAGGTAGAGTTTAGGCTAGAATCCTCCGCATTTCTTTTCTGCCTCCCTTATTCTCTTGATTTTTCCATCATGAACTCAGTCCCTCCCATTTCAAATCTGTTCTCATGATAAAGTCTTATATGTCATCTTCATCATACAATAAATTTTCACCAATCAGTAGCTCATTCTGGAATATTTTTATGTTGTGAATTCACTTCTAATTTTGGAATGCAACATCCTCACCAGTAAAAAAATTATAAACATCAGATTTGAAAATGACAGACTTTCCTGAGGTCTCTGAAGCTTTGCTAATAGATAAGTTCTAGGCCTGCTATTAAATAACATATTTGTAAAATGGTAGAACTTTTTCAAAGGGATATTTGCCCTGATCACTTTAAATTAAAATTTCTATAAGCTATGAAAGAATATATAGTTTGACTCAATAGAATTTTTTTTTTCTCTGATTTCCAAACTTCTAGATTTTTCTTTCCCTTTGGAAGTTTTTTAAAATTTTGTTTGTTTTTATAAACCATGTGTATTGCAAGGGTTTAGGCTGAGATAAACCTAAATCTCTGCCTCTAATGGATCACTTTACCCAATTCACAAATATTTACTTTACTCCACTCACAGGACCCCTAAATAAAGGGGGAAATGCCTAAATTTACAATATAGTTGTTGGCATAATGTCCTCATCTGATCAAATTTTGACCAGAAAAAAATGCTATATTTGTGCCAAAATAGCAAGCCACCAATAAATGCGTGAGATAGCACTTAGCTCAGTAACCTATTCTGGGAGGTGGAACAAATGGGAGACCTCTGACGCCCAGGCACCCGTCCACTGTTCCAACAGCTCAGGGTCACCCTGGTTCATGACAGATAGAGTTTGTCTAGGAAAGAACTGAAGGTATTTTATACTGACATATATTTGTGTCTTAGGTCAATGTATGTGCTATATTTAAATAACTTTGAGAAAAGATGTTTGTGATATTAGAAATCAAAACGCTAAATGTTTTTACATCCAGGACCTCTTCTCTGACTCTTGTATTTTTCAACCTTTTCTAAAACAACTTCGTCTTCCTTTTTAATGGGCCTGTGCTGATTAGAAATATCATTTGCATACATCAAGGGTCTGTTTTCTAAAAGAAAACAGCCTGTCTTTTTCTTCCATAAGCAAGTATTGCAACATGTTAGTCATAAAGAGTTAAATAAAGTACTTTATTCCTAATTTCCATGTTACAACATGCACTTCAGCTCAATTTTTTTAAACCTCATTATGTATTCTAGCCTTCCATTGACTTCAGTGGAAAATGTATGCAAAGTGTATTTGAAGAGAATGTTGTACCAGAGGTTCATAAACATTTCAGAGATAAAAGTACAATTGAAATGCTCAGTGAGATCTATAGTGTCACTACTCAAATGATGTTAAGTGTACATCAAGGTTATACAATGGTTTTTATTAGTGTCTCAGATACTTAATAGTAAGCAGAGGTTACAGTAGTCTCCTTTTCTGCCCAGTTAGTTCTGGATGTATTAATACAAAGCATATGGGTCAGATATTGTTATTGCCTCCATATATCACTAGATGGCACCAGGAGCATCTAGAATAGCTCAGTGCCACACATTAGCGTTTCCTTAAATTGTAGAATATTCCATTTCTGAAAGAAAAACTATTTTTAAAAATTACTTTTGCACATTTTATGTACCTCTCTCCACCTAAACAAATGCTTTTCTTTCAGTGTTAAAAAAATACCACAGAATTCCATCGGAAACCCTACATTTTTTACCTATTTAAGCATTGCCATTTCTTTTGAAACTGGCTTGCTTTCTTTGCTTATCAACCACTTATGATGACAACTCTACTTAGTAGCATTTTGCCACGCTACTCAAGCTGCATTTGTAGTGCCATAAAAGCTTGTTTTTTCAGAACGTATAAATATCTCAAGAAAATTAGAAATAATGGCTGATGGAAGGTAAAGTGCCTTACCTAAAATCAGATAAACAAGCCAATGGTCACATTGATCCTGACTTTTCAGCCTAAATAATCAGGAATCATTCAATCATAGTTTGTCTAACTCTAAGACATTGCATGAAGCAGTGAAGTGAGTTGGTTACCAGTTGGTAAAGAGGGAGGAAAGGTGGAAGAGGTTAAAGGGGGTCAAGTATATGATGATGGAAGGAAAATTGACTCTGGGTGGTGAATCCACAATGCAATATATAAATGATGCATTATATTGTACTCTTGAAACCTTTATAATTTTATCAGCCAATGTCACCTCAATAAATTTAATTAAAAAATAAAGAAAAGAAAAAAAAATGACAAAAAGGATAATAAATTAGAGATATCAAGATGTAGTTCTTAAACCAAAATATTTTCCAAAACTATCATACAGGAGAACTACAATGTGTTCTTTCTTGGTATAGTCACACACTAGAAAAATCTTTAGCCATTACATTGTCTCTGTTGTTCCCAATGTCTTGTTAATATTGAAAAGTGAACAAATGAAAAACAATTAAATAACATTAATAAAACAAGTATAGCCAGGGGTGGGGTGGGGCTCAATAAACACATTCAGAAAATAAAACCTGGTTTTTGTTATGTTTGTACATCTAAAAATAGGAATGTGTTACAAGACGATAATTCCCCTCCTCTGCCTCAGGCTTTAATGTTTGTAGTTGTGACTGTATCTTGACAGACAGATTAACAATTTCCTTTGGCTTTAAAGTTATTGGTGAGGTACATCTGTGATTGAAGGAATGGGAAGAACTGAGTAATATTTATGAGACTCGTCTAACCATTGTGCTTTTCTGGAAATGTCAGAATGAGTTATTCTTTAGCATTTCATGGGCACAATTAATCCCATTAAAATAAGTTAAACAAATTTTAGTGGTAGTTGTTTTGAAACATCCTTCAAAGGTCCTTGAGGTTAGAACTGGCAAAATGTCTGCAAAATAATCACTGGAGCATCCTTCAAGGAGGTTATTGTACTGAGACACCTTTCTTACCCCATTTTCACTGACAAGTGTACTTTGCTTCATTCTAATTCCTCTATTTAACTCTTTTATTTACATATACATAACCCATAACTATATGTGTAAGAACAGCCATTCATTCCGAAAATCTATTTTTTAGTGTCTCCTATGCTGCTGACACTAAGTTGGGTGCCGGGGACTTAGAGTTCATGATAGAGATTCTGTTTCTGCCCTCATGGAGCTTCTAGTCTGGAAGACAAAATTACAATACAGTGTGGTGAAATGTAATAAAATGGAGAAAGTTCAATGTGATTCAGGAGCCTTCAGGAGGGGCACCAAACAGTTTTGGGAATGGAGAAAGGAGGAGTCAGAATGGAGTTCTGGAAAAGGCAGCTATTAAGGTGAAAAGGGAAGTAGGAATAAGGCACACAGAGGTGGAAAAAGAGGATGGTCACCAGCAGAGATGTTTATGAGCCCTTTATATTCATAGGCCGTGACTGAAGTCAATCACTACCAGTGTGTGAGCACTTTCAGATCAAGGACTCTGCCCTCCTTATGCATGTAACCTTGCTGTCAAGTTCAGGGATTGGCATTGAATAGTGGACCACTGGAGTTTAATCAAAGAAATAAAGGGGTAGATGTAGAGAGTTAATTAGGACAAGCTAGAAGGAAGTCATGAGAGCAGGAAAGAGTAAAAGGCAATAGGTTAAAAAAAGGTGGGGAAAATATATAAAATTTTTTGATTAAGAAGTTTAAGGAAAAGTCAGAATGCAATGATAAACAAGTGAAGGAAGAACAAAATACCAAGCAACAGAAGCAAGATTTGACTATCCCTGCCAAGTCAAACTCAGGAGGGTGACCATAAAAAGGAACACCTATCAGACCTTTTGGCTGCCTTATCAGGTGCCAAAGTCCTTTGACTAGAAAAAAGAAACAAAAAAAATTATTGTGACAGAAACAAAGAGTTTCTACAATATTATTTCATCAAATGTTTGTCTCATAAATAGATGTCGGTAATGTTGGAAAATATTGTCCTACTTTTTATCCTTTAAATAAGGATTTTTCCTAACATATATTTGTGCCATCTGTTGAACCACAAGTAAACAGTCAAATTATTTTGTTTATAACCTCAAACCTAAAAGCTTGTTCAGAACAGAAATATGAACCAGAAATAAATTACATGGTAAATCAAACCCTCATTTTGGTGCTGGGACACTATGCAAAGCGGTTTACAATTTGTTCTTTGCCGTGTAGAAGAAAACCCCAAGAAACTGGCAGGAGAAGAAACCTTTTCTATCTCTTTTAAAATTATCTTCTTGTATACATGCGAAACAGACTTCACAAATAGAAATTTCCACATTTTCTAAAAATTTGAAAGAAAAATGACCCTTGAGAAAGTGGTAATTTTTTAATATAAAAATGTATTATTTAATAGCAATGCAAATTAAAACTACACTGAGATATGACTTCTCACCCACCAGGTGGTCAAAAATCCAAAAGTCTGAACCCATTTTGTTGGCTATTTGTATGTCTTCTTGGAAAAAGTGTCTGGTCAGGTCCTCTGCCCATTTTTTCACTAGATTGTTTGTTGTTGTTGTTGTTGAGTTGTATGAGTTCTTCACATATTTTGGACATTAACCCCTGACCAGGGTGGTGAAGGTGCAATGCAACATATAGATGACATATTATAGAATTATACAGATGAAACCCATATAATTTTAGTAATCAATATCACCCCAATTCATTTAACTTTTAAAAAGCAGAAAATAAGGTCAAATGACAAAACATAAAGAAAGAAAACCCAGTCCATTGGTGAAGCTAATGGGAAATACTCCCCTTAATTTAGAGCATAGTGGAACTGCAAAATGTCACAGCCATGTGACATATGGAGGGAAATTTGAAAATATCTTTGAAAGTATATATGCATTTATCTTTTAACCCAAAATTTCCACTTGCAGAAAACTACTCCAAAGATATACTGGCAAAATATGAAAATACACATGTATAAATAATTCATTGTCATTTTACTATTCTAGTTAAAGAATGGAAATAACCGAAATATCTGATTACAGGACTGGTTGAATAAACTATGGTGCAGCTACACAATAGAGTATTATGTATCTGTAAAAATAATAATACTAATATGTAAAAAATAGAATTTTCTATATAGTACAAAGTTATCTCTAGGATATATTGAATTAAAATAGTAAAATAAAGGAAAAGATGTATAGTATGCTACTATTTAGCTTAAAAGTGGGATATGAGACTATTTCTACATTTTCTTATAATGGAAAGATAATCTTTCTCTCGGTGTGTGTGTGTGTGTGTGTGTGTGTGTGTGTGTACATATTTTAAGAAAGGGAAAAAAACTATTAAAATTGTAATACTCAATATATGCCAATAATAAAATAAAAGATGAATCTGACTTCTGCAATTACAAGAGGTGCTCAAAGTGGTTACCATCAGCATAATTTTATACAGTTTTTTTCCTTTCTTAAAATGTGTATACATTTTTTTGGCACCCTGTATATACCGATAACAAAAGATGAATACAAGTCATGTGTATTTTTTTGGCACCCCTGATATATATATATATAATTATCCATTAGGAAATTAAAAAAATAGGATGGAAGAGATAGGGATAGATACTACTTTTCTTAGCATATGCAATATTTGGTAGATTTGACTTTGAAACCATGTAAACATTTTACTTAGTTATAAGTAATTAAACCCAAAGTAAGTATAAGTAAGCAATTAGTTATAAAACAAACTTTTTTAATCCCTAAATATTTAAAGCAAAGTGAAACAAATGAAACTAAACCTGTTAGTGGGATAAGCACGCCCAGTGACTTTAAAACACAATCATTTAACTGTGCACTTATCGTGGTATGTACCACGTACCGTAGGAATGAAACAAGTTTGCAAAGGAATGTTAAACTTTGTTCAAGAAATATTCTATCAGCATGGTAGCATTTGAGACTAGTATGTGTATTGTGGGACGAAGTAAATAATTAACAGGGATTTTCACCAGGACAGAAAGGAGATACGTATATAAGATCATAAAAGTCAAGTGAAAAAGTCTCTAGTCCTGAATTTTATTGGAAGTATCAAGTCAATATAAACCATGTGCATTTTATATATAAAGATTAATGAGCTTACATGTAAAATCAAGTCTAGAGAAGCTACAGTGAAACACAGAGGAAAAGAGAAGACTGAAAATATAAACAGAGCCTCAATGACCTCAAAGAAAATATAAAGCAGTCTAACATCAAACGCATGTGTAATTGAAGCCTGAGGAAGAAAGCAGAGAATACAGAAGAAAAAAAAGTTTAAATAAATCAAGGCAAATACTTTTACAAAATCATCAATTTTTAAAACTGCAACCAGGAATCCAAAAGCTCATTAAATGTCTAAGCCACAATAACCACAAATAGGTATATCACAGTCAAATTGCTGAGCCCCAAAGGTAAACACAAAATCTTAAGAGCAGAGAAAAAATACATTACATTTGTGAGACAATAATAACAATCACAGACTTTTCCTTAGAAATAATGCAGCCTAAAAGATAAGGAGATCACATCTTTAAAGTGTTCTGAAAGAAAAAAGAAGGTATAGTAAAAACAGAAAAATCTTTCAAAAATGGAGGCAAATGAAGATATGTACAGATATGCAAAACCTGAGAGAACTTACCACAGAACAGACCAACATTACAAGATAAGATAAATGAAGTCCTTTAGGCTAAAGTAACATAATAACAGATGGAAACATGGATCTAAATGTAGGAATGAAGGGCGCAGGTAATGGAAAACATACAGGTAACTATAACAGACCTTTTCTCACTTCTTGATTTTTTTTAAAACAGACAACTGACTGTTTAAAGCAAGAAGAACTCCGTATGTTAAGGTTTTCAGGTATTCAAAAATAAAATGCCTAATAGCAATAGGAAGGAGGGAGCAAATGGAAACACACTGTTGGGAGAATCTTATATTAAAAAGTGGTGCAATATTAATTCAAGGGGCACTATAATAAGTTAAAGGTGTCCTTTATCATCCCTAGTAAAACCATTTGTTTAAAAAAAGAGTTTTAGCTAAACTGTCAATAGAGCAGATAATACTACACTACTAAAAATAAATACTTAATAATTCAAATCAAGAAAAGTGGAACAAGGAATAAATAAGAGATGAAACAAATATAAAACAAATACTAAATAGCAGATAAGCCCAAATATAGCAATAATTACATTAAATATAAATAAAATAAAACCACTAAAATATACAAATTGTCAGGTTGAAGGAAAAAATCAAGACCAAACTATGCACTATTTATGAGATAAACTTTAAATACAAAAAATAAACAAATCCATTATTACAGTAGAAACTTCAACCCACCTCTCTCAGTAATTGTAATAAAGACAAACAAATCAATATAAATACAGAAAATTTGAAGAACACTGTCAACCACCTTGACATAAAAAATGATAGCCAAAATTAGCAGAATACACATGTTTTTTAAGTGCTTACGGGAAAAAAAGTATGCATTAAGTGCTTATATTAGTAAAGAAGAAAGGTCATGCTCAATTATATGAACTTCCACCTAACAAATATAGTGGGGAAAAAATTAAACCCAAAGTAAACATATGTAAGTAATTAATAAAGGTAGAAATAGAAATCTATGAAATAGGAAACAAGAATAACAGAAAATCAATGAAACCAAAAGCTGGTTTTTTGAAAACATCAATATAACTGATAAAGCTCTGGTCAAACTGAATAAAGAAAGAGGAAGAGGAAGGAAAAGAGGCAGAGAAAGAGGGTGACATAGGGAGAGAGAGAAGGAGGGAAGGAGGGAAGGAGAGGAGGGAAGGGGAGAGAGAAAGAGAGACAGAACAAATTAACAGTATCAGGAAGCAGAAAGCGGGCTTTGCTACGAATCTTACAGAAATTTTGAAAAAATTAAGTGAGATATAACAAATATCTTTATGCTAATAAACTTTACAACTTAGATAAAATGAACAAATTCTTTGGAAGACATTGTTTCTTTTAAAGAAATAAATTCATAATTATAAGCCTCTCCTCAAAGAAAACCCCAAGCCCAGATGACTTCATCAATGAATTATGTCACACATTTAGAAAGAAATAATACCAAGTTTATACAAAGTCTAACAAAATAAAGGAAAAACTTTCCAATTCATATTATGGCACACAAAGCATAACCCTAATATTAAAACTATATAAGAACATTACGCCCCCCCAAAAAAGGAATTTAAAGACCAATGTTACTCATAAACATAGGCATTAAAATACCTTTAAAACATATTCCTAAATCAAATTCGTTCACTTATAGAAAGGACAATACATTGTGACTAATGGGTTTATTCTCGTAATGCAAAATCACCTTGATATTGAAAATAAATGAACATATTCACAAATTAAAGGAGAAAAACCATATGATCAGTTCCATAGTTGCCCCAAAAAAAGTATTTGACAAAAGTCAGTGTCAATGAACGATATTTTACGAATTTCCAGCCAACTAAAGAGGGAATTTTTTTCAGTCTATTCAAAGGCATCTTCCAACAAACAAACCAACCCTCCAAATTATGAAAAACGTTCATACCTAACCATGAGAAGATAAACACTTCCCCTCTAAGGTTGGAAACAAGGAAAGGATGGTCTCTGTCACCACTTACTTTCCTCGTTGCAACGGAGATGCTCTTCAGAGGGCAGGCGCCAGACTTTCTCTCCCTGGAGTGCTGTAGTGCACCCAGCCAGCTGCCCCAGACAGGTCCGGGTCTGCTGAAACTGGTCAGTGTTCAGCCAAACGTCTATACTCAGCCCGCACTGTGAAAGAAGAAGACTTCAGGGGATTACATGAACGATAATACTTCCCTGTTTTTAAGTTATCCCCAGTAAAGCCTATATTATGTCTACACTGTATAGTGCTAGTGGGTAGGTCTGTGATCCCTTTGCATGGGTATTGACTATACCTTGGAATTTATCCATCCATCTTTTATCCATACCTGCTCAAAATGATGTTTGTGAAAAGTTATTACATGATTATTTTTAGTATTAGCAAAATTTTGAAAACAATCTAATTATTCCATAATGGAGTAGGGTGAAATAAATCCTGGTCACCCAGAAAATAGAGTGCTGGACAGTTACTTTAAAAAATGACGAAACTCATTATGTAGCAACATGTAATGAGCCCCAACATATAATAATAAATGAAAGGGTAACACAAAGAAAATGTGTATAATAAAAGAGTGAGATGATAGATAGATAGATACGCATTTACTTGTATATGTATAACATACCTCTGTGAGGATACACACACAAAATGTTTAATATTAGTTAATTCTAGAGTAGGGAATTTGTTGGCAGGGTAACAAGAATGAAAGGGAGAGTTTTACTATAATACCCTTTTCCTTTTGCGTGTTGAACCATCTTAATGCATAAATTAGTTGAAACTAAATCAAATTTAAATTTAATAATAAAGAACAGCCTTCCTTTGTTAAATCACAGTAATATGCAGTTCTATATCTACAAAGGAGAGACATAAGGTATCTCCTACAACACTTCTGAGGATCTAAATATAGCTTGGTATGTATAGTTGATAATACTGCACTGCATAATTGAAATTTGCCAAGAGTGTATCTTAAGCATTCTCACATATAATGTGAGATGACGGATATGTCAATGAACCTGATTGTAGGAATTCTTTCATAATATGTATATATCTAATCCTCATGTTGTACATTTTGACTACATTATCATTTTATTTGTCAATTTTACATCAATAAAACTGGGGGTGGGGGGAACGACTTCGAAAGATAACCTGTTTGTAAGTCAGGAAATTTCTGTTTGTATTCCCATATGGAGACATAACGAGTGAAGGTCATAACAGAAAACAAAAGTCAGGGCCGATATTTAGACCCAATGAGTAAAGATGCAATTCTTTTGAAAATAAATCTTCCATTGAATCTCATGTATGCGTAGATAATGCTGGTCAGTGTTTGGAGATCGTGGCAAAAGCAAAAGATATGTTAGGACAGGCTTCAAGGGACAGGCACCATTCTAAGCAGCTTCAAGTTGGCAACTTAAAGTAATTTTTTTTCCTCATATGTCACTGACACAAAAATATGTGAAACAGATGGTATTGCTTGGCTATTTATAGTTTGTGTTGAAACTTGTTAAAGACAGTTTGGATCATGATTTAACAAATCTTATCACCTCTTCACTTGAAACATATCACAGGGTTTTTCTTAGAAAGTGTTAGAAAGGCAACGGATAATAGTCAGTGCTTCTTCTTTCTACAGATGAAAAAATCTAAAATCACAATGGCCTTCTGTATGCAAGAAATATACATAGAAAATCATATACAGTATTGGAAGGTAGCCATGTCTGGTGAATAAGCAGGTGTGTCTTGGGTCCCGACACATGATGGGTGATAGACAGCAGATAGATAGATGATAGATAGATAGATAGATAGATAGATAGATAGATAGATAGATAGATAGATAGACAGATAAAGAGGTAGATGGACATAGATACATACTCTACTTAAGTGTATCTTTTTCTTTGAATAAGTTGTAGCAGTCAATGTGTTTGAATCACTGAGATAGGACGCATACATTTAGAGAGGCGCTAGTGACAGATTAATGGAAGTTCATAGAAGAGAAAAAAACAGCACAACAAAATGATTCCCTAGTACAGATAATTGCTATTCTTCCACCTTTTTTCTCTTCTCCCTACTTCCCTCCTTTTGTCCTTCTTCCATATATCCATCCCCCCCTCCAACTTCCTTCCTTTTCTTTCTATTTTATTCTTCAAATGATTTGAGGTTCTGTATAGGACACATACACAAAAACGGGAAGTATGCATGTGGAAGAGCCTGATAACTTGATGGATGTTGAGGGAATGTTGTTGTTATAATTTTTCAGAGTCCTGCCCCATGGAAGCGATATTCTCCACCTTGCGTCTTCTTCTACCTTTCCCATGAAGGTTTAATAAGAATTCTTCTTTTTCCTTAAAATGTGGATTTTTAAAATCCCTACATCCATTTAAATGCACTTGTGCTGTAGGGAGCAGCATTAGCTATGTAACCCATGATCAGTGTGGCAGAAACCAATCTCACAAGATATGTTTCCTTTCTTTGCGGACATACAGCCCACCTTGCACTTAGATAAATATGTTTTTTTACTATGTTTCTTCAATGCAATGTGAGAAGTGATATGGGCCACTTCCAACCATAAAACATGTCCCATTGGGCTACTCCTAGCTGTTTTCTTCTTTTAGATCACTGAGATAGTAATCGTTAGGCTGATCCTGAAGTTAACATTTTTAAAATGACAAAGCTACCATTAGACTGAGTTTTAAATGATTGAATGGAGAAAAAGACAAATAAAACACCCCACTGAACTAAACAGCTTCCCAGGACTGAGAGAGAAATAAAAGGTATTTAGCCAGTGATATTTTGTGGTCTGTTTGTTGCAGGAACCTATCCTAATTAATATACCAAATGGATCTCGGTATCCACAGCTGTAAAATGAGAGAGTTGGACTAGATTACTTCTATGATTGCGTTTTACAATAACATACTATGATCCTTAACCTTAGGTTAGTAAAGGTATTCCATAAATATTAATTTGTTCTAATCTGTAGAGAGCTACACATTACATAGAATACTTAAAATCCAGGCATTAGGAAAAAATAGAGAAATATACATAATACTACTATAAAAAGAATCGGTGATTCCAAGAGACTAAAAGGAAAAGATTTTTGTGAGAGAAAAGACAAGGGAGAAAGAGACTACACAGTGTCTAGAATAACCAGTGTTTGGCCTGGAGTTTGAAGGCTATGCTCGCAGAGCAAACAGATGATCCTTGGGCCCACAAGAAGAAGGGGGTGTAGCTTGATAGCTTCACTGAGGATAGGAGCTGGGTTAAACTAAGGGGGGGCAGGGGGAAGACGTAAGGAAAGTCAGACAAGAAAAACCCATGTTCAGAAAGACTGAAATTAGAAACCCAGTGAGAGCCACTGGCACCTAAGAAGGCAGCTCTGAGTCAGACCAGGGGATCCAGACGCCCACTCTTCTTTTGCCATTGTTGACCTCAAACATGTGTGTTCTTTGCCTTTTCTGGTTTTATTACACCCTTTTAAATGTGCCTCAACAAAACGCACAAAAAAAGAAAAAATGAGAAACCAAATTCCATGAGAACATAAACAGTGGTTTTATAAAGAGATGGAATGATGGTTTCAGTTTGTTTCCAAAAGCATTCGCTTTATCAGAAATGTAGAGGGTTAGGATGTGAACCAAATGCAGACAATGAGTAGTGATTTCCAAAGTAGTGAGGATCTTCCAAAGAATCAGACAAAGGACCAAGGTCTAGAACCAACCATTTGAGATACAATAATAAAACAACTTTTTTTGAGTGCTACCATGTGCTGGATATTATATTAAAGATTGTTCATGTACTATTCCATATCTTTTCCTCAAATAATTTTATCCGCATTTCACAGATTTGAAAACTGAACTATAGGACAGCTAGAGCAGTAAGAGGAGTGCGAGTTCCAACAAAGTCTGTCTGATTCCAACATCTACTTGGATTAGCTACATTAGATTGGTAAGCGAATATGTACTGAAGGGTAAAAATCACACATCTTTGTGAGAATCACAAAGGTTCAGAGACTGACTCTAACAGTAAACTTTCAAAGGTGGATTTCTTACTCTTTTCTAGACCCAGTCTGACTAGTCAACAGCCATTCCTAGACTGGATTCATTGCCTTCCTTAGTCTTCTCTCCTTCCAGAGACCTTCCGCTTCTCACAGGTCCTTTCTTACCACCCACCCAAGAAAAACAATCCACTCACCTTTTAACAATAAATTAAATTTTCTCTCTTAACAATTTGAACTAAAAGACAAAATCTGAAGCTGAAAAACCTGTAGCCGCTGGGCAGTCATAAGGACTACAGACAAGATGAGCAACTCAAAGACGCCGCCTGAAATACAGGAAGAAAGGGGAAAGGGTGAATGAGAAGAGATGAAAGAAAGGAAAGAGACCTCAATGGCTCCTGAGAGTCAAAATGTGCCCTCAGATCTTGACTTTCTAGTTCCCATCTCCAGTGTCCGAAACACTTGTCCCTTGTCTCTGGGTTTTCTGGGATTCCCTAGGTCCAGAAACTAATCCATAAATAAGTGGAGGTATATGCTCCATTTATTTATTGGAAGACTCAATAGTGTAAAGATTTTAATTCCTCACCAATGGATTTAATATAACCTCAGTAAAATGCTAAGGAGTAGTTTGTGTGTTTGTTTGTTGTTTATTGAAATGGACAAGTTGGTTCTAAAATGTACATGAAGTTCAAAGGCCTAAAATAAGAAAAATGAAGTTGGAGGACTAATACTCACAGATATCAGTACTTGATATAAAGTGATAGTAATTAAAAGAGTGTGGTATTGGTATAAAAAATAAATCAAAGGAACAGAAGAGAAGCTCTAAAAATACACTGACATAAATAGACATGAACTTATAATAAAGGTCATAATATAGAGTTCTTGTCCCTCCAAAATTCATATGTTGAAACCCCAATGTAATGGTATTTGGAGGTGGAGCCTTTTGGAGGTAATGAGGTCATGAGAGTGAAGCCCTCATGAATGCAATTAATGTTCTTACAAAGGAGACCACAGAGTGCTCCCTGGCCCTTCCCACCTTGTGAGGACACAGCAAGAAGACAGCCATCTATGGAAGTAGGAAGTAGGCTCTCATTAGATACTAAATCTACCAGCATCTTGATCTTTCACTTCCCAGCCTTCAGAACTGTAAGAAATATATTTCTGTCTAGGGTACTCTGTTATAGCAGCCTAAACAGACTAAGACAAGAGTACAGCAAAACAATGGCAGCCTTCCAATAAATGTTGCTGGGTTAACTACACAATAACTGTGCACGTGGTAAAACACAAACAAGAAAAAGAAAAAAAATCACAACCCTACCTGCCACCACATGCAAAAATCAATTCCAAGTATACTATAAACGTGAAAGATGAAACAAAAATCACCTGAGATATGCACAGGAGCTATCCTCATGTCTTCAAGTCACAAAAAGCACTAGCTTAATAAAAAATGGATAAAACACTTCAACAGGTTCTTTACAAAAGGAGATATCCAAATGCCTCAAAACATGAAAAGATGCTAAACATCATTGTTGTTAGAGAAAAGGCAATTAAAATCACAATGAAATATGACGAAACCACCAGAATGGCTAAAAATTAAATACACACAAACACAAACTGACAAGTCCAAGTGTTGGCAAAGCTGTGGAAAAATGGATTTTCATTTATAATATTACTGAGGGAAGAGAAAATTTGGTCAGCCCCTTCACTATTGTGCAGTATCTACTAAAGTAACACAGACGCTTGATACAAGATATATATATATATATATATATATATATATATATATATATATATATATATATATATATATATATATATACTATATATATATATATATATATATAGTATATATATATATATATTTCTCCAACAAAAATACACCAAAATAATATATATATATATATATATATATATATATATATATATATATATATATATTTCTCCAACAAAAATACACCAAAATAAGAGTCAGTATTCTGCTTGAGTGAACCTTATATGGAGTAGACTGATTCTTGGGTAATAACTGCAGGAAAGATGAAGTGCATATGGTGAAATTCCCATTTCACTGTTTCTTCTGCTCTGTGAAACATATTTTCTGATACAACTGGGTCCTTTGATTCTGTCCAGTATAGTGATTAAGGCAGTGATTAGAATAAAGCCCGTGGAGTCTCAATGCCTAGGTTTGAATCCCAGGTCTACCAGTTACCAGCTGAGTCTGGTCTTCATCTGCAAAGCAAGGAAAATAGTATCCTTTACCATTATGTAGTACTCTAACGATTTATAAAGTATTTGAAGATTTAACTGAAAAAAGGCACTTAAGACAATTCCTAGCACATATATAAGGCTAAGTTACTATTGTTTTTCTCTCCATTTGTTTCGGCAGTTTGACTCAAATATGTGGCATGTATTTCATTTCTATTTTATAAGTACTAGTCTTTTTCTCTTTAAGCAATTGTTATCCATCAGTGAAAAAAAAATCAAAGTTCACGGCCTAGTTGTAGAAATGAATAAATACAAGTTAAGGCTAATTAGACCTCTGAATCAACAACACAACTCATAAAACTAGAAACACATGAACTTCAATTGAAGATTTTTTTTTAAGATAATAAATGTAAGAGTTGTTATGCTTAACGTGTTTGACACATGAAAGATAACATTTGGGTAGTAAATACTGTGTATTCTCAACTGAATGACCTCTGCTTAATTATTAACTAGGAAACCCCAAAAGAATTTGAATCAATGCATTTTTTCAGGAAATCGTAAGGCAAAAATGAATCAATGCACTATTGCCCTTGTCTGGAGGTCCGGGTATTTAGGGCTCAATATATGGTGACCACTCTATGTACCCCTGCCTGTAGCAGCAGCCTTACGACTGTTGTCTAAGACTTCACCAAGACCTGGCTCCTGAGTTACTAAGAAATCATTTAGTAGAGTCACCAATATAAGAGAGAATGAAAATATGCTTAGGATTTCCTTTGCCTGGAGTTTTCTTCTTCCAGACATCTGCATTTCCATGTTCAACATCACCTTGCAGATAGGCTCTTAGGGCCACACTATAAAAAACGGTACCACAACTTTGTCTTGACCTCTATCGACTGTCAGCTTTCCTTTTCTTTATAGCTCTTATAATCACTAGACACATTTTAATGTATTTATGAAAGTTGAGACTTTGTTTTATTCACTGCCCAGTGGTTGGCAAATAGTTGGTGCTAAATAAATAAATACTTGTCAAGTAAATGAACAAGTCTACTCATTTAAATATGTAGGACATGTGTGGCAATCTTCCTTTTACACAGTAGTAAGGGACCGTAAAAACGACTGTGCAAGCTGAAACCGTGAAAAGCAATCTTAATCATCAATGGGGAAAAAAAACATGATTTTTCTGTGGCCTTTCAAATGTTTTGTTAAAACGTTAAAAATTCTCTTACTGTTAGTTCTAGCTATATTGGTTAGTTCTAGCTATAAAACATAGTCAAACTAATGTTTGTTTAGCACACTGTAATTTAAAACATTAGAAATGTTGAAAATTAAAGTGCTTTATTTCTTGTAAAAAAATTATCAAGAATAGTTTGAACAGTGCTTGCCTTCTTCTCATTATATAACTCATCATATGGACAGAATGTCTCTATTACACCTAGGTGAACTGTCATATTCCTTTCTAATTTGGGGTCAACTTAACCACTATTTCATCCTTTGTGCTTTTAACATTGTGAGATGCCTCTGAGAATTCCTTTAATTGTGAAGAATTTTTTTTCCGGTGTCACTTCTTCTGGGACCTCTTTATCTTTTCATTACAAACCCTTTCTTCCTTTATACTGCTGAGGTCACCTTCACTGAGCTCTGCTTGCATATCTAGAACTGCAGCTGTTTAGACATTCCCACGGGCAGCTCTTTTAGCTCTGTTTACATTTGATTTGAATCTGAAGAGTTATTTGCACAATGAGGTAAAGTTCTGTCCTGCTGCACAGATATTACCCACTTTTACTTCCTGCCATCGTGTTTATATGTTTTTAATTGCATGTTTTATGACACATGTCTCCCAAAACTCAGCTAAAGTTACATGATCTCCAGTTGCAATATTAATAACCTGTCCTAAAGTCCATAAAAGAAAACAGGCTTTAAAAGTGAAAATACCTCCTTGGCCCATTTGCTGGATTAATGAAGTTTGGTGGTATAAAGCAAACTGTCATATTTTTGAGTCCCCAAGAGAAACAGGGTGATAGTAGTGCTTTAAAACTTAAACAACTTTACCTACATTACCTCTCTACTGCTGGAAACCAGGAGGCAACACAACTTCATATACTTTGCCTTCTGCGTGTGGACTGAATAACAGATGTGTACGACCAATCACTGACAGCCTTTGAAAAGGTGAAGTGGAAGTCCCTGATCATGATTGGCACCTGTCATCTGTTATTTCCAGAGTGATTTGTGAAATGATGAGCTAGCAGCAAAGTTTGTACTTTATGAAATGACTCAGTAAACATACTGTGGAAACTGAAATTTGAACCGTGCTGTTGAGAGACTGGTGTCATTTAACTAAGGTAACTGAAATTCGTGCATGTGGTAACCAACCACGTAAAGCAAGAACTCTATCTATGAAAACATCTGTTTCCAGAGACCAAATTTGTATTGTTCTGAAACTGATACAGAGAAAAAGCAGCTTAAGGAAGTGTGGGTGCAGAAAATAACACTAGCCAAATGATAACCGAGTAAAAGAACCAGGACGAAGACAGAGAAGGACTGAGGGCAAAGGAGAAATTTACACCATGTCGCCGTATTGGACTGGAATGTGTTTAGACAATATTCTTAGGTAACTTAAGGGACCAGGAAGGTTAGATTGAGTCTTGTGGTCGCAGCATCAGGAAACTGCTTGGAAGAGAACTTGTAGTCTGAATCTGAAAGTTCTGCTTGGATTCTATTTGAATGGACTTTGTCTCTAAGGACTGCTTTCAGATAAACACCCAGTAGCCCTGGAGAATGAAGCCACAAGCCCCAGAGCTCCTGCTGCCCAGGAAAATAACCAGGATACCTGCCATGCCTTCATTTTATGACATGGGAAGCCCACGCTGGAGCTGAGAGCAGAAGCAGCTCCCTGAGCAGACTGACTTTTTAAGAGGGAGCAACATATTTCACCTTCAAAGATGCAAACATGGCCACTGAGTTCCACTCACCCCCAAGCAGACAACGCGGTTCCCATTCCACCATGAGCTCTCCCTGTAAGCACAGCTTTCTAGGCTCCTATCAGAGTTTCTCAAACTCTTACCTTCTCCCCATTCACATCCACCAACAAGAAGCCCTGGGTCCCTGTACCAGGCGATGGAGTCAGCTTTGCTTTCACAGTTGGTGAGGGAATGTTTTAGCCCTAGTCACTTGCAGCTCTAGACAGATCCGATCACTCATTTCCTTCCCTTTCCCTTGGGGGAACAACGTCCATCAGCTACCACTCCAGGGCATGGTCCCCCTTCTGTGACTACTTTCCTATTCCAATTCTTATTTGGAGTCTTTCATCACAAACTGTAAAATGTATTTAGCTCTTATTCCAGAGCATGGAATCAGTTATTCTCATTTACCTTTCTTTCTCTTCATACATTTTCAGAACCCTACAGGAATTATCCATAGCCCCTGAGTGCACGCGAGCCACTTGACTCTCCCAGCGAAAAATGTAGAGCTCAAACGAGCCAGGCCAGGTTGTCAGCAGCTCTAACAGAATTTTATTTCACACAAGGCTGATTTCTCTGTACCTGTAATGAAGTAGGGATTTTTTTCTTGCCTGTAAATTTGGCCACAAGATTTTTTGTAGTAACCTTGAAATAAGGTTTTTGCCTTCTCCAAACAACTAAGTGACCAATATTTGGATAACACACTTGATTGGGAGTCAGTGTCTTAACTATGAGAAAAATGCAGACAATCTTGTCTATGGGACCATGAAAGGGTCTTCCCTGGTGGTGCCATGGTCAAGTTTCACGTATCACTGTAGTTAATGTCTTTCACCACCAGAGAGTCAAACACTGGCCCATGGGAAACCTAAAATTAGGTAACTGGCAACAAAGGGTGGGGCAGAGAAACTCCGGAATTCTAAAGATGAGATGACTTTTACTTAGTAAAATAAGATACTATTGGGCAAAAGGCAGCGGCGACCTCAAACAGTAGCTACACCCTTGAGCGCCACGACAAACAAACCAAATTTCCCCCTTGGACTTAAGCAATGCAAAACACCAAGCACACAGGAACGCCTCGGGCTACAGAAGCTCTTAGACCAGGGTTCTCATAAAACCATTTTGCAGGGAGTCGGCTTGCGAGTTTCTGAGACCTGAAAGTTGAGAGCTTCTTCGCGCCCCGGCGACAGCGCCTGCCACAAAACGAGTGTATGGAGTTACACCATAAGTGCTTGGATTAAGCGCTTGGATATCGTTTGGATTATTGTGAGAAAAAGAGAAAGAAGGAAGGTCGAGACGCTCATGAACGTTCAAAGACAAAAAAGATGATTGGTCTCAAAGCTAAGCTCTACCATAAACAGCGCCAAGCTGAGACAATACAGATGAAAAAGCCTATCAAGATGCATGGAAGGAGAAACACCAAACAAAGGAATGATGAAAAGACTCCACAAAGAGCAGTACCTGCATATCTGCTAGACAGAGAGGGACAGACCCGAGCTCAAGTACTTTCCAATATGATTAAACAAAAATGAAAAGAAAAAGCGGGAAAGTGGGAAGTCCCTCTGCCCAAAGTTTGTCCCCAGGGAGAAACAGAGGTATTAAAAGTTATTTGAACAGGAAAGAGAAAGAAGAAAGCGTGGAAGAGGATGGTTACTAAAGGCTGCCATGTTGGAGATGGCTTTACTCGAAAACCAGCTAAATAAGGAAGATTCATTGGGCCAATGGACTTACGTTTCAAGAAGGCACATGTAACACATCCTGAACTGAAAGCCATCTTTTGCCTGCCAATCTTTGGTGTAAAAAAGAATCCCTCATCCCCACTTTATACAACTTTGGGTGTTATTACCAAAGGTACAGTCATTGAGGTGAATGTGAGCGAGTTGGCCCTTGTGACACAAGGAGGCAAGGTTATTTGGAGAAAATATGCCCAGGTTACCAACAACCCTGAAAATGATGGATGCATAAATGCAGTCTTACTGGTTTGACAGCAGTTTCATACAAGTAACTCCTTATAATTATCGAAGACTACACACCAATCAAGAACAATGCCATTATGGTGATGTTTCTGCGTACTACCAAACAGCTTACATGTCTGCAGTCAAGAGAACTATTTATTCTATTGTAAAGAACATTAAAATGGCCCAATTAAAAAAAAAAAACTATTTTGCATAAGAAACTTCAAACTAAATATGCAGCTACACCAACTCCATCCAGCAGAGATTCTGAATCAATTCTTTGTGAATGTTGAGGAATCGGAAAGCTACTCTTATTTTAAGTCTGGCCTTAGTCTACAGCAAAATGTGAAGATATTTCTACCCCCCAACGAAGGAGTATTACTGATCCTGTTTAAAAACGAGTGGAAAGAGTGCTAGATGAGAAACATATGCATGTTTCAGACTTGCTTTGGTACAATCCACAGCAGCAGTTAGCTAACTTTACTGCGTGTCAGATTTACCTGGAAGGCTTGCTAACACATGGATTGCTGGCCCTTCACCCAGGATGGATTACTTCGTAGGTCTGAGACGGGCACTGGAAATCTGCACTTCTAACAAGTCACTCAAAGTTACTGATGCTGCTGGTCTGAGTACACACTGGCAGCCATGGGTCTGTAAGACACTCTGTATTGGTCTATGTGTTTACTTCACGGTAAAGGTAGCTTAAAAACCAAGAAGTCTATACATCCTAATTGAGTGCCTAATAATATAAGCTGGTTCTGCTCTAGGCAGGCATTTGTGAATTTAGGATGAATCAGACACCGACTGCATCAGTTTGCTATAAATAAGTACCCAGTGGGATGACTGAGAACTACCCACTGTATATATGAAAACATATAAGCAATAGGATTTTAAGAGAAAAATGACGTTCCAAGGATTCCTTTCTAGTTTGAAGAAGGTTGTAATACAAATGGTGATTATTCACACATCCCTTCTCTTGGGACAGCAGCTTTTTCAGAGCAGTATAAAAGACAGAATTTTCCAAAATGAGAAGATAATGTGACATCGGAAACATAAGAAAAATAATAAGTGGACACTTCCAAAAGCCTTTTCCTGGAGATTGTTGCTTGTAGAAATCCATTCAGCAATTAATTCTTACCTTTTCAAGAAAATGGTAACTGGCACTCATCGGTATAACCTAGTTCTCCCTGCCCCTTTACCTGCGGTTTCATTTTCTATGGTTTCAGTTACCTTCAATCAACTGAGGTGCAAAAATATTATAGGGAAAATCCCAGAAATAAACAATTCCTAAGTTTTAAATTGTGTGCCATTGTGAGTAGCCAGATGAATCTTGCATGGTCCCACTCCGCTCAGCCCAGAACATGAATCACCCCTTCGTCCATAATCTCCACACTGGATCCACTACCTGCCCATCAGTCTCTTAGCAGCTGTCTAGGTCACGGATCCTTATTTTACTTAATAACGGTCCCAAGGCACAAGAGCAGGGATGCTGGCAATTAAGAAATGCCAAAGAGAAGCCATAAAGTGTCTCCTTTAAGTGAAAAGGTAAGTACAGTACAAGATATTTTGACAGAGAGATCACATTTACATAACTTTTATCACAGTATATTGTTGTATGCATATTGTTGTATTTTATTAGTTATTATTGTTAATCTCTTACTGTGCCTGATTCATAAGTTAAACCTTATCATAAGCATGTATGTATAGGATAAAATAGTACACATACGGCTAGGAACTATCCACCGTTTCATGCATCCCTGGGGGGTCTTGGACTGTATTTTGTGGGTAAGAGGGGACGACTGTACTCAGACACCCTCTGACACACACTTAGGGAAGCCTGTAATTTGGCTCCTGGGAGCACATCCCATCCAGGCTCCATTTGAGCCGCGTCCACTGCCCCTTCACAGGTGTGAACACCATGTTCAGGAGCTTGTTTAACATATTTTCAGGGAGCCAGGTCATGGGCAGAAGTCTGAACGTGTGCTCGCATCTCAGGATTAACAGTCAGGGAGCACGGACGCTGTTAAGCACTCTGTTAAGGGTTTGACAGGTAATCTAGCTTAGCGGTCAAGGTCATAACCTCTGAAGTCCAATGACGGGACTTCAACAAACAGTGACTTGGAGCAAATGACCTCACCTCTAGGTGCTTCCGTCTCATCACCTGCAAAATGGAAATTTCAAAACCTACCTCACAACGATGTGGTAATAAATGAGTTATTGAATGAGTTATTAGACACAAAGCACTGAAGTAAAGTCACAACCATGGTAAGTGCTCTTTTGTGTTGATTTATGATTTTTGACAAAACAGGTAATGTAATGCTAACAACTCCACAGTGTAGGTGCAATTATTTGACCTTTTTTAAAGCTAAGAAAACTGAAGCCCAGAGGGGTTAAGGAACTGTCCCAAAGTCCCAAAGTAAGTGGTGGAACTACTTTTACGAACCCTTGGCATTTTGACTTCAGAAATCATTTCCTTCATCTCATTGCTATGCTCATTCTTAAAAAAGTTGATTTGAGAAGGCAGGGCTCATAATATATGATATGTAAATATACTTGGCGCACATAACTCAACTGCAAGTCAGGCACTTTAAAAAACATTTCTCGCAGACCCACATTCTCTTCAGACCAAAGAGGAAATTAGACCGTTACTACAATTATTCTTTTCAGAATTGAGGTCTCTGTAGAGGGAGCAGTACAGTTTCGTAGAAAGAACATTTACCTTGAAGTCTGACATACCTGCCCAGCTCTATACCTACCGGCAAGTTATATTAATTCTTGGAGCCTGTCTGACCATCTGTAAATTATTGGTGGCACTCTTTTGCGGATTAAATGAAATAGTGTATGTAAAGTACCTAGCACAACTTATGCACATGGGGGCTGTCAAAACCATATTAATTCCGTCCTCTTCTAAAAATTACATACTAGAATACTTCCAGTTATAAAAACAAAGTAGTACTTCCCACAGTGATGTCTTTCTCACAGGGAAGGAAGCACACGTAGCCCTTTCATTTACACAATAAACCACCAAGCATGAGGCTGACCTAGGAGCAGACACACTGTCAGACTGAGAGTTTTGAGGGGCTCCTGTATTACTCCACAAACCAAAGCTATTAGGAGAGTAGAGGGAGGCAAAGGAATCTCTTCCTTCTACTTCTATGCAAGGAGCGTAAGTGAAAACCTCATTAAACACTGAGCTTGCCTTCACCTCTCTCCTTAAAACGTGAACTTTTCAGTATACACACATACATATACACATGTGCATGTATTTACACATATAGGAATTTCTTACAAAGATTTGACCTTACTCAACTGGTGAAGCTGGAGCTTGAGGTGTACAGGGAGACCATCAGGAAGGAAGATGGATGTAAAGTGGGGGTGAGCCAGGAGAACCTACAGCCCAAATGTGTGAGCCAGAACCCACAAGGGCAGGCTGAAACCTCCACCCGTTCACCCTGCCTTTGGTCTTGATGATGGACATCCTGCAGAAGCCAGGTTCTTCACGGAACTAAACACACACGCCAAGTTCAGGAGACCGAGACGGTGAAGAAGGACCCAGATGAAGGTGGAGCAGTTACAGGCCTGGCCACTGCGTCACCCAGACCAGGAGAGCCGGCAGGAGGAGACTACGTGCCCGTGGTACCAAATGGCTACTGCTTCACTTTCACCTTCCGAACTCCCACAGGAACTTCCCTGTGGCTCAATGTAACGGGGAAAGAGAACTCAGGTAAACGTGGTTTAGCGCAGTCAAGCTGATGATACATTACTAACAATCTAACAATTTCTGAGATCAGGAATCCAAGAGTAGCTTAGGTCAGTGGTGGTTCTGGTTCAGGGTCTCCCTTGAAGTTACAGTCAGCTATGGCTGAAGACATCTGAAGGCTTGACTGGCTTGGAGGATCTACTTCCAAGCTCACCTATGTAACTATCACCCAGAGGCCTCAGATCCTTACCACACGGGCACCTCCCATCTAGCAGCTGGCTTCCTATGGAGTGAGTGATGATAAAGAGAGACAGGGAACCCACAGTGTCTTCTTAATCTCAGCACCGATGTACTATTACTCCTGCCATATTCTGTTGGTCACACAGTTCATCCCTGGGGTGAATTCCAGGAGGTGGGGTCATCAGAGAACATTTTAATTGCTGCCTACGTCTGAATAATTCTACGACCCTACTAAAAAATGCCTTCAACTTCATCATGAGATGTTGGTTTTCTTCTGATTGAGGAGTGGTGTCCTCTGCTCGTTTTATCTGTCTACTTCTCCGGAAACCCCTTTGAGACCAACGTTCTTCTTTTGTATTGATCTTCACCCTTTGTAGCATATCTTCACAAACATTGCCACATTTGAGCCTCACACAGTTAGGACAAAACTAAGGGTCCAATGCATGTCATTCTGTTTCGGAAGGCAACGTGATTTTTACTATGCTATAGCTAACATTATAGCATTCACCTTGTCAAAATAACCAACCTGTATTATCACTGAAAGGTTCATAATCAACTAACAGCTTTGCTAGTAATTTTTCTTTAGGCTGGCTGGGTAACTTCAGTACGATTTTCCTGTTTGTCATTTTATAAAATCTAATTATATGCTTCATGCCAGTTTGTAGTTTTGTATCTGTGAAGTATAATATGTGGGGCATAGTTTTCTCAACTACAAAACAGCTTACCAAATGTAGTCACATACATTTTAACAGTTTTCTTTTTTCTTTTTTAAGCTAGTGAGTCTCATTATTTAAATTACTTCTTGGATGTAAATTAGACAACTTTAAGTTACAAAGTCTTCCTATTATATCTGGTATTATTTAGTTACTGGGGGGTCTTTCACCACGGATACAATTTTTTAACTACAAAGTGGCTTCTCAGAACCACAGAATCATGGTTGGACTTCTAAATTCCAGCCTCTTTCCCTACTTGGTGATTTGACACAGTGGTTTAAAAAGAAGTGAAAAAGGAACCCTATTGCCCTGCTTTCTTTTCTCCTTTGAGCCATGGGTCCTTTCTGGGCACCTGGACCCCACCTCCTCCCTCCAATTCACTACAGCCAGATTTGCCTCTAAAATAAAGATGTCTCCATCCCCTCAAACCACACAAACCTCCAAAGTGTGTGTTCCCTCACCAAAACGGCACCCTCCTTTCCTAATCCTGAGCAAAAATATATTAATACTCTGGATTTTGAGTAATAATATCTCTTTCTTCTATCTTCGGTCGCTGCTCTCCCTCTCCCAACCCCAGACTACCGGTGAAGTTTGCGCCTGAGCTGGCCAGGATGAAACATTATTTCTCCTTTCTCTTAGTGTTTTCCTGTTTACCTTTAAACCATTATTTAGCAGAGTGTTATTCCTTAGGCAACTCATTAACTCTACGAGACTCACAAACCTGTGAGTTCTTGAAGATTCTAACAATCCTTCTTGCAGTTTCTGGTAAAACAGGGTAGAGTGAGTTCTCTTTATATTTTTAGTATTTCATTAAAATATGCTTTTAAAATGTGGCCATTTGATAGGCATTTATCTTCAGGTATGTCCTTGCATAGCACTTTATTCAAGTCTCTGTAATAGCTCCTACTGGTGTTACATTGTGATTTTTATCTACTTAGAGCTGTCTCTCCAAGTCACTTTTCCCTACACTCTTATTTCCAGAGTGCAGCAAAGGGTCTGGCACGTAGTAATCATTCCGTAAGCAACGTGTTGAATAATGCTGCCCTTCAATTGCCAAGGTCTTCTACTAGGCTTTATCTAACACCCATCCCACTTCTCACCCTGGGGTGCCAGTCTGAATCAAGAGGTTGCTGACCCCTCACCAGTCATTTACATGAAACTATACCCTCCCCACACCCTAGGGACAAATGAACACAGACACAATCCTCAGGCAAAAGCATTGGCTTAGAAATTCCATCTGAGGGCTTTGTGATACCCCCGCCCTAATCTGAAATGTTTGTCAGGGTTCACAGCTGCAATCAACAGATAATGACTGACTGATTAAGTAAAAATGGAGTTTTTCAAAGCATATTCAAAAATCTCAAAATTGTCAGGGAGGCTGGAGAAACAGATTTCAGGCTAATTCTCAGGAATAAAGCCCAAAACCTCACAACAGAATTGGCCTGATGAAAAAAACCTGCTGTCACTGCTGCTTTCCTTCCCGCTGAGTACTAGAGGAAACTTGGCAGCTGCTGCCCCCTCCGTGCTACTTCTGTGCCAGGAACTCTGCTTTGGACCCTCTGGGAAACCGCCCCTGCCACTGCCAAGACTGAAAGTTTAATGCATCTGTTGCCACATGCCCGAGCCAAAATGGAAGCCCCTGTCAAGGCCAGTCCCTTCCTGTTGCTTCTGGGAGATACAACCCAGGCCCAGTGCCTGCATTTTATCTGCTGGCAAGTGGGAATTAAGAGTTGTAACACAATGAAGAAGCAGGGCCCATTGTGTGGGAATTTACCCAAATAATGAAAGGTCTTTCAAAGATGACGGTTAACTTTTAAAATTACAGCTGCATTATTAGAGACCAGTTCAGACTCACTGCTCTAACTTATTAATCTCCATTTTCCTTTCAACATTCAACTTTGAAACCATAGTTTTCCTAACTCTCGGTGAAATTTTTTCTCCAACACTCAGAAGGATGCTAGCTGGCCAAAATGGCCAAAATGGCCCAGGAGACCTTTCTCTCTGTAGGATCAAGAGATGAGATTAAAACAGGAATTATGACCCTATGTCCCTACTGATAGCCAATTTCAGACGACCTGTCTGTGTCGTCTGTTAATGGACTTATTTGGTTAAAGTCAATTAGATGTAGCACCAAAGAGCTGCTAAAGGAAGTATATTCTGTTAATCTTAGGGAAAATATTGTTCGTATTTTATTAAATTGAAAATGATTCAGCATACAGGTTATAATTTCCTTTGTTATATTTTCTTGCTATTAATATAGTGATATGGTGTGTTCTGGCAATATTAATGTTGATGTGCCACATTCAAAAAAATCTTTTCAGAAGTGAAAAGCAGACAGGATCATATTGATGGAAGATATCTAGCGTAGAGTCATCTTTGAATGTCTTATTCCTTATAGCCTTTCATAACTTCAAAAATTATTGATGACAATTGCGAGAGCCTTGGTGTCATAATTTTTGCTTTAAACTTCAGTGAATTTCCTTCAGTCTCCATTTCAATCACACACTTACATGGCCAAACCCAACTCATCATCTTCCTTCAAAAATATTCTACTTCCAAGTTTTGAAGTGCAAAAATTCCTTCTCTGACCTTGTCATCCCCTCTACTCCCTTCTTCCTTTATTTTCTTTACTGAACCTGTACCCCCATCTCATTGTGAGTTCCAGACCCTTTCTGTCTTCTTATTACCATATTAAATCACATTTTTCTAACTTTATTTGCCATCGGACTGGGCCAGAATCCCATAACCACATCACAAATCAGCACCATTAGGTAACCCTCACCTTTTTCTCAGCTTCCACACAAAAGCTGCCAGACGTCCCTGGAGAAAGCAAGAAAATCATGCCAATGAAATTGTTCAATGTGTGCTTTCTAACTTCAGTGTTTGCCCTGCTCCCCGTAATGTATGTTCACCATTTCTTGTTGATGTGCTGATTCTCTAAAATGGTTTGAAGAAACATTTTCTCTTCTTAACGCCCCTCTGCCTCTTTCTTTTGTCAGATGATTTATCTCTTACTCAACTGAATAATCACCAGTACCAAACCCATACTGCCTGCCCAGAAATAAAATGCTGCAAATAATGATAAAGTATAAGGTTTGATTGTATGAGATTTCGTTGTGCTGTTCAGGCCCATATTCAAAGGCAGATTTACCATGAAGCAAATAAATTCAGCTTTGAAGCCCTTCATCTGTACCAATCCTAAGACCCTGGAAGGGACCTGTATTCATTTTCTATTGCTTTGTAATAATTCCTCCACAGCTTAGCAGCTTGAAACAACACACATTTTATCCCACACCTTCTTTGGTTCAGGAACCGAAACATTGGCTTATCTGGGTCCTCTGATTCCAGGTTTCTCATAAGGCTTTAATCAGGGAGTTGACCAGAGCTGGGTTTGCACCTAAAGGCTCAACAGGAACATGACTAATATCCAAACTTCTGTGGTTGTTGATAGATCTTCAGTCCCTCAAAGTTTGCTGGACTGACAGCTTCCTGCTTCAGTTTCTAACTGGCTGTTGGCCAGAAGCCACCATGAACTACTCCAACATGGCAACTTGCTTCATAAAAGCCAGAAAGGAAGAAAGTCTGCTAGCAAGATGGTCGTGACTATCTCATATACCCTAGCCCATTACTTTTGTCATGTTCTGTTAGCTAGAGGCAAATCACTAGGCCAGCCCTCAAAGATACAGTGATCACTGGGGTCGTTTTAGAGTATGCCTGCTATGAGACCCTAGCAATATGCTCAGTGGTCATATATTTGCAAAAATAAGATATTTTAACTACAATTGGTTCACCATTATCTCTTTTTATGGCAACATCCCTTTCATTACATGTTCCCCAGCAGTATCCATCCCTCTTTGTCAAGTAGCATTGCAATAATCAAGGGAGTTTGTAATACATGTAAGAGGAAATAGAGGTGGAGATTATTTAGGGTGGGTTTATCGAGGGTGGTCTGTTAAGTGGTTTATAGTCACATAGTTCTTTGTGAGGCCTAGTTCCTCGGGTGGCTAATTTATTACTAGTTATTCAGGGGAAATAATGGTTTCCAGGAATAACCCAATTACTACTGTGCTGCCTCAGCCAGGCATGCGACACAAAGCAGAGGTCGTATCTTGATATGCACGTGTTCTCAGGCTTCCAGCCCTGGCAGAATTAGGGGCTGAGCCTGCAGATTTGAAAAGTATGGAGCCTGGAGCTAGTGCGGGGGAAATTCAGTCATTAGATGTATGTGGTTAGAAGTGGAAGGTTTGGTTCTCATCTATCCCTAGTCAAAACAAGTTCTATCTTGTCAAGAATATATTCAATAATGCAGCACATACAATTACAAATGCATCATTTTTTTCTTTTCTAACAGGTAATTTGTGAAATAGAATTATTAGATTTCTTGTATACAAAAGCACATCTGTGTCTAGGCAAAATTGTATGTTTTATGTATTTCCTCATGCCAGAATCCATTTTAGTGTGACATTACCAGTAGCAAGTTGTAAAATTAGGAGAAACTTTTCTAACTTATCAATAATGTTTTTAACCTGTGATTAACCATACCACATACAAAGAGAAATCATCTTTCTGTCCTTGTTACAGAAAACGGTCACAATTTTGTTGTCATTGGAAGAGATAGTAAATGAGTATGCAGCCAAAAAAGGTAAGAAAATAAACTGTTATTAATGTGTGTCAGGTTAATTTTAAAAGTCTGATATGTTCCTGGATTTTTCTTGTTTATAGTATTTACTAGCTTTTTAAAATATCAAATGTTTGTGATTTTTTTTTCCCCTCTAGGTATTTACTTTAACACTTGGTTTTTTATATTACTTTTCTAAAAGTGCCCAATTGTGTAAGCTAGCTTCAGGCCCCACCAAAACTGCATCCACCCTGTTTTGGCTTCAGCTGGCCTGCTCTAGTGTACCCGCTTCCTAAATTGACCTCATTCTTCACTTCAACTCATTACACCCCAGCTGCCTAAAAGTCTTCCCAAGGACACTCTAATCACATCATTGCCCTGTTGAAAAATCTTTACTGTTTCCCCATCATAAATGTTATCTAAAGCCTTTAGTCTGGCAAATGATGGTCTCAGTCGAATTTTTTAGCTTTAGTGTCAACAACTCTGTTTTTGTTTCTGTTTTGTTTTGTTTTTCTGCCAATATAGTTACTAGCTATTATAAAAACATCACTTTTGGTCCCCTTTCTCCCTATCTTCTCTACACTCTCATTTTTATTTCTCAAAATTCTACTTGTCCATTAAGACCTACCTCAAATGTTTCCTTCATGAACTTTTTCTGCTCTCTCAGAATATGATAGCCTCTCCCATCTTCTGTATGCCTACAGCATCTCGTTCTTATATTTTATCATTGAGTATTATATTTGGATCACTTGATTAAAAACATATTTTGGTTCTACTTGTCAATCCTGAATACTTTGAGAGAAAATTAACTTATTTTTCATCATTGTAATCTCTTCAGCACCTCTCAAGCTATATTGCGGAACAACAAATATTATTAGTTGTGAATGATTGGGTGAATGAATAATGCAGCATTTGACTGAATAACAAATGAATGTATTCAAATGCTACCACATCATTCCTTCATCATGAATGAATATTTATTGTGGCCGTACTATATCATTTCACAGACTCTAAAAACATAACCAAACAACAACAAAAATGTAGTCCTTGCCCATAGGGAGGTAACATCCTAGTGGAGCAGACAAACGTGAATGCAAGCATCCCACAAATTAATATGAAATCTCATCCTTGACAGGGCCTGGGCCATACAGGTACTGGGGCTGTGAGGCTGGATAATAGGTGAAATTGCAACCTGTCGGGACAGTTTCATGTGCAGTTCCAATGATGAGCCAGAAGATACAGTTCCATTTTTTAAAAATCTTCTTTTATAAGGAAATAAATAAATCATCTGGGATTTCACTTAACCGCTTCTGTAATTTTAATTATTTCGCTAACAATTAATTGGATCTTGAAAATTTTATGCGATTAGAGCAGTGATGAGTCCCTTGTTTCTGAAACTCAGCACGTTCTTGGTGCTGCTGTCCTGGCATGAGCGAAACTAAGGCACCCCAAGGGGAGGCTCAGTCCTTCGCTTTCTGGTGTGACACTCCTTTGATCCAGGGCTTTGGCTACTGGTAGCCAGCATATCCTGTCTGTGGTGCTTTCTTAGTCTGCGAGCCACTGGTCAGTGCCTTCACTTGCACAGCTCGGCCTGTAAGTAGTGTGTTTCCTGCTGGGATTTCCCAGGTTAGAGTGTTATGGGTTGAAATCTGTTCCCCTCAGGAAAGAAACATTGGAAGCCTAATCCCCCAGTACCTCAGACTGTAGCTTTATTTAGAGACAGGGCCTTTACAGAAGAAATCAAGTTAAAACGAAGTCATTGGCATGGCCCTGAATCCAGTATGACTGGTGTTCTTATAAAAAGGAGAAATTCAGAGAGAAAGGCACATACAGAGGAAAGAAGATGTGAAGACACAGGGAGAATGCCAGCCACAAGCGAGGAGTGCCTGAGGCTACCAGAAGCTTGGAGGGAAGCACCGTTCTCAGAAGGAACCAACCTGCCAAGACCTTGATCTTGGACTTTTGGCCTCCAGAACTGAGAGAGAATAAATTTCTGTTGTTTAAGCCATTTGGTTTGTGGTATTTTGTTACAGCAGCCCTAGCAAACTAACAGGGTATATTTCTATAGAAAAAATTATACCAAACTAGTGCCTCCTGGATGCTTATCCTGTAGGATTTATATCTCTCTAAGACTATTTACATTTTAAGCCTAAATGCCAATTCAGAAACAGCTCTTAGAGTCTAAACAGTATATGGCCGTTAAAAAAACAACAACAACTGAAAGCTCTCTCGATACGAGCATTCCTTTTCTGGAACTGCCTTAACTTCACCAGGCTAGTCTGGCAGCGACTTCCTGGTCTGTGTACTATTACCTTTGACAGAATTAAGAGGGAGTGTAGCTGTTACAGCCTCAGGGCACAAAGAGTGAAGCCAAAAAATGCTGTTGAGCCCAGAAACAAAAGGGAATGTGCCAGGAACACAATGTAGTTTTGTATTAAAGGCTCTTAATGCTCGAGTTACTACCATATTTACTTTAGGGATTGAACAAACCATTGTATGTCCTGGCTCACTGTGAAAGGCATTTTAAAATTCATCCAAAAGGCTGTTCCCTGGGAAGGAATGACCACAAACTCAGTAAATGCTGTTCCTTTCACAGGATAGGACAGCAGTAGGGTGTTTTCTCCCATCTGGGTCTAAAAGGGGAAAGGAGAGGCACAAAATAATATTCACCAAATGAGAGTAATTTTTATGCTTATTCAATCTATTAAAGTAGAAATAAAGTTTTATAGGTTAAACCCTTTTAAGAAATATTTTAAAATTTTATTTCAAATATTTTGAAATATTTTATGGATTCCGAAAACCCACAAAAACGTTATGCCCATAGACCTTGGGGAGCCACATCCTTTTTCTTTCAGAGTGTGCTCCCTTGGTGCATGGAGCATTCACTTGAATAAACCTTTCTCTCTGCAAACGGTCTCACCACTCTCTTGATTTCTATCCCGAGAAGGGCAAGAACCCCTGTGCCAGTTACATCTTCAGTTGTACATCAGTGACTGGATGTACATTAATTCCATAGATAACATCTAAATAATTCAGAAAAGAATGTTCCATGACCCAGACACCCCGAAGACTACCATCTCGGACCAATCCACTGGCTAAGAATACAGAACTGAATCTTCTCAAGAATATACTTTTTCTTGTAAGAACTGTCAGCCTTTCTTTATTCTTTGGAGCACTCTGGGTATGACGTAGTTGTTTCCGGTTTATAAACCCTAAGATCCTTGAGTAAATCTATGTCACGTTATTACCAGCCAAAGCCTGCTGACTCTTTGAGCTCTTTCCACAAGCACCTACCATGCATGTATTAAATGTTGGGAATACACAGGTGAGCAAAAATAAGAACGGTGCCTCTCTTACGGAGTTGGCAGAGTGATTAGAGGAAATAGAAAGCAGATGGCAAATTGAGACTACACTTATAAATGTAAAATTCCAACTATGACAAGTGCTTTTAAGAAGGACATGTTGCATTGAGAGTCAGTAATGGAATTTGATGTATCCAGATCAGGGAAATCTTCTACAGTAAAGATGTGTACCTCTTTTTCACAACCCAACATCTGAGCTCCCTTCAAATGTTTAGAGAACTTCTTACATTGTAAGACTGGATGGGAGTCAGAAAACACCTCCGCCATAGCTGAAGGTGTCAAACACTTCCTTTCCCAACCTCCCTTGTGGCTAGCATGTAGTGGGTCTCTCTCTCTCTCTCTCTCTCTCTCTCTGTCTGTCTCTTTCTCTCTCTCTGCCTGTCTCTCTGTCTGTCTCTCTGTCTCTCTCTGTCTCTCTCTGTCTCTCTGTCTCTCTCTGTCTCTGTCTCTCTCTGTCTCTCTGTCTCTCTCTGTCTCTCTGTCTCTCTCTCTCTCTCTCTCTCTCAGTGTAGTGGTTGTGGTTGTTTTGAGATAAGTACCTGGTATAGAGGTGGCAGCATTACAAACTCTACCACACTGTGCCTTGTGGCCATGGTAGAGGATGTCCCCCCAGTTTCCGAGGGGTGTTTGGCAGTTTATTCCTGGATGCTGGAGCTTAGTGCTTCAGTCTGCGTAATCATCCCATCTGTAAGTTACAAATATCTTTTTAATATATTTTTTTTCTGCTTAGTTCAGGAAAAGCTTCTGTTGCTTATAAAGAAACACTTTGAGTGACACAATTTTCCCTAAGAAAGTGCCACTGGAGCTGAGATTTGAAGGACAGATAGGAGTTTGTGAGATAAGAGAGTTGGCAAAACCGTTTCAGAGAGAAAATCGTGATGAGGGTTATGGTAACAACAGGTGTTTAGAGAAGGAGACGCACACAGTGTGAGATGAAATTGGATAGGAATGTAGACAGACCATGAAGCGGAAATCACTGGACTACACACTTTAAATAGAGATGGAAGAAAACTGAGAGACTTTAGCAATGTTTTGGAGGTATCGCTGAGTGGTCTAAAACAGGTTGATTGTTTGGATAGGTTGATAGCGTGGATATCATAAAGGTAATGAAGGCAGGAGTCAAGGCGTGCATAACTGATTGAATGGCAATGCCATGCACTGAGAAAGAAAACACTAGAAATGGACTGGGTTTAGGATTAGGCAGGAGGGGAACTCACGACTTGGCAGGAACACAGCAAGTTTAAGCAATTTTAAAATTGTCCAATGGAAGGTGCCAAGTAGATAGTTAAGTCTATCAGTTTGCAGCTCAGAGGAGAGGTCCAGACCAGACGTTTAAATGTGTGAATCATTGATGTACATGCACTATCCAAAGCTGAGATGAGCTCCTGCTGTTGCAGTGTTCACAGCAGCTAACATCCCCACACTCCCAAACACCCATTCTAATACTGTTATTTTCTGATCTTCTTCCTTCTTCAAATGACTTTCCCTCCTACGTCAGGAGAGAACTAAGGCTAAATTCCCTCCTCTTCCTGCTTCCTCTTTTTCTTTTCCTCCATTATTTTCCTCTGATCATATCCTACTCTTTCACAACAGTTTCAGCAGATGTGTCCCTGTCCTATGGCAGGTTAATACCTCCACCTGACCTCAGATAGTTGTTGATCTCTGCATGATTGTTCAAATTTAAGGGAGGCACATTGAGAAGCTGGGATCAGAAACTGTGCCCATGAGTGGGGCTTGTTGACAGTGGATTTCACGGCAAGAGGCATCTTCGCTGAGTCTCTTTCTTCTTGGGCTGGTCAAATTAACCTAAAAAAAATTCCATCTTCTACCTGGAATGTGTTAGCTGTCACTGATCTGGGAACCAGTGAGGGGAAGAGAGCTGGGGGTCTCTACATTCAGGACGCAAACTTTCACTTGTTCTCCCTGTGAAGATGGTATTCTCATCCTTAATTCTTTCACTGCATTAATTGATTTCAAGCTTTTTCAAAATGTGTTAGAAATCCACAAAAAACAAAAAGTTGATATTTTGACTATTTTGTGCATTTAATAATAACAATTCAAGCTTCTTTGTATATATGACATTATTTTATGTATAAAATTTTCCTATTGTTATTCATTCTTGAAAAACAGAAAAATGTACATCTGCTTTCCTAAACTTCCTTTCTGGAAGTTTTCATCTGCAGTCAGAGGATGCAAATATTCATTCGTATATATCTAACCATCGCAGCAAAAGGGTTTTAACCAGACCTCTGTTTCACCTTCTAGAGGGAATAAACCTCCAGTGGAAAAGATCCATTCCCCTAGCTGGGTATGACTGAGGGGGAGATTTGGGGCACTCACTGCTCTGAATCTGACTTCATCCAATCATCTTCTTTTCATCACCTCACCCCCCTTCTGGAGTACTGAGGGCTTCTGTGGCTAACTTGTTTCTTAGCCATCCTCTCTGCTGATTTAGCATTACACTTCTTGGATATGCTAAGTCACTTACCACTGACCATTGAGTGCTTTCCAACTTCCCAAGGTCTGTTCCTGTCATCTCCTCTCACATAAATTCTTTGTTCTTAGGGCTTTATGTGTTCTTGAAAATTTTTTGTCATATTCATCTAATGGGATCTTGAAACATTTGGCTCCTTTCATCAGAACATGTGGGTTAGTATTTCTTTCCCAACGCTTGGTAGCATATTAAGGAGCATTCTTCCACTAACTCATTTCACTGTTTCACCCATTTTGGCTTCAACCTTACTGTTGACCTTGCCCTGGCTTCGTAAACACAGTTAGATCAAGTGCACCATAGTATGCAGAAAACTCAAGTACAAACTCTGGCCTGATGAGGTGTAGTACAGGAGTAATTCTTCTCCTTGCCACAGGATTAAAGCACTCAACTATTCTTCCAGGCACACCCTAAGTCATTCCCAAAGCCCCCTTCTTTGGGTTCCTATCCTACCATCCAACCTCGGGCTGCCTGAGCTCTACATTACACCTACTGCAACCCTAACTGCAGTGTCCAAGGGACTGGCCTGTTTCACTAATGGAAACCCTCAGGCTATTTCTGATTGGCCATCTTCTTAAGAGACCTCAAGTCTTAATACATTTTTATTTTGACTATTCCTAATGGAAACTGTATGTTCTGCTTTGAGAAATGGAACAATTCCTAACAATTATTTCCCTGGAAGCTCAAGGTCATCATTAAAAGCATGGGTTAGAGGATTCTGCCATAGTGATAGCTGCTGGTGGCCCTGCCACACAGAGGTAATGTGTTCCCTGCATCTTACTCTTCTACCCTTATGACATTGCTTTATTTTTAATACGTCTCTCTCTGCCATTAGACTCTGAGCTCCCTAGAGGTAGGAGGCAGGATTTTGTGTATTCCCTACTCCTAGCTTAGTCTCTTCATATAGTAAATGCTCAATAACTATTTATTAGATGAATGGATGGGATTATAAATTATATAAAACATGCAGTCAAATAAATAATGTCACTATTCACATCATTTTGACCATGTAAATATAGTTCAAGTAATGTACACGAAGAAGTTTTCCCTGTATGTAAAACATTTATTTTTTTCTGAAGTTAACAGTTGTCCTTTTTTATTCCATGTGCTTAATTTTCCTATTTGCATATTATTGAAGAGTCTCAAGGGATGCTTTATGAAGTGAATAATCCATCACATCATCTGTCACTTGTATTTTCCCCTGAAACCTCACTCTTGTTCTATTTAGGACTGTGGATCTCCTAGTTTCACTTCTAGCTGTCACTCTGCTACTTCCCTTCTTATCTTTTCTGTGTTGAGTTACCTGTTTCCTGAATCCCATGACCCCCCCCCTTTTTTTTTTCTTTTTACTTTTTATCTATTGAAAAAACACACATTTCCATAGCATTTTTTAATAGGGAGGCGAGTAAATTTAATGTGACCTTTAATTGCATAAAAATGCCTTTATTCTCCCTTCATATTTGATTGATAGTTTGTCTAGCTGTAAAACTCTAAGTTGAATATTATTTCTCTGAATTGAATTGAATAGAATATTATTGCTTCACTGTCATCTAGCTATCAGAAGGTCTAGTGTCATTTTGTTTCCTAATCTTTTGTATATGACCTATTCCTCCCCCATTCCCCTTGGAAGATTTTAACATACATTCTTTGCCCAAGTATGCTGAGATTTTGCTATACGTTTTGTTTTTTTTTAATTGGAGTTCTTTTCAAATTTATCATGTGGAGCTTTCAATAGACACTTTTAATATGAAAATCCACGTAATTTATTAAGTTCTGGGGAATTTTCTTACATATTTTTATGGATAGTTTGCTTATCTCTGTTTTTTCTCTTCTCACTTCCTTTGCTTCTATTAGTAAGATATTGCAAAGTTTTGCATTATTATCTTCATTTTTATTTTTTTATTCATCATTTCTTTTCTAATTTCTATGTAATTTTCTAAAATGTACCCTTTACTTTTAAACTCCAATTGAAAAATAGTTTTCTGTTATTTTCATTTTAATTTCTAATTACTCTTTAAATTCTCTGATGTTCCTCTTTTATGCCTTCTTATTCTTGTTCCACAATGTAAAATTATATCTTATATTTCTGAGGCCACAAATTATAGGTTTTTTTGAAGTTGTCTCTACATTTTATAAGGTCTCCGATTTCTCTACATTTTTTCCCTGTTTTCTGGGTTTGGTCTCTTTTGTACTGGAGGCTTCTTTTAAATATCTAATTCTTGGCTATCCATTCTTATTACATTTAGGGCAGTTAAAAAAAATGGACTGAAAATTCTATGTACACGGGCAAAGGCATGTTCATCAGTGGACTTCTCTGAAGCATCAGCAGCAATGAGGGAGATGTTCCCCTGGGTGACCCACAATGTCAGTAACTGAAGTGGTTTTCCCTGAGGAGGTCAGGCCTCCCCTCCCCTGCCTGGAAGAGTCATACCTGGCTCCGAGAGTTCTGGGAGATGGGAAGAAGAGCTGGGGACTTTCAGTCCTGCTTGCTAACTATCTTTATTCCTCTGTTTTTACAGTTCTCTGCTTACCTGAATAAGTAGCCTTTCAGTTTCAGTTTCTCTAGACTATAATCCAACCTCCTTCTTCAAAGAGGGAGGGTAGAGATAACGGTAATTACCTGGCCCGTGAAGGGCAGAAGGGGGCCAAAGTCTCTGCTTTCAGCTCCTCCCCTCCCTGATCCCTCAACAATGCCTGGGGCCCCCCAAGGCATTGGGGGATTTTCTGGGCCTTATTTCCTGTTGGCACTCTTCCTGTGTGGCCTGTAAGTGGCAGCTTTCTCTTATGTCTACATCAGCAGCCACTCATGTCTCTTATTTCTGTCTTCCAAAAAGGTGTTACCATCTCTTGTCTACTGTTTTCTCTACATTGTTTCTTGTGTCTGCTTTTTAGAAGAGATTTAGCAATAAAGACTATTAGCAGGAAGTTGACTAAAAACTATTTGACATTGACCTTTCTTTACTGGTTTGAATTCTGCATGATTTACAAACTGCATACTTCATTTAAGGTTATGGCTATCAAAGCACTCTCCATTTCGTAGAAAAACCACCACAAAAGTTTCTTTGACCTTTCAAACATGAGGTGAGTTTACAACTATAGGCAATAAAATGTGTCATGTTGAAAAGCTCTAGTATGTCTAAATTTCCTAGGTCAAAGGTTTTATATCTTTAAAGGAAAAGAAAACTAGTACTTACTAAGTGTTGATTGTATGTCTGTCACTCTAATTGCTCTCTCTCATGAAAACATTTTGAGATAGGTTCTGCTGTATTATTATTGATTTTATAGATGAGAAACCCCAAATCAGAGGTTAGAGGAACTTAGTGTTGCTAAATAAAAAACTTTCACAGCTGAACACTTTTCTGAAAGGAAGGGTTTACTGAGCCCCATGCAAACCCAGAGGAAGGGCCAGGCCCTGGGGCCTGCAGGCTGAGCAACCAGCAGCGGCACCAGGAGGAAAAGACATGTCCCCAGTCCTGGAGTTACGGGGCTCTTCTGTGCTAACAGTTTGGAGAAGAAAGATGTAAGTCGGTTTGAAAGAATTCACATTGGCTTGAGATACAGGGGGTGAGAGAAGGTGAGACGGAGCTAGTTCTGGGATAGGAGCAGAGTCCGTAGGGAAGAAGTGTTCGCTCTTTAGGGTGGGTTGTGGGCACCAATATGGAAAGATCCCGTGTGATGTAAGCCCGCAGCAGAGGGCTCTGTGGTCTGTGTTGGTGGGTGACCTGACCGTTCTCTCCAGACAATCTTGGAACTAGCCACCTGGAAGTTACTTCAAGTGTCAATACACATTCAAGAATGTGAGCAGTCTTTTGTTGGTTCTGCTGGGCAGTTGTTAACCGATTAGCCTCCTGTCTCTTCCGTCCATCTCAGAACTTTTTTCTTGTCAGTGTCATACAGCAGAAAATGGTGGTTCAGAGTCCATTCCATGACTGACTTCTAAGTTTACATTCTCCTAGAACTTAATGCATATGAGTCATTTGTGCTGCAAAGGCACGAGGTTGACACACTCTGCCCAAACTGATGGGTTCCATCAGCATTCAAGTGATAGACTGTGATCAGTTATGATCTTTTCTAAAGTTATCTTGTAAATCATGGTTTATAAATTGTTCTCTACATGTCATATCTATCTTTAAAATTATGCATTTCCATTGAAAAGTCAAACCACATTTCGAAAAACACATGAGTCAGTTAAATGCATTTTTCTTATTGAAATATTTTGCTTTTTAAAGTAATTTTAAACCAAAGCTAAAGACAGTGCCTTTTTTATTTTTTATTTTTGACTTATAGTCATATCTATTAAAACTCTACTTAAATATGCTACCTTGGCTTATGTATAACACATGGTGTTTACCCATTTTGAGCCAAGAGGCTTTAAATTTTACTTTACTTTTGTTTTTGTCTGTTTTTTACCTTATTTTTAAAAATAAAAATAGTAAAAAGAGCTTTGACACTTTGAAGCCAGACAATCCTCGCTTTGATTTTTCAGCTCTGACAGTTAGTAGCTGTGTCAATTTAAATACATTTCGCAAGTTTGTTTTACCTCCAGATTGTAAATTGGTGGTAATTATAATTAACTTGCAAGTTTGTTGAGAGGGTTGAAAGAGACAATGTCTTGAAAGCCTATGGAGTATATCCTGAGCACGGGTCTCAGCCAGATTTGTTGGTTGCAGGGAAGAGTCTGATTCAAGATGGTTCCAGTAAAAGGAATGTGTGACTGGAAAGTTCACTGAAAAGTCACCAGAATGAAGGCCACTTGCAGAACGGACTCTGCCTGATTTTCCTTGTACCGTGGCGGGCTCTGTCTCCAATGCCACCTCTGCTTCTCTCTGGACTCCTGCTTCATTCTCCTCTCCCTCCTAACCTGCTTCCTTTGCAAACTTACAATTCTGCGCCTTGTAACTCCTGCTGGCATGTGGCTTTGGCAGATCACACTACAAACTCTGTCTTACGATACCTTCGCAGTGTAATCTATTTCTTCTGCCTCTGCTAATAACTGGCAGAGTTCTCCATTTATTTGGTTAGTCCAGATCTTCAAGAGCATTTATCTGACTGACCCCTTTCATCGTTTCAGTTACGGACCTAGTTTATGGTAGGTAACTAGATTATACCGGTAACTGGATTGTATAGAACCAGAATCGAATTTGCAGCCAGGTTTTAGTGATGCAGGACTTTGTGGTATGCCTTTTAGTGCCCAAACTTTCGCCCAGTTCCATTTTACTCGTCTGTATTCTGTCCCTACTTTAATCCTTTCATCTATTTGTATTTTTCTATCGTATTTATTGTATATATTCTCTTAAGAAACCAAATATGTTCTTTTTTCCAAGTCTATACAAACCCTCTTTATGGACCAGACCTTTCTGGGCCTGAAAGAAACCTAGGACAGTGTCCTATCGTTCTAAGAATAAATCACTAGTCCACTTTTTGGCATTAAAAAATAATAACACATTGTAGTCTAACGATTTCATAATCAGCAAAGCTCAGTGTACTGGTCAAATAACCCAAATCTTATTCAGGTAGGAATTTCTCTTCGTCCTCAGCTTGAATCTGTGTCGGGTTTACAAGCCCTGGATGGAAAGACATGAGGGGTGTCTTGTCCTTTCCTGGCTCTGGCTCTTCTCCAGTTCCTGCCCGGGTCACTCATTCCTCCACAGACAGACACTGAGTGAGAGGAGATCCAAGAAAAGGACACCAATGTTACTGTGAGCTCATTGTTCAAAGCTGACTACTTTGCTCACGAGAAACTTCTGTAGTTCCTCCTCTCTCTAGAGATCTCCAGTCCTGATTCCATTAGGGGTGGGAGTGGAACCAGGAAGAGGAGAACACACAGCAGACTCTTCAAACGCCTACAGAAGCCCCAAGAAGTCTCAGTCTCTCAGTCTGTCCTGCGTAAATAAATGATCTAACACCTGACTTTAAAATGTGGAAGTACTTGCCATTTTGTTCTTCAGCTTTAGCTCTTCAGCTGGAATAGAAACAGTAAGAGTCTTCATCTAACCACCTATTACAGGGACAGCTATAATAGTAAAGAGGAGACAGTTTCTCCCTTTAAGGCACTTACATTCTAAGAAAGACAAAATATGCTGATCTGAGGCAATATAATAATGTAGACACATGAAGCTTTTTCCATTTTGTTTAAATCTAGGGTAGAACTTAAACACTTTGGAAGACACAGCTCAGATCACAAAGAGATCATTTAACGTATTATTTATGTAGAGTTGCTGAAAATTACTTCGTTGCATGTCTAATTTACCATATATAAACCTTCAGATGCTGAAGGAACTCTAGTTTAAATATATATAAAAATATATCTATCTATCTATCTATCTATCTATCTATCTATCTATCTATCTGTCTATCTATATATTTGTACTTTTCCCAACATAACATCATATATATATATGTGACATATACATATATATATCACCATGGCTGAACCTAAACAATGAAAGGGGATGACCAAACACCAGTTGGTATGCAAGTGCTTTTGAAGTAGTGTGTAGAATACATTTTGTTCTACTTTTTCTGCAAGTGAAACGGGGTGGCAGGCAGGATCTGAAACTTTGCTAAATAATAAATAACTAGAATTACTTTGATAGTGACTAAACTATAGCTTGGTTCTAATCTGATACATGTTTCTAAATCCTTTATTGCTTTTCACTGGAGCTGGAGTTTAGATTTGATCTTCCCTGGTTTCAAATATTTTAAGTTTCCCATGTCCTTTGAAATCAATTCTGAGTTGTGTCCGCAGGAATTCCTAAGACCTTTCTGATTGGATTGTACATCCCCAACATAACATCAGGTTATTTGATTCGTCCTCTGATACAGTCACATGACCTGACCTCTAGCATCTGCTATTTTCTCTGCCTGGGACATGGTTTCCTGCCTTGTCTGCCAATAACACCATGTATGTGCCAGCTCAAATACTACCTTTCAAGACACCCATTCCCTTACTAACAAATCTAGTTCCTGTGATCCCATAGTCCCTATGGCTCCAAAGTTTTTCGCATAACTTTCTATTTTAGCACATCTCACATTGTACAGTAATCTTTTGCTTGCAAGCCTTTTTCTCCGACTAGACCAGGGAAAAAAATTATATTCATCTTCGCATCTAGTTCAGAGCTCAACACAGAATATGCACTCCATTCATGTTTGTTGAATGAATAAATGATTTTCTGCTACAGGACCTTTTGTGAGAAAACTAATTCCTTTCTATGACATAGGAAGTACCTCTAAAGAGAAGTTTCCACTGCTGCGTACCAAACACTTAATAATTTTAGGAGATTTGTCATAGTCTGAGATCTGAAAACATAGTCTTTATTCTTTGATGCCATCTAATAAACTTCCTCTGAAGAGAATAATTAGGGATATCATGCTCAAGCATTCATTTAAAACCACTTTACCCCACTGTGGGAATTATGAACTCTTATGATCCACAGGGATGTCAGTAGTAATTTAACTCTTATGAGGTGAATTGTTTTCCGCAAAAAGATGTGTTGAAATACTATCCTCCAGTACCTATGAATGTAACTTTATTTGGAAATGGAGATGTAATCCAGTCTTTGCAGATGTAATCCAGTTAAGGTGAGGTCATAATGAATTAGGGTGGGCCCTAATCTAGCATGTCTGTTGTCCTTATAAGAAGAAATAAGACAGAAACACAGAAACACAGGGGAATGCCATGTAATGACAGAGGAACAGACTGGAATCACGCAGCTACAAGCCAAGAAATGCCGGGGATTGACAAACACCACCAGAAGCTAGGAAGAAGCGTGGAAGGATTCTTCTATCCAGAGTCTCAGAAGGAGCACGGCCCTGCTAACACCTTTGACTTTGACCTTCAGAACTATGAGAAGAAATTCCTATTGTTTTAAGCCACCAAGCTTGTGGTGCTTTGGAAATGAATATCACAATGCAGGCCTTACTTGATGTCTTCAACATCCCCGATGGGGCTTGAATAACTCCTGCAATGGGAGACTTGCTATCTCCAAAGGGGTCAGATGTCCTAAAAGCAAAGCCCATTGTACTGGAATGTCTTGGGAGGATTTTTAATTTATATCCTAGGCTTTTTGCTAGTTATTCTCAGACGGAAGATCAGGACGTGTTTAAGTCCCATAGTTCCGACAGCTTTTAATGACAGTTTATATGAGGATATTTATATATGAAATGGCTGAGAATTTTAAAATACCGTCTTCAAGTTTCAAGCCTATAGGGTTGACAAGAGATGTTGGTGCTATTTCAGTGCAACCTTACTCTGATTGACTGGTGGTTTATGTTTGTCATCACACTCTTTCAGAAAGGGGGAAGTTATGTGGTTTCCTTCCTCCTACCTGGGCCTACTTAATTGCATGGAAGGAAGGATCTACCCCTTTTTTGTTTCCTGGTTGCTGTGGTGCTCAACCAGGTGGAAGACAGGTATCAAGAAGCACTAACACCAGATTAAAGGATTTAAAAATCAAAGCAACTGAAATTCCAGGGAATACTACGGGATTAAGGGAAAGCTCCGACTGCCTGTAGAGTGAGTATCCCCAGGCTATAAAGTCAGAGAAGTCAGCATCACTCCAGTTTAGAATTTCCATCCCTCAAGAAGTGCAACCAAAGGTGTGTGTGTGTTTTCACTCTCAAATGGCCCAGGAAGTTGATGTAAATTGTAATTGGAAGATCATTTCACTTTTTCAGTTATCAGAGTTTCAGGGGAAACTGAAAACCAGGAACTGGAAGGTAAATGAACACAGGCAGCTGCCAACAGGGAAAATAAATGTTATCTCCACAAGAAGTGAGTGTTAACAAAGGCAGTAGATGTAGGATGCTCAGATGACCACTTAGGATGTGAATCAGTGGGAACCCTGGCAATGAGTGTAAATGAAAGGGCGGCCGGGGTCATGTGCCTCCTCTTTCCCTTGCTGCTCCACACACCATCTCCCTTACCCCCAGCACAACACAAATAATGCATTTGTAAGGCAACCAAGAGAACTAAAGGATGCCAAAAGTAAATGCCATGCATTATCCCTTATGCAAAACAACTAAGAGAGAAGAAAATAGCTTATCGGTTTGTGTTTGAACATTTTGACCCAGGACACTACTTTGTATCATGAAAATTTTGACACTGTGCCTTGCTTTCCAGTTCCAGGGTGCAGTCAGCACATGGACAACAGTGGGGGTGTTTATGTGGGGAGGTTGTTCTCCCTGAAACAGCTTCCCAACACTGTACTAAGGCCTCTCATATTACCTGCTGGGTCTTCTGGCTGAAACTCACTTTGGCGTCTCTGCACAAAATTCCTCCAATATAATTTCTAATAAACTCACCTGGTTAAAGTGGAAAATAAAATTCAGTGTTTCTTAAAGAAATGTTCTATCTCTGCTCGGCATCTCTCAGGCCCGCAACAGAACGGGAGGCAAGGAAGGAGTTGGGGCAGGGCCAGCAATTCAAGGGCTTCTGATTCTTAGCCTGAAATGCAGAATGCTGCAGCCTCTGCTCTGGGTTCCAAAATTAAGAGCAGAAAGACTTTAGGCAGGAAGAACAGGGCCACAGAGGGAGCGGTGAGGGGAAGGGAAGAGGGAAGTGCTGGCAACAAAGGAGGGAGGAGAGGAGATCATTCTTAAGAAAATGTGCAGCTACCAGACTGGCTAGAATAGGATTTCAGTGGCCGATAGCAGACCCAGGAAGCCATCTTGCTCCTCAAGGTGACCTTGAGCTAATTGTAATGGATTATAATATTATATTATTAGTATTACAAGGAGGGAAAATCTCCACCCCCAGTGTCACCAAGACAGTTCCGACAAGGACCAAATAAGAACAAAAATCCCTCCTCCCAATAGGAAGGAGTGGTCAGCAAAGACCCACCTGGGGACGCCTATAATGCCAACCCTAATTCTAGGATATTTCTCATGCTTATTTCAAAAATAAGAAATTCCCAAGCCCCAGCCGTCTGGGGCGCAGTGGCTGTTCTCCCAGCCAGCCCACTCCCATCGCCCTGGGAGTACACTGTCCTATCCTCGTTCTTTCAGTAAACTCACCACTTGCTCGGCTTATTTGTGCACCTTGGAATTATTTCCCACTATGTAACAAAGAACCTGTTCTCCAGCAACAGATGCTCATCACATCTCAATCCAGGGAACTGTAAGAGGCTCATCAGTGCTTCTATTTCCTTCTGTATGTTCCATGAATTTGGTCATCATATGCCTCTTACGTTGTGCTTACCTAGCTATCACTCTGGTTCTTCTCTCTTCAACAGCTATTGTCTGGTAATCCCTCCAGTACCTACTAGAAGCAAGGCATCCTACTTTACCTGCGTGGAATGGGAACGCAAGTTACTCAGATGGCACCTCCACATCCATTTCTTCCAAAGAGATCTGTGCATTTTAACGGACCTTCTAGAGAGGAGGCCAAATATCCCCGGACCTAGAGATGTCCTATCCTGCTGTTCCACAGTCACACCGAATACTCTGCAGGCATAGAAGCAAATGGGGTGGTGACAGCCCTTCGCCCAGAGAGGACATGCATTGTAGAGAACTTTAAAACAACAAAAGCAACTAACAATTGGTCTGCTTTATACCATGATCACATAGCAGAAATCCTACACAATAGCAATGGGGGATTTGTGGGATTGCCACCTGCAGCCCCCATGCTTGGTAAGCCACTTTGATGGGCCCTGACATCATGTATAGATCCCTGGGAGAGAAAGGCATTTGCTCTGATGATTCTCAAAAATTCCTCTTTGGTGTGCATCCACAGCCCTGACCCTTCAGGGCTTCTACTGACCTATTTGAAGGTCTCCTTGCCGAGCTCTGGGACTCTTTGACCTATGTCCAGACACGTTTTTCTCTGTCCTGTTAATCTTATTGAAAGTTCAGGTTCAAACTGACTCAACCCTTAGGGGAACTAGGCTTCTTGCCCTTTGTTCCAAATGAGCTTACGACCTACTTTTCCCATAAGCCAGTGGTTTCAAGAGTGGGCTTTGTACAAAAGAAGCCTGCTCATATTTGGCCAATCCCCGCCAGCACACCTAATACATCTCTTTCTCTCTCACCTTCTCTGAAGCCTATTCTTTTTAAATATTCAACTAAAGTCGCAACGTTGTCTCTTCCTCCTCCATATGATCATCTGTTATTATTTTAAAATATCTTAAACCAGAGTTTCTCAAACCTTAGTCATTCACACACCACTTTCACAAGTTTTTCTTTATCTAATTGCCACTTCAATAATGATACACTTAGGAACTTTCAAAATCATGGTGCTTTCTGTCAGTTGCACAATGCAACTTTGGGAAACACGGTTTTAAACATAGACATTTCCACCAGGGAAGAGAAAATCCCTTCTTGCACAGTACAGTATCATTTCGTAGAGAAATCATTTTTCAAGAGAAAAGATATCATATATACATGTTAATTGTGTTATTAGTAATACATACTTGCTATTGCTATTCATTAATGTCTTTATAACAATTGACAGTGAAGTTGGTGAATTAAAGAATATATTGTAACGAAGAACAGACTGAATTAGCAACTCATTTTGAAACAGAACGCTTCTGATTTCTCTCCCTTTCCTCAATATAAAATTTCTAGGAAACTCAGACCTCTGAGACACCTAATCATCTCATTAAATTATTAACCAAATTCTCTACATGACTTCAGTAAATTTTTAACAGATACTGTCATTTCATTCAGAGAATAACTATATATAGACTCTTCCATTTTGCTGAATGTCACTTACTAACATGCTAATTTGTGTTTTAGGCTTTCAAAGGGGATCGTTTCATAAGCTCAAAAGGGTAGAAATAAACTTCTGTCATCTGTCTTTATCTTTTTCATGTACATAACCTTTGAGTCACTAGAATTATTGTGCGAAGTTACGAGAAAGGAGCAGCTTTCAATAACTATTGCAAAAATAGGAGACTGAGTTTTGCAGGTGTTCAGTAACCTGAGCAACGTTCAAACATTGAGATGACCTGTTCTAGTTATTTTCCTCTGCAGAATCCCAGTAATATTTTCCAAAGACCCTGGAGAGTCGAATAGATTTTGAGGCCAATTGACTAGATTCCCCAAACTGTATTAGGTTTCTCATCACTCTCATGAGAAAGGGTAATACAGAGTCTTGGAACCAAAGCCAAGAGGAAACAATCTCCTGGATGTCTTTTCATCTGAGTGGTGAGATAATGTACAGGAACCCCAGGGTTAACATGCATTTCTCAAGCTGCAGCCTCTCAGCTTTGAGAAAGCAACTTCACTACACTATTTTTATTGCTCAATTGTGCCCTTATTACCGGAACATTGTCAAGGTTAGATCCAAAATCTGTTACACTTCATGGGAAGCAACATAATCCTATTACTTGGAATGTAGTTCTAGTCTGGTTGCAAAAAAAAAAAAAAAAGTGAGAGATATTTGTGTGCAATGAGTAAAATGGTCATTCGCCATTATTAAATCATGACGGTTAAAAAATAAAGTGATTCAATGCAATCCCCATCAAAATCCCAATGGCATACTTTAAAGAAATAGAACAAAAAATCATCAGATTTGTTTGGAACCACAAAAGACCCCGAATAGCCAAAGCAATCTTAAGAAAAAAGAACAATAATGGAGGTATCACACTTCTGATTTTGGCTTGTACTACAGGGCTACAATAATCAAAACAGCATGGTATTGGCAGAAAAACAGACACATAGACCAATGGAATATAATTGAGAACCCAGAAATAAAACCACATAAATATGGACAGATAATTTTTGACAAAGAAGCTAAAAACATACAATGGAAGAAAGATGGCCTCTTCAATAAATGGTGCTGAGAGAATTGGATAGCCACGTGCAAAAGAATGAAACTGGACTGCCCTCTGTCACCGTGTACCAAAATTAATTCAAAATGGATCAAAGACTTAAGCATAAGACCTGACACAATAAATTGCATAGAAAAAAACATAGGTACCAAACTTATGGACCTGGGGTTCAAAGAGCATTTTATGAATTTGACTCCAAAGGCAAGGGAAGTAAAAGATAAAACAAACGAGTGGGACTATATGAAACTTAAAAACTTCTGCACAGCAAAAGAAACCATCGACAAAATAAAGAGGCAACCAACTGAATGGGAGAAGATTTTTGCAAATAGTGCCTCCGATAAGGGACTAATATCTAGAATATACAAGGAACTTATGCAACTCAACAACGAAAAAACAAACAACCCAATTGAAAAATGGGCAGACGATTTGAAGAGACATTTCTCCAAAGAGGACATACAAATGGCAAATAGACATATGAAAAAATGCTCAACATCACTAATCATCAGAGAAACGCAAATAAAAACCACAATGAGATATCACCTCACCCCAGTCAGAATGGCTATCATCAACAAGTCAAATAGTAACAAGTGTTGGAGAGGCTGTGGAGAAAAATGAACCCTCATACACTGTTGGTGGGAATGCAGACTGGTGCAGCCGTTATGGAAGGCAGTGTGGAGGTTCCTCAAAAAATTACAAATAGAATTGCCATATGACCCAGCAATCCCTCTCCTGGGTATGTACCCAAAAAATCTGAAAACATTTATACATAAAGACACGTGTGCTCCAATGTTCATTGCAGCTTCGTTTATGGTGGCCAAGACATGGAAACAACCAAAATGTCCTTAGATAGATGAATGGATAAAGAAGTTGTGGTATATATACGCAATGGAATACTATTCGGTGGTAAGAAAAGATGATATAGGAACATTTGTGACAACATGGATGGATCTTGAGAGTGTAATGCTGAGTGAAATAAGTCAGACAGAAAAAGCAGAGAACCATGTGATTTCACTGATATGTGGTATATAAACGAAAAACAACAAAAGAACAAGACAAACAAATGAGAAACAGAAACTCATAGACACAGACAATAGTGTAGTGGTTACCAGAGGGTAAGGGGTTTGGGGGGTGGGAGATGAGGGTAAAGGGGATCAAATATATGGTGATGGAAGGAGAACTGACGCTGGGTGGTGAACACACAATGGGATTTATAGATGATGTAATACAGAATTGTACACCTAAAATCTATGTAATTTTATTAACAATTGTCACCCCAATAAATTAAAATAAATAAATAAATAAATAAATAAATAAATAAATAAATAAATAAAGTGATGTTATGAGGAGACAGAAGTGAAAATTAGAGAATTAAGTTACATTTGAATAAATGTGACAGCAGCAAAAAATTGCAATATGTGAGCATAAAACATTCTAAGAAATATTATAGATTTCTGAAGTGAATTAAAACATAAATGATCAATTTATGTGATAAATTTCAATTTTTAACTTTGATGAAAATTTTATATTTGTAAGGTGAACTAAACAATGAGTCAGTAAACAGACTTAGAATCGAAAGTGCCATGTTACTAAGGAGATCCAGGTTTCTGAGGATTTCAAGGCTGTGTTCTAAAGGGTTGGGTATGCTAGGCATACAGGTCGCAATCTCTGATACAATGTTGCATCCATATGTCAGGGTTAGAGTAAAATTTACCCTTTATTTGTCATATACTAATTTAAAATATTTATTTTTTATGTAGGAATTATATGTAGTATAAAAAAATCTTATAACAAATATAGGCACAAATAAAATGAGAACTGAATAGCTATGACAAAAATTAGAGGGAGCATTTGAGATCTTGTTCTCCATCATATGTTGTCAGTTTGGCTCAAATAAACACTTAAAAAATTCAACAACAAAAAATTGGAACTCTTGGAAAAGAAAATAGTAGAATTATGGAAATGGATATCTGGAGAACTGGGTAATACTCTAGGATGGAGAGATACCAGTCAGTGAACTGGAAGATTGCATTGGGGAATTCAATCATTACACAGAACACAGAGACAAAAAAAAAATTAAACCATAAAAGAGATGAATTAGTTTTAAGAAGCTCCAAAAATTTCTTGTCTTTATGAAAAAAGACAAGAAAATAAAAGAGAAGTAATATGTAAAGAGATGGGCTAAGACTCTTCTTAAACTGAGGAAAAGCATGAGTCAGGTTAAAAGTACTCTCTGAATGTTAAAGAAGTACAAATAAAAATAAATCTACACCTAGCCATTTTCTAATATAATCGTAGATCCATCAAGGATAAAGAGAAATCTTTTTTTTTTTTTTTTTTTAAGATTTTATTGGGGAAGGGAAACAGGTCTTTTTGTTGGGGAACAGTGTGTACTTCCAGGACTTTTTTCCAAGTCAAATTTCAATCTTAATTGTAGAGGGTGCCGTTCAGCTCCAGGTCCAGTTGCCTTTGCTAGTTGCAGGGGGCACAGCCCACTATCCCTTGCGGGACTTGAGGAATTGAACTGGCAACCTTATTGGTTGAGAGCCCACTGGCCCATGTGGGAATCGAACCGGCAGCTTTAGGAGTTAGGAGCATGGAGCTCCAACCGCCTGAGCCACCGGGCCAGCCCAGAAATCTTTAAAAGTAGTAGAGAGAAAGATCACTTAAAAAGAAACAGCAATTAGGCTGACAGAAATCTTTGAACACTGCAGTAGATGCCAGCAGAGAATTATATAAAAATGGAAGAAAAAACCCACCAAAAATTTTATGACAGTATTACACAATTTATTCCTAAAGCATAACATTCAAATATATAAAACAAAAATGAAATTAAACACAGATAATAAGAAATTCATAATCATTGTGGAATGTGCACTGTAGTTCTCTTTGTGGTTTTACAAACCTAGAAACAAGGAGAATGTGCATCAGGAGGGTAATGATTCAAAACACTGTGCTATCCTCATACCATGGAATATTATTCAGTCATTAAAAGATCAAATTAGAAGCCTGTCGGTTTATGTTATATTTCCACCTAAATGAGAATATCACAATACAGAGAGGTAGACACACAATGATGCCAGTGTTTAAAACTAAAATGATCCCAGTGTAAAAACAAACTCCACTCTACCCATATGTGTACATGCTCATTATATGAGCATGAAGAAAGTTCTGGAAAAATACACACAAGATTACTTCATTACTTAATAATTGAAGAGGGAATGATGGGCACAGAAACAGATAGTGAAGGACATGGAAAAGTTATTGAATTTCAATTATTACAGAAAAAATAACTTTGATGAAGAGTACTCATCTAAAATTCCTCAGTAAAACCCCTGGAGCAAGAAGGAACAAAAGCAGAAGGAGGAGCCCAGCCTGGCACACAGAGAAGACACTCTTTTGTTTCATTCGCATTAAGGAAAAGGAAGGGCCCCTTTACAGACAGACAGACATAATTTACCTAACGTGTTGGATGCTCAAACTTTGCCACACCTTCCCAAGCAGAATGCTTATGTTTTCATTTCTTTCTGTTACTATATCTTTGTCTTTAACACATTTCTGATTAGCAACAATTACTTCCTGTATTAAATTATTCCTGCTTGGGGGGAAAAATGTTTTGTTTCTGAGAAAAATGCAAAAAAAGTAGAACGTACACATTTCCCCAAATAAAAATTTCATTCTCATATGTATGAGAATAGGAAGGAAGAAGGTAAAGTCATTGAGTATAGAGCGCTCTTTTACGGACTTTTGCTATAAAATGAAGTAGACACATGAGTCAGTAGCTGGGGATGTTGGAAGACAGGTTTGCTGGGACTGTTGTTGCTTGAATAAGAGTGACTTTAAAGCAAGTATATAATGAGGATGGGAAAAATCTAACTTAGAAGGCAAACTGGATGGACCATGAGAAAGATGATCATTTCAGAAGCAACACCTGTCAACAGCCAGGTAGAGGTGCGTTCTGGTGCATATGACGGTGCCCGTAGGCAGCCTGGATGGCTCACCTGTTATAAAGAGACATAGAGGGAGGGAAATCAGAGTGTACTGGGTAGAGATGCAAGTAGTTTAGGAGATATAATGTTAGAAGGAAGAAGAGTGCATTTTAATAACTCCTATTTTCTCAGTGAAATCAGAAAGAACGTTGTCAGTTAAAATTAAAGAGAAGAATCAGGAGCCTTGGAAATTTAAGGTTACTTCAAGAAATAAAGCAACACTGTAAGAAAGAAACAATTCGAGGAAGAAAGCAATAATAAAGTCAACAAAGATATTTATAAATGAAGCCTCTTTACATTTAAAAGAAAATAAAACTATATTTGTTTATGATTATCAAAGGCCCATGGGGAAGGGAGAGGCCCCTAAGGCCAAAGCTATCTACAAATTCATAATTTGAGAATTTTTTATGTGTAAAAATAAAAGAGTGACTCCTCATTCACTTCCTTGCTGATCTGTTAACTGCTTCTGACTTTTAAGAGGCTTTAGACACTAAACTCAGCAAAAAATGTAGCCCACATATGGGGCAGAAGTTGAAATGAATTGGTCAAATTTCATAAGAGATATATATATATATATATATATATATATATATATATATATATATATATCCTTTAATATAGCCTTTTCATGCCAACAAATGCATCGTACATAAGTGAAATGCTACACTGTCTATGGCTTAGCAGTATTGGTCTGGATCTCCAGTGGGGAGTTAGAACTCAGCCTCTCTCAAGACGTATTTTTTTTTGCCAAAACATGCTTTTACACCATCTGCATAAGCAGGTAGGCTCTGCTTTTGTTACCGTGCCCATGTAAATTTACATGAGAACATATCTACTGTTCCAGGCAATGAGCTAAAATCTATTAATCTATAGAAAGCCATAAATTAGTCACACAGGGTTAGCATTCCTGAGGAAAATGTATTTCCTCAAATAACACTGAGATGCATAAAAAGGAATATGATGGGAGAACTGGGATTCCACTAAGATACTTCTCATCCATCAAATTCTTCCTAGAATATGAAGATCCAACAAAGTGCCGTCCGCTCTGCCTCAGAAACCAGATCAGCTTAGACCCAGATGGAGGGATGATCCAGAGCTTGTGCCACTAGCCACACGTAACTATTGAACTCTGAATTAAAATAGTTAGAGTAAAAATTCTGTTTTTCAGTTGCATTCATGCTAACTGGCCACATGTGGCTAGAGGCCACCATATTGGACAGCACATATTTAGAACATTCCATCATGACAGAAAGTTCTGTCACACTACTGTCCAGACCATGGAAAGCTCATGTGATGGATCTCATCCTGAAGACCGTTTCTGGTCCAAGGGAAGTATAAAGAAATACAAACTTCTGACTCAGCTTCAGAGCCACCTTGGACGTCAAACTGACCCCAAACTGGAGTGCTGAGCTTTCCCAATCTGGACCTGACTCTATAGACCCACATCAACCATCAGGGGTTAGGAGGAGGATAAAGCAGCATTTATACCTCAAATGACATAATAATGCCCGGGAAAGTCTTTTTAAAACTATGAAGTGCTATGCAAAATAAAATATTCCTTCTATTTTCCTGAGAAATTGCCTTTACTTTGTTGTGGGGGTCCCTAGATTATTATATTCAGTATTGGACTCTACAGTTTGAGACAAATGCAGAAAATTTGGATGCAGTTCAGAGGAGACCCACAAAGATGATGAAAGGCTTGGAAAATAAAATATTGTGGTTGAAGATAGAAGTCATTCATCTGGGGAGAAAATTTTACAATGATCTTCAAGCATAAGCACTTATATTATACAGAGAACTATGTCCAGCTACATTAAGAGATACTGTGGACAGAATGGAAAAGTTACATCAAATTAATAGCACAAAGAGAAATTTTCTGACAATGGTGGCTGTGCTAGAGCAGGCTGTTAAGGAAGTTTGAGAAATCTTTTCTGGAAGCATTTGAAAGCAGAAAAGTTTCCATGTAAAATGTTTTCCGGCCACTTATTCCAGGGCAGTCAGATGTAGCTCATTATGCATACATTCCCATGTTTTGTATCATGTGCAAATCTGGTCCCAATCGGTGGGGCCAGTGACTGGTTCTGGCTCAGATGAAGCCATCTGTAGCCAAGCCAGTGGCTACTGGGAGAGCCCCATCCAACCATGGCACTTTCTACTGGGAGCGATACAGAGGATGAGGTTATTGCCTCCCCAGAATCCACGTCTCCCTTTCTTATAACACAGTCCATTATTTTTCTTGTGAAGTCATCCCTGACTCACCCCATATAACCCAGGCCTGGTTACCAGAGCATTCATTCCTTGTGGCCGCAGTGATTGGTTCAGAAATAACAAGTAACCCAACTATACCTAGTGGGACACGATTTCAGGATTCTTTTCTTCAAACTGTTGGGAGCAGAGAATATCTTGTGACATAGTTAGAGGTGTGAGATGATGAGTCATAGTGATCGGAGGTGGGTTGCCACATCGTGGAGAGGAGAGCAGTGGGGCTCCGTAGACACACTTCCATTCCTCGTCTCCAGAGCAGAAGCCTTTGAGCCCCTGGCAGGGAGCAAGCAGCTGGAGACGCTGAGCACCCCCCTAACCACAGAGCCAGGGAAGGCAGAGGGAAGAGGTGGGCCACTCTTCAGTACACAGACTTCCAATCCATCCCCCTCTTTACAACAGCACGCCCTCCCACCCTCCATGGTCCTGGGCCTTGTGGCAGTTCTTTGCGACAAATGTATGCTCTTCTCCTACAGTTTCCTCTGCCTTTTAATTCAGTTACCACTGCACCATGCCTTTCCTCTGCTAAACATTTGCCAACATTGCCCAGCCACTGATGTCCTCTCTCCTGATTTTTTGACCTTTGAGTATTATTTTTTTCCTGTACCATCATTTTAGTGTGGTCTTAGGAAGCAGATAAATGTGCTTGGTCAATCCATCTCCTTTAAAACTACTTTGATGGTGAGAACAAACCAAAATACCTACAAAGAGGGAAAAATCATGAGGAGAAAGAAAGAATTAAAGCAAGAATTAATGTCTACTAGCAGTTGTCATGAACAAGATGGCAGGGGCTAGGACGCTCTTAAGTCAAGTGGCTCTGGAAACCCATGCATACTTGCATATCCTGAGTGACAGCTAATGCTTCAGAGGCTGGGGATCGAATCCTGCTGGGGTCTGGCGAGACCTAGTCGGTAGATGTTTGCAACTTCAATTTTCCCCTGGCCCAGTGAGAGTGATGCATAATTTAATTTGGTTGTTTTGGGTTTTGTTTTTTTCTACTTTAGGATTGATTGCAAATTTTTTCTCCTAGGCAATTTTTCATTTGTTTGTTTCTTTAACAAGTATTTAAGAACCAACTAATGGGCTCAAAGCATTATGTCCTAAAATACAATGATGAAGACCCAAATCTTGCTTCGAAAGATTTTTCAATCTTTAGAGAAAAGCAATCTATTTAGTGAAAAAACAAGGAGAGAAATGTTTTTGAAAAAGGAAGGCAGGGCAGGGAAGGAGGTGGAGATGAGGTGGGTGAGGCACTGGTTATCGGCTACAAGAGGAAATGTTTGGAAGAAACACTAGTGTTTCCAGATGTTTCTTTAAAATCCCATCTCAGCAGCAGGATTGATATTGGACAGACTTACACAGATTGGAAGTTGGGGGAATTTGGTGAAAGCACTATTGATAAAACACACAATTTCACTGTATTCTTGAACTATCATCTACAATCTTTTATGGCCCTTATCTTCCTCATTTAAAATTTTTAAGATTGTTTCCAGTTCTAAAAGTTTAGTATTCAAATCCAAATTCTGGCTTCTTGACAATTTTGCCATAGTTTTCCTATTTATACCACACCGTGTCCCCAAACTATTGAATTATTTTACTTTAAGCTTGATCTAGAATTCTACATTACTTATTTCAGTCCCCACCCTACACGTATTTCTTTCCTCCCAATTTATTTTCAAGGTTGAAGTAAAGTTCAAGTGAAACCTAGCAACACATAAACCTACAAAAGAGAAGGAGGATATAATTTAGTTTTTGGTGTAGAAGATACTATTTGTAGCTAGAAGCATACCAAATGTTCCCAAATCCATGAGTGAAGTTATATTAATAATATTTTTTAAGGATATCCTGAAATAGGATGTTTCTGACCTAAATGAATTATACAACTGTTATGATAATAACTGCCCTTCCAAGCTGAGAAAGCCCAGGTTTTTTGATACTATAATGTACTGCCTAATCATCTCTCTGTCATATAATTTGGACAACAAACTCTAATTTTGTTTTCCTTCATAATTAAAAAGAATGTCTTAAAACTGGATGACTTTTTGAAATGATCATGAATTCTTCATTTCTATTCTCCAAATATTAGAATTATTCAAGTTTATAACTAAAGAAATTTTAATTATAATAATATGAAATTCACTGAAAAAAACAGTGCTATATAAGCAGTGCTTCCCATCTTTTTCACATTATGACACTCACACAAAATGGTAATATTTGCATAGCATGCATGGGCAAGCTGCCGAGGCCACTGTCAGCCAGAGTCAACAAACCTAGTGGTGGTGGGAGCCCTGCAGGCTGGCGGGACCAGTATTTTAGCACTTGGTTCAACACTAAGGCACCCCAGTAGGGAAGCTTTGGGGTGCAGCATAGACTTTGGTACAAGAGTTGCCTAAAATCCTTCCATTCTTCTAGCTTAGCATACCTATTCCTCTTCCCACCACCTCACATTCCAAAAACCTGCATTTTGCTCAAGGAGGGCTAGGCATATGTGATTTCATTTTTATATTGGTTTAATAATTTTTACAAACCAAAAGAAAATAAGAGATGAAAATACAATTTTACTATTTTACATTAAAGTAAGATTATTGCACTATGCATAGTAATTTTAGATTGCACTATGCATAGTAATTTTAGAGGTAGACCTGCTAGGAGGGACTGGCAATAAACTTGTTGACCTTTGTAATCAGGATTTAATCAGCCATCAGAAGTATGTGTCAGTTCTCATTGTGTTCTCATCCGTGTGACTTCAGTTGCATATCTAATCAAAAGCCCAGCAAAGCATTACGAAATCAAGAATATCTTTGCTATTGTTTAGGACATTAACAAATTCCTTAAATTTTCTGTTCATTACCTCCTACTGATTTAGGATTGTAAAAGATTCTATAATGATAATTAAATTAGATGCTGGTTTGTCATTGCTGATGTACTATCACAAAACGACTCCCATTCTACAGAAAGAAAACAGAGAAGGAGAAATAAAGGGAGAGTGACGAAGGAGAGACTCTCAGTAGTGAAGAAAGGTTTGTTTGTTTTTTCAAAATTTAATTTTATAATAAATATATATGTGTTCATTATGAAATCTTTAGATAATAAGTAAAGGAAGACTTGTGGTAACTTTCTCAGGTGACTTATTCAAAGAACTTTTTCTTACAAACAAGAAACATAGATTCAAAATTCTAACAAATTACATCAATGACTAGAATGCATCATGTTATGGGTACCAGACTCTGTGCCAAGCCCTTTCCCAGACTTTCCAGACTTATCTAATCCTCAGAACAACCCCGTGAGGTAGGCATGTTATCTTCAACACATAAATGAGAGGTTGTAAACCAAACAAAACTAATTGGTCAGTCTGAGTCCATACATAGAGCAAGATTAAGAAGCTGGGCCACGCGATGCAAGTGCTTTCAATCTTGACACAATGCCACGAGCCCAACCATTGCAAGACACAGGCCGTAGAGAAACTAAACTGCCTCGTTTTACTAAGTGTGATACTGATCAAATGTCTGTGGCTCCCAAACTTGGTTCTATACCGGCATCGCCTGGGGAGCTTTTACGATTCCTAACACCCAGGCCTCATCTCGTACTGATTAAGCTGCAGTATTAAGTGGCGGTGGGAGGAACCACGTATTCATATTTTAAAAGATCTCCAGGTAATTCCAAATGCAATAAAATTTGGGGACTACTAACCAATGTTCATTTTGGAGGTCTCAGCTTCAACCTGGTCCTAAATGTCACTTAGGAGAAAGCATTGTGTGGAAGGTACCAGAGCTAGACATCGAGCTAGCTACAGGCCAAGATTAATTCTTATTTATGGATATCTTCTCCCCTTCCACACTTAAATAACAACTACATACGAATTATTTAAATAATGAGACACGCACAGGCGAACTGAGCAATCACAGCACACTTTTTATGCACTGGAGCAGTCCTGGCTAAGGGCAGAGAAAAGAGAAAAATTTGGCAATCAGCAATTATTTAGATACCGCCAGACAGCCAAACAGGAAAATTAGGCCAAAAAATCCACTTGGGGACCTGATTATCCCATTGGGGTGTCCACCATGAACAAATGAGTCACCAAATTGCCTCCTCACGTGTTCCGTGTCCTCTCGCATGTTAGACATGAAAACACTCATTTTAGAAACGTTTCTTTTTGCTGTCCTTTGTAGAAGGTGAGAGATGAAGAGGACCTTACCTAGAATCCAGGCCAACACCTTAGTTTACAATGGGAATGAGGCCTCAGATTGTTTCCTCGTTCTCCCACCTCCTGCTGCAGCCCATTGTCTCAGGGGAATGACCTGGGGTTGGCACAGTGCCAAGAAGGGAGTTTCGGGAGACTGGCAGTGGCCGTCTGTCAGGAATGGGAGAGCGATTCTGATACCCACCACGTTTTGTTCCCCTGGGCAGGTGAGGCATTCTCACTGGCATGGTTGGAACACAGAAAACAGTTTTTTAAATTTTGAAGAGGCTGTCTGTCAGAACTCTCTCCAAATCAGCTATGCTACAGACTTTTGTCTTTTCTATGGTAACACAGCCTCGGGCTTTAATGAAAGAGGACAAGGAGGCTGAAGCCCTTGCTCTGTGAAACCCTTCACAAAGGTGTTAGGACGGCGGACTCTTCCTGGGTCTCAGTTCCTACAGATCAGGGGCACCGCCCTGAGACCGGGGTGATGTGCGACCTCAGAACTGTTGTGGTCCCTGGATCTTTGTTTGCTCTGTGTCCCTCAGGGAAAATGAGCCAGCTGAGCAAGGACAGGAGAAAGAAGTGGGGCCTGGGAGAGCTTCTTAGGGTTCCCGCCTTTGATCCTCCCACACAATTGTATTGTGCCATATCATTACCTATTCTCAGACTGTGAAACTTAACTTTTTTAAAAACTGCATTTGTTCTGTGAAAAATGACATAAACAAAGCCATTTCAAAATAGAGTCAGAGTCACCATCCCAGATGAATTACTCCTCAAACCTTGGAAATGTTTGAAGTGGGCAAAATAACCTTTGAACTGAGTCAAGCCAACACTGTTCCAAACAACTGTTTCTCAAACTAACAGGAAATCAGATATCCTGACAACAAGGACTGAAAATTAAAGAATTGGCACCACCATATATAACTAAAGAATAACTTAGCTTATTTGTACCTATTGAAACTCCTTTCAATTCGTGTAATTATTTCCCTTCCTCTTTCTCATAAATACCCCTTGTCTTCACCTCATAATTGGAATTCGTTGATTCCAGAATTCTTTGATCTCAAATTAACACTTGTTGCCTCTCACTTTGGCTTTTTATTCTTAAGTGTAATAGTTCTCTTGTGAACATCTAAATAGAGGAGGAAGGAAGGAACATTAACCAACCAAAATTAAGGTTTACCTTTGAATTACCAGAAAAAGTACAAACATTATTCACTTTATAGAAGTAAAACCTGGCCATGTCTTGATATGACCAAGTAAAATTTATCCTAGCAAATCGGTTCATTAATGACTGTCTTAGGAATAGATGTACGTGTAGATACAGAGAACATTTTGATGGTTGCCAGACGGAAGGGGGTGAGGGATGGGTGAAAAAGGTGAAGGGATTAAGAAGCACAAATTTGTTGTCACAAAATAGTGATGGAGATGTAACACATAGCATAAGGAATACAGTAAAAAATATTGTAATAACTATGTATGGAGTCCGACGGGTACTAGATCTGAGGTGACCACATTGTAAGTTATACAAACGTCTAATCACTATGCTGTACACCTGAAATGAATATAACATTGGATGTCAAGAGTAGTTGAAAAATAAAAGAAATATAAAAAACAATTTAAAAATAAACATACATTAACTTTTTAGCATAGCAATTTTTGCTAATCTAGCCAATAAATAATACAAAAAAAATAAAAAAGATGACTCAAACTTGCTTCCATAACATAGGGCAGCTGCATAAATTATAGCTTTTTTATTCAGACTCATTTATTTATATGAAGGTAGGCCCTAGAGCTCAGTCGGAATTAGAATAATTGGGATGATGAAGACATAAAAGTCTCTGCCTAATTAAGGACTTTTTCAAAACATTTTCCTGGAAGTCAGAGGAGAAAAAATATTGGGAGCCCTGGTGTCACGCAGGGTGTCATTCGGGGTCTCTGATACCGCTCCCCACATAAGAATGCAGGACATGGTGAGGCCAAAAAGGAACACCCACGGAGCCATAGGTAGGGGAGTCATACCACTATATTCTCGCTGGCGGCTGGGTTGGAGACACAGGAAGCAGGAGCCACACTGTTCGCAACCCTCACTGCGCCGCTTGCAGGCTCAGCCACCATCTTCTTGCTATCCCCCATTCGCTGCTAGTGTAGCCACGACCATTATATTAGTGGCCAATGGCTCACTGGTTACAGCTGATGGCCAACTAGCCACAGCTGATGGCCATCCAATCACAGTTGATGGCCATTTACTACCTGAGCCAGCACCTTTCCACGTGAGGCCAAGAGCCTGGAAACTGCACTCTTGGCTCTGTCCTCATAGGCACCTACACTTAAAATATTCAATTCCTTTTCCTGAAACTCTGATTGGTCTCAAAGTGATTCCACAACTTAACTGATATCACGATATTATAGGAAAATGTTGTGTGACATAGGACCAGATAAGGTACGTTGTTAACATCTCTAAAGCTGTGAGGAGGTATCTTTCATCCAATTTTTGCCAGTAAGTTCATGAGCAGATTCCTCCTCAGACATGATGGAGACCAGAGTGCAGTGGGTTGATGTATACAAAGCGTTGAAAGAAAAGAACTGTCAACTAAGATCCTATATCGGGCAGAACTGTCCTTTGAAAATGAGGGAGACACTTGGACATTCACAGATAAACCAGAGCTGAGAGAGTTCTTTACCACTAGACCTGCCCTGCATGAAGGGCGTTCCTTAGGTTGGAATGAGAGGAAACGGGGCTGTCACTCTCAGGCTTATGAGGACATGAAGATCGCTGTTCAAAGTCAATGCATGGACGATTATAAAAGCTGGTACCACTGTGTCATTGGTCTGTGGCTCTCCTCTGTGTTTGCTCCTTGACTTAAGACACTAACGTATAAAAAGCCACTATGAGTCTATGTGTGGGGACACACGATGCATCAAGATGTAATCTGGTGACATAAATAACTGCGTGGGGTCAGAGCTGTGAAGGAGCAGTTCTCATAGGTTCTAGAAGTTAAACTGGTATAAATTCACATACGCATGTTCTGACTTGATGTTAGGTCATAAGGTGACAAAGATATATTTCTTGTGGATGTTTCGTCTTCATCCGGTGTTCTTGGCTCCCAGCACCCTTGGAATTTCCTGAGCGATTTGAGCAATGGGAACATTTTCTTTTTTCAATATCTGGTCTCTTGTCCTCAGTTCCTGAAATCACTTCAGAGCTATAAAGGTGACATGAGTTTCTTGTTAATCATAATAAGTCCCTTTTTTTACCACCATTGGGTTTGTGTTAATGGGGTGACTTTTGGAAAGCACCTGAGGAAGAAGCCTTGTGGCCAGGGAACCCGGTTATGAATAGAGGGCTGTACACTTCAGTCCCACCCCCAGATTTCCAGGGAGGGGAGTGGGGCCGCAGGGGGAATCAAGCTCCAGTGGCCAATGAGGTTGATCAATTGTACCTATGCAATGGAGCCTCCAAGAAACCCAAAAGAGGAGCACTCAAGGAGCTATCACATTGGGGAAGCAGAACGCTTGCTTGTGCCACCATGTTAGGCCCCGAACTATGGGGACAGAAGCTCCTTTATTCAGGACTTTGCCCCATGTATGTCTTCTTCATCCGGCTGTTGATGTGGATCGTTTAATATCCTTTGTAATACGCTGGTAATCTAGTAATCTGACTTCCTGAGTCCTGCCAGCTGCTCTGGAAACTTAATCAAACTCAAGGAGCGGGGGGGGGGGGGGGGGAGGCAGGAGAAACTATGCTTTCTAGCCAGTCAGTCAGTAGCACAGGTGACACCGCAGACTTGGGATTGGCCTCTGAACGGGGCGTGCAGTCTTGTGGGACTGAGCCCCTCACTTGTGGGTCTCAGGCTGTCTCCTGCTAGAGAATCTGATCCAAGCCACAGACCTCACTCCAGAAAAAACCACATCCTCCTCTGCAAACCCAGTCATGGAACCCCTGTGCACAGGTCACAAAGGAACCAGCCACAGACAATGGGGTTTGGGACAGCTTGGCCCGACTTTCACATTTTTGTGTGCTTTTGCCAGGTGTCTTCACTATGCGGGGTTGTATTGGCTCAGAGAAAGAGCTGGCCGATACATGCTTCAAGGTCAAGGAGATGTATAGCCCAGGAGATGGTGCCAAACCTAAAAGGTGACAGTGCTTTTTTGCCACTCCTGGATGAGAGAAGATGAGGTCTGTGTGGACAGCAAGGGCCGCGAGTTGAGGGAAATGGGAAGATGTTGGCCAAAGGGTACAGAGTGGCAGTTAGGAAGGATGAGTAAGTCTAGAGGTCTAATGGAGAGCGTGGTGACTCTAGTTCACAGTTCTGTGGTGTATACTGGCAAGCAGCTGAGACTAGATGTGGGGGCAGAACCCCAGAAAGTAGTTTCCAGGCTCTCGGCCTCACATAGACAGGTGCTGGCTCAGGTAGTAAATGGCCAACTGTGATTGCATGGCCATCAGCTGTGGCTAGTTGGCCGTCAGCTGTAACCAGTGAGCCATTGGCCACTAATATAACTGCTATGGCTATGCCAGCAAGAGAGAGAGAGAGGGAGAAGAATGGGGGCTAGCAAGAAGATGGCGGCTGGGCTGGCAAACGTGGATGGCGGTTTGCGGACAGTGTGGATCCAGCCTCCAGTGAGAGTATAGTGCCGCCAGAGAGAATATAGTGGTATGACTCCCCTGCCTATGGCTCCGTGGGTGTTCCTTTTTGGCCTCACCATAGCCTGCGTTCTTGTATGGGGAGCGGGAGCAGAGACCTCGCAGGCCTCCCTGCATGACACATGGCACAGCGAGCAGGGTCTCCCGCACGACACTAGATTTCAGGTGTTTGCACCACACACACACACACACACACACACACACACACACACACACACACACAGTAACTATCAGGAGATGGATATGTGAATTAGCTTGACTGTAGTAATGATTTTACTATGTATGCAAAAACACCGTGTTGTACACCTAAAATGTGTATCATTTGTACTACAAAAACCCCAAGTAGATGTACCTGGGCTCTGTCACCTCTACTATGGCATGAATGACCCTCCTGCAAGGGCCACGCCTCACCTTTAAATCACTGGCAACATTTTCTGTCTTGCTCTTCTAAACCGGCCACTGTGCTGCGAGGAAGCCCACTCAGCCACATGAAGGTGGACCGAGGCCCCTGAACGTCACCCCAGCTGGCCTTCCCAGTGACAGCCATTGTGAGCAAGGCCTCAGCAGATGTCAAGAGGGGCAGAGAGGAGCGGGCCCCTGGGCTCCGCCCACACTGTGAAATCTTGAGTAAACAGATGAAGACTGTGGCTTTAGACCACTAAATTTCAGGGTGGTTTCTTACACAGCAGGTGACCCAGACACCGCCTAACTAGCTCTCTCCCCACACATGCTCCAGGTTCTCAAATGCCCCTCACCTCCTGTTAGAGACTGAAAGTTTGTCTCCTCCAATGCAGATACTGAAGACCTAACCCCCAGTGTGGCTGTACTGGGAACGGGGCGTGTGAGTGGTGGCTGGAGGTGAAATGAGGTCGTCGGGGTGGGGCCCTGAACCGGTTGGGCTGCCGCCCTTAAAGAAGAGGAAGAGATGCCGGTGCTCGCTGATACCCAGCCTCTGTAACTGTGAGAAAACAAACTTTCTGTTGTTTAAGCTGCCCCCTCTGTGTCACTTTGGTCTGGTAACCAGAGCGACTGACGCACCTGCTCCAGCCTCAGAGTTTTTGCACACACTGGTCCAACTGCCTGCAACGTTTCCCATGGTTAACACCTCCTGACCAGCGATGACTCTCAGCAGCTGTCCCTAACTAGGGGGCATCTCTGACCGCCCTCCACAGACTCAGCCAGGCCTTCCTCTTTGATCCCTCTCAAAGCAGCCTGCCCTTCCCACACACCACGGGCCAGCCTGGGGCTTAGATATCTTTGAATCATGCTTTGGTTCATGCTGCCCCCACCCACCTTGCAGCTCAGCACAGGGCCTGGCACATGAAAGTGCTCCATTGAAAAAGACGCTGGCTTAGCCCCGGAAGTCAGGGCTCCCCTTGACTCAGAAGTTCCGCTCCTCGATATAATGACAGTGACCAGGGCGATGTGTGACACAGCCTGGGGTCCTGTGCTCCAGGAGCCCGAGTTGGACCGGGCCTGGCGTGTCTGACAGGAGAATGGACGGACGTGTCCCGCGCACACAGCATTAAACAGCCATGGGAATGCAGGAGCCCCGGCCGCTCCCAGGAGCAGGGTGAGTCCCCAGGCAGCCAGTCCCCAAACAGGGCCCACGTCATAATCCATCCAGATGCAGGAGCACAGGCAAACTCAATGCCTCAGCTGAGAGGTGCCCACCTGGGAGTTAATCTATGAGGGCTGGCAGGGCACACATGTCACAAGAGTCAGTGTGTCTGGTCAGCCTGGGGAGAGGGCTCGCTGTCAGGAGGGACACCAGTGGCTCTGGGCTACTGGAAATGTCCCAGGTACTGACTAGGCTGGTGAACACAGGGGTCTATACCACAGCGATCTTTCAACTGTAGACGTCCATGTGCAGGCAGGGAGAGCCTGGTCACCTTCCCAGCCTCGCGGCGGAAGAGGCTGGGGATTTGGTAGTGCTGGGCGGCCACGTGCCCAGCTCCAAGTCGGGTGAGAGGTTGCTCTGAGAGAGAAGCGGGCAAGGTTATTGGGAGCCTTCCAGGGTGTCTGCCACACACCTTTGAATGTCCCCTCCTACCGCCCACCACACCCTATCCTGAGTTCATGCTTTATGAGAGAGTGTCCACTGAAAATTGCATTAAGGAATTCCTAATTCAGAACCAGCAGGAAACCATGGACCGGTGTGTGATTTTCAGTAGATTTGCTGGCATGTTGGTGATGGGATGTCCTTACTGACACGGAGGGGAATCTCTCTCTCTCTCTCTCTCTCTCTCTCTCTCTCTCTCTTTCCCATGGCGCACCCACTGTGAACAAATAGCCAGAGGCGTCTTGTCTCATGGCAGCTGATCCTGTCCCTCCCTGCTCGGGAGCCCCTGCTCTTCTGACCAAAACCCAGAGCCCTTGCTGAGGCACTGAGCTGGGGGTAAGGAGGGAGCTCAGGGGCAGCCCCTTGGCCAGCCAGCCAGCGCCAGAGCCCTCAGAAGGAGAAATGCTCCTGAGCAGAGCCTTGTCATCGGAGCTGACTGCCGTCCAGGCCCTGAGCTGTGGGATGTTTAAGTTTGGAGATGCAGAGCAAAATGCACCAGTGGGGGCGGTCCTGAAAAAAAAGGCTTGCTGGCCAACCCCCCCCTTGCCCAGCCTCGCCCTGCACCTCTGTCCTGTATGCATCTAACACCCCACTTCCTCCTGCCCTCACGCCTCCTGTACATTTCACGGGTCAAAGCTGCTTTTTGGGGACTCGGGAAGGCCCGACTCCTGCCTTAGAGATGGGAAACGGCTGCCCAGCTCAGTGACCCGTAAGCTACTTTGGGGCCCACACCCCTGCCACTTCTCTGATGCCCCACACAGGCTGGTTCATGGGACTTTGCTTACCGTTGTGGACCCCTTCCTCCCAAACACCACAGGCCTCAGGACCAACAGACCCCCTCGGTCCTTCTGAAAACATTAGGTCACAGCAGTGTAGTGTAGGAAGGTGACACACAACTTCTGCCTTTCCGCCTTGCGGTACAGCTCACAGCCTGTTCCCTCTGGAACCACATTCATTGCTATTGGAAGTTGTCGTGATTATTGTCTTCAGTCATTTTTCTTTAGTTGCTCTGACTAAGTGCAAGCCCTACATCACTACACGCTTCTCAGCCTGGAGGACGCACAGCCCCAATTCTGTATAGGGAGGGGCAAAACAGTGTGTCTGAGACCTCTTCCTGCAGCATCAGTTTATTACAAGATGTGGAAGAACCCGGTACTTTAATAAGAACCACCCACACCCCACACACATGGAGGAAAAGAGCAGGGGTGGGGAGAAGGGCCCCGGGAACAACAGTCCAGGCTCTGAAGTTTCACCCAGGTGGGGGCGAGGGGTGGACCTGCCGTGAGGGCGGCTTCTCCTTGTCCCCCAGGGGGCTCCAGGCCAACCTCCACGGTCCCCAGGTATTTTGGGTGTGATGCTTCCCTAAGGCCACAGACAGACAGGCTGGGTACCGTCCTGATTTGAATCAGGTGCAGAGGACACTGGGGCACTTGGCACTCCTCCACCGTCCACGGGACCCAGTGCTTCACACACGGCGTGTACTTCTCGCACTGCTCCCAGCCGCAGCCGTGTGTCCAGCCTCTGGCCGATGTCTCGCACCATGTGGCCGGTGTGCCCGGCGCTCAGCATTTTTGAGTGCAGCATATCAATGCAGGGAGAGTGGCTTGACCTTTCGACAGTATTTGACTGTGGCCCGGCCTTGGCCATCCACGTTTAAGGATTAAATTGGCTTAACTTGGTTCCACTTGGTGGACAGCCAACAGCAGAGGTGGCTAAATATACGGGTGAAGACCCTCCTAGCCACCCGCCGACAGCCTTTGCTCTGGCCCGAGGACGTGCTGCTGGGGGTCACACTATCACAATGCCCAGCATGGAGTAAGTCTCTAATGACTGAGCTGGTCCTCGACTCTTTCATGAATAAGGCATACCTGGGCATCGACGAAAGGCTGGGTTGGTGAGAGCTGGGCCTCGATTCCCGGCTGGCTTGGGGAAGGCGGGTGCCGGATTCCGGGCTGTGTGTGGCAGTGCTGTCCCCCGACTGCAGGCTGACGGGAGAACTAACAGGAGGCTCCTCGGCCTCCTGGTCTGACGGCTGAAGCTGGCGGGTTTCGGGAGGCCTGGGGCTGCTCAAGTCCGAGCCAGGGAAGGGCCTAACTTTAATGGTGCGGACCTGGAGCTCGGGTTTTTTTGTGCAGAGGATCAGGTACGTGCCCATCAGTTCGTCATAAGTCCTGCTTGTCACTGACTCCTCTATGTTCTCCGGCTGAAACCCCATCTCCATCATCCTCTGCGTGACCCCGGGGTCCATGTTCTCGCAGGGTGGCTCGCGGTATGGCCTGAGCGCCTCCTCTTGCTTCCAGTTGAGCCACGGCTCCTTCATCACATTGCGCAGCGCGGGTCTGTCGCTGGGCTTGAGGGTCAGCAACCGCCGCAAGATCCCCGGGCACTCGTGGGATACGAAAGCGGCACGTGGAAGTGCCCTCTGAGAACCCGCCGCCGCAGCGGGAGAAGCGTCGTCCGGCGAACGGCACCGCCCCGTGGGCATCTTGCAGAGCAGCACCCCAGGCTCCACGCGTCGCTTCCGGGGCCCTCACAGTCTTTGCCCAGGAAGCGCCCCGGGGCTACGCAGGAGAAGTTGCCCCAGAGCGTGCTCGGCTTAAGGCCAGTGCGTTTCTGGTTGCGCCGAAGCCTGTGATTCTCACATTCAGTTCTGCATCCAGCGGCACATTCTCAGGTCTCAGGTCTCTGTGCACCACGTTCCCTGGCGGCAGTATCGCCTGGCGGATGCCACCTGCCGGAACCCGTGGCGGGCCTCCTTCTCACTCAGGCGGTGGTGGTCCTTCAGACAGCGATGCAAGTCCACTCCGCGCACGTGCCCCATCACGACGAGGAGTCCCTGTGGCGTCTCAGTGACTTCACACAGCTTCACGATGTTGGGATGGTTCAATAACCTCAGACAATTGACTTCCGTCTGTCCGCACGAGCCCTGAGAGCCAATGGCTTTGACAGCCACCTCCGACCCGGTCCAAATGTGCCGGGCCAACATCACCTTGCCAAAGCTTCCCTGGCCGATGGTGTGCAGGAGCTCGTAGTGGTCAATATAGGGCTCCTTATGGGGAGAGATGGCTGGAAGGCCATTCGCCATGGTGACCCGCTGACTACACTGGCGGATAATACTAAGTATCGACGCTGACTATGCGAACAACCAGTACTAACTACGTTAAGTATGTGAACACTGCTAACTATGCTTACGAACGATGCCAGTAAATGATACTGACTATACTATGCTGATACGAAACAATACTAATAAACCATAAAAACTATACTATACTGATACTAACGCTACCAACGCTAACTAGGCTTATGAACGATGCGAATAAAAGATACTAACGATGCTATGCTGATACCAATACTAACAATGCTAGCTAGACTTACTAACGATCTAATAAGTAAAAGTAAACAACGCTAACTGTACTAAATGTAATAACAATGCTAACTATACAACAAGCTCACTGGTCCACGTCCAACAGGCCACCACGAATCAGCTTCCTGGGCTATCAACCAACAAAAACCTCAGCCCAGCCGGGACCGTATATAGGATACTCTGGAACTCCATCACAATGGTGCCTTATGAGGTCAGAGCAAGATACAAGCAATCACAGCTGGGCAGAAGCCACAGGGTTCTCTCAATTACTCTTGACGACTCTACTCAGAAAAGAAAAAAAAAAAGGAGCCACAAAGCTTTGTGTTTGCGTGGAATAGCAAAGGCTGATATTTACCTTAACGGAAATTAAAATTTGTAAGATGCTTCAGTGAACTTTTCATTTATAATTTGAAAATCTGTCATAACTTTTGTCTTTTAAAGACCTTATGGCGCTGTCGTGCGGGTGACAAGTGCGGTCTGTGCTCCCGCTCCCCACATAAGAAAGCAGGACATGGTGAGGCCAAAAAGGAACACCTACGGAGTCATAGATAGGGGAGTCATACCACTATATTCTTGCTGGCAGCTGGGTTGGAGACATAGGAAGCAGGAGCCACACAATCCACAACCCGCCGTCCACTTTTCTGCCAACCAACCAATTCCACTTGCCAGCTACAATCCACCATGCTAACTGCAATCCACTCCTCTCTGCAATCCACAGTCCGCACTTGCCAGCCACCATCCGCTGCTAGTGTAGCCACGGCAGTTATATTAGTAGCCAACGGCTCACTGGTTACAGCTGACGGCCAACTAGCCACAGCTGATGACCATCCATCACAGTTGATGGCCATTTACTACCCGAGCCGGCACCTTTCCACGTGAGGCTGACAGCCTGGAAACTGCACTCCTGGCTCTGTCCCCACACCTGGAACTCCAAGAGCAGCTTTAGAAGAAAGAGTTAAATAGAAGATGAGAAAGGCCTACAGACAAAGAGCAACTGAGACTACATGTCCTTCTGGGGAGGATATCTGTGGATCTTTAAGAAAGATGGCATCTGTGATTGAGAGGGGTGTGGGGATTACCTTTATCTGGTCAGAGACCAGAGACCCTCCCTTCCATTTGGTCAGAAAATGCCCATTTTCTGTACCATTTTATAATGAAATGTATAATATCCAAAGCTATCTGGATTAGTTACAACAGAAAAAGTTCACCTCTGTAAATTACTAAAATCATCAAAGGAAGGGACATTAATGAAATATATTAATCATGAGTTGGAAACAGAGCATTCCAGAGAAAAGACCTGTTATCATACTAAGTAAAAACCATCTATCAGGGCAAACAGGTAGGGGCGGCTCTTCGTACAGATAAGGTAGAAAGGACCTTCGTGCCCATAAGGTAGAAAGGGGTAATTTCCCACGTCAGACCACACCCATTTGTGGAGATAAAACCTGGAACCAACTGATCCAAGATGGAGGACGTCCACAAACCCTTTCTTCTGCAGAACTCTGAGCAGTGTCTACCTTCTGTGCTCTTCACGCGGGAGTACAGGCATCATGCGGTAACTATTAGGAATCTCTGCCCTATGACCTTTCTCTCCTCCCTTTTGTTTTTCCTTCTTTTGCTCTTCAGAGAAACGGGTGTGGGAAAGAGGAAGCAATCCTTTAAAAAAGCCAAGCCCATTTTTTTTTTTCTAAATTCTGAAATAGTGTGAGAACTACTTAATGTGGTTTTTAAAAGTACTTATCATCTGTGTCTCAAGTAAAATGTAAACAACATGAAGACAGGAATTTTCTCTTTATTGCTCCATTGCTCCATCAATGCTTTATGCCCATCACCTGGAAAAATGGGTAGATTCTAGGTGGGTTATTAGAAATGGGTTATTAAAATTGCTTCATTAAATATAGCAATGGTCCTATTATCCTCAAACCCCATGTAGATATCTGTTAAATACAACAACAGCCCAGGGCTAGTGGAGCTTTGGGGACTGCAGGAGGAGGGACAGGGGCCATATGTGGCATGACGAGACAAAGATGACAGCTGTAGGACTCAAGAGCATAAGTGGGATTAAGAATGAAAAGGGTTAGAAATTATGAGTAATAGGAGATCAGGAAGACATGGAAATATGGGGAGGGTGCTTTCCTTCCCATAGCATATACCGTAAGATAGTGGCCCAAAGTAATTACTTGGATTAACGGGAAGGGTGACCCAGAAAGCAAGACGATTTAGGAATAATTGAATGAATACATTGTGAAACCATTCTTTCATTGTGGACAAACTTCCCTTCAATCTCAACTAGAGATTTGGAACAAGAGACCTAGACATCAATCAATGCTTATCAGATGAAGCCCTAAAAGTAAATCTCACCCTGCTCCATTGTTAGTTATTAAACCTAGACCAACGTACCTACATACTGTGAACTAATGAAAATGAGCTGAAGTTTCACCATGACTCTGCCTCCACGAACCCTCCTTACTTTTTTCCTGAATTGCTCTCTATCTCAGGCCCTGGCTCTGTCCAGCTCTTGGCTCAGGAGTACTGATTTCAATCCTGCCTTTAACCTTTTGAATTTGAGATTAGCTCTCAGTCTTCCCAACACTTGAAAGTTGGTTTTTCCCAAAGGTTTATATTTTGCTCATTATCCTGATTTTAGATGAGAATCCATTTGATTATTGCAGCTTTGTAAGAAGTTTTGAACTCAGAAAATGTGAATGTTCCAGCTTTGTACTTTTTCAAGACTGTTTTGGCTATTTGGGTTCTTTGCTATTCCATATGAATTTTTAGATCAGCTTGTCAATGTCTGTGAAATAGTGTGCTTAATATTAAAGTTAAATGTGCAAAGAACCCAATTTAGAGTTACAATATACCTCAGAGATCATTCAGCCCAACATTCTTACTTTATACATAAAGAAAGATCTAGGGAGGCTGGGTCACAGTCCAAGGGCATGAAACAAGCTGGTAGAAGGCCCAAGACCAGAACACAATCACCTAATGCCCAGTCCAACATTGTCTCTGCTATATCATGCTGCTTTTCTAAAAGAGGACTGTAGCATCCCCACAATAGAAGAAACAAACAAAACCTTGTTGAGAGCATTCTGCAATTAGAACTGAGCACCAAAAATTTTGGTGTAACAATAAAAATAACTTTTGCGCTATTACTAAGCAGGTGTGCTAAGCAGTTTATATTCCATATTATTATGGGTTCTTTGATTACAAGCAATAAACAGTGGCATGGCCAACTGAAGCCAGAATGCTGTGCTTCCAACAGAATCAGAGGGAAAACTGAACAATTAAGTCTCAGAAAGTACAGGGGCCAGAATGGCTTCTAAGACCTCAGTAGCAGAACTCTCAAAGAATGCTTGCATCTCAGTGTGTCTCCATTCAAGATTCAAATTTCTGGAAAGAAATTCTGATTATCCTCGCCCTGATCATGTGCCCACACTTGACATCACAGAGTGGGTCCTATGACTGACATCCCTCTAGAATCACATGGAGAACTGGAGCAGCGGGGTCTCGACAGATGAGATGCTGTATGGCTGTCATGCAGGGTCTCTGATCCCACTCCCTGCACAAGAGCGCAGGGTAGGGTGAGGCCAAAAAGGAACAACAGAGCCAAAGATAGGGGAGTTCATACCACTATATTGCCGCTGGCAGCTGGTTGACACACAAAAGCAAACATCCACCAGTATCCCAACGAAGGGTCTTCCTGCACCCCAGTCTTGTTGGTGGCCAGGTGAGACAAAGGAAATAGAAACAACAAGATCTGCAATCCACAGTCCACTTGCTAACCGCACTTGCTAGCCACAATCCGCCATCCACTTCTCTGCCAACCAACCAACCAACCAACCCACTAGAATAGCCAAGGCAGTTATATTAGTGGCTAATGGCTAACTGGTAACAGCTGATGGCCACCCAGCCACAGAGGATGGCCATCTAATAACCGAGCCAGCACCTTTCCACGTGAGGCAGAGAGCCTGGAAACTGCACTCCTGGCTCTGTGCCCACAATGACCAAAACAAATGTCCCCACTATAAATACATTATCTCATTTAATCTCAACCACAGTATGTTGTAGGTAGTATTATCCTCATTTTACTAAGGAGAAAACAGAGGATCAAGGAGGTTAATAACTTGCCCAAGTTCACACAACTAGAAAGTGACATTCATATGTCTAGCATTTCTCTTGGCTCAGCCCTGAGGTTCTGGGTCTTTTCTGAGTACTACACTCTCCCTCCTACATCTTTGGGTACTATGCTCCTCTCTGGGTAGTATTCTTAGCCCTGTTGCTGGGCAGGATAAGTTATCAAGTCTCCCTTTGGTAGGAAAAGTCCCTTCCTGCTTGAGTTCTGGGATGAAAATGGAATGCGCAATTATGGTGCTCTATTTCTAAAACAACTAAGTCTCCCTTGCAGCAGGATTGGTATCCGACGATTTACTGGTGTGTGGTCATGCACAATTCACCTTGGCTTTGCACAGTTCATTTCTGTCACTGGTTGTGTTCCTACCTTTCACTTCAATAGATGGTGGTGAAATTTGATAGACATAAAATTGTGTAGTTTTATATATGCAAAATGATTGTTAACAGCTCCCATGGATCAAAACTGAAGTGTGTAGGCTGGAGAAAATATAGGTCTACCCACAGTTTTGAAATAATGTTTTTTATTGCTTCTTCCCAAGTAGTGATAATACCTAGCTCATAATTGATAATACGTTAAATTAAATTTAATTTAATACGTTAATTTTTTTTTTTTTTTTTTTTTTTTAATCTAGCAAAAGAATACTTTTCTCCTATAAGGAATGCCTTGCTTTATATTTTAATGGCATGGCATTTTAATTGTTTTCTTTGGATTATATATAAAAAATGGAAAAGTAGAGAAAGACTCTTGTATGTATGTTAACTTTTTTAAAAAAAACTTCTAATTATTTGATTTAATTACAAAGGACAATTTACAGCATAAATGAAATCAAAGTTTTCATGAAACACTTCTACCCTGCATCAAAAATGCAACTAGCAGTGATATCAGGATAAAATTACTCAAGACATAACTTTTTTCCCTTTACTATATGTGATATTATGTGTCAACTTGGCTAGACCACAGTGCCCAGATAGTTGAGCAAACATTCTAGATGTTTCTGTGAAAGTAGTTTTCAGATAAAAATTAACATTTAAATCTGTAAACTTTAAAAAAAAACTTTTATTTAAGTGTGTTTGTCCAGGACCCATCAGCTCCAAGTCAAGTAGTAGTTTCAATCTAGTTGTGGAGGGTGCAGCTCACATTGGCCCGTGCGGGAATTGAACTGGCAACCCTGGTGTTATGAGCATTGTGCTCTAACCAACTGAACTCATCAGTCGCCCCTTAAATCTGTAAACTTTGAGTAAAGTAGACCACCCTCCATAATGTGGATGGACTTCATCCAACAGCTGAAGGCCTTAATAGAAATAGGAAAGACTGACCTCATACAAGGAAGAGGAAATTCTGCCAGCTGATGGCATTCAGACCCAAATTGCAACACTAACTCTTCCCTGAGTCTCTTGCCTGCCTGCCCACCCTGCAGATATTAGTCTTGCATCCCTTATAATTTCATGAACCAATTCTTGATTCCTTGAATCTCTCTCTCTCTCTCTCTCTCTCTCTCTCTCTCTCTCTCTCCCCCCCCCCCATATTCATAGATACACACATACATCTTATTGGTTCTGTGCCTCTGCAGAATCCTGACAAGTATGCTATCACTGCTATTGATATTGTAGCAACATATCTTCTAACATCAAGATGACCTAGATCCTTACCTATTTATCATGGAATTCGTTTAGTTACTTATTTCATGCCTAAGTTAATGTTTTATAATCTTGGTAAACTGTCTTGCAAATACAATGCCTGTTGTATAGAAAGTGCTCATATAGTTTTTGAAGAACTGAGTTAGAAACTATGCAATATTTCTACTGTACAAAAATTTCCTTCATATAGCATACATGATGATGAAGATGACTTCTCGTGGGAGAAGAACAAACTTAAAAGGTTTTTAACTTGTGTGGATGTTAAAAAAAGGGGGGGGGGTTCTGTGGAAAGTAACCTCACAGGGTGATCTGATCATAAATTCCTAACTGGGCAGGTCATGATGGGTAGTCACTCCCCAGGCATTTAATGTTTTAGTAAAAGGTTTACCTTTGCCTTAAGTAAGTCCTGCCCATTGTTTCTGTGCATATAGGTTAACACACCTTTCGAATAAATGTGACCACATTCAAGAGAGCATATAATCGTAACTATCCTGTATTCCAACCCACACTTTGCTTTCCCCCACCTCCATGTATTCTTTCTTAATTTCAAATGCATAAAAGAAGCTGTAAAACTGTTATTCTCCAGAGCATTTGAGATCTTGCTCCTTAACATATGCCATCAGTTTGGCTCAAATAAAATTTTATAAAGATTCTCTACAGGTTTGGATGCTTCTTATGTTGACATTTGGTAATTTAGAATAAAGCTCTTGAAAAGTGATTATGTTGTCATCTTCAAATGTACTTTTTTTGTTGAACTTATTCTAGAGGGAAGATGCTATATTAGTCTTGGTATTACTGAGTAATTTAGTGAGTGTTTCTGGGTGGTATGCACTATTCTATGTCCCCAGGAAAGAGTGATTGGACAAGACAAAATGTAGCTTAAATTTCATGACAGAAATAATAAACAAGTAAACAAATAAAACAATAAACAAGTAAACAAATAAAAAATATAAACCTACTATTATTACTATGAAGAAAATGAAGTGGAGTAAGGGGCCACTGACTATTGAGGTGGGAGATCAGGCAAAGCCTGATAGGAGCTACCCCAGGCCCAGTACAGGTGGCAGCCATCCTCGGTTCACAGCTTGGCCTCTCCCACATGCCTCCAGGGTTAGCACAGCCAGTGAACAACTGTGGATCACTGTAGCTCCTACCAGGTAGTCCCCAGTCAATCACAGGCAGTGGGTGAACTAGGCCTGCATCAGAACCCCTCACAAAGAGGCCCCAGAACCAACATACTTGGAGGTTGGCTCAGCCCACAGCAGAGCACCATCCAATTAGAACCACATGTGGCACAACCAAAGGGAGGTCTCAACAGGTAAATCCCACTCAGTGAAATAAGGCTCCTGTACAGCAGCCTGTAATCTGTGGAAGTGTCCAAATCTCATAGCCAATCAGCCTGAGGGTCAATCCCACCCATTCACACACCTGATAGCAATCAAGGTTCAACTATAACAGGAGGACACACAAAACCCACAAAAGGGACACTCCTGGAGTACCTGGAGCAGGTGACCAAAAAGACTATGCCAGACCCCACAGGACACCTACAACATAAGGCCACCTAGCCAAGACTGGGAGACATAACAGATCTACCTAATACATAGAAACAAGCACAGAGACAACCAAAATTGTTTTGTGGGGTTTTTTGTTTGGTTAGTTTTTATTTCTGCTCTTTTTATTTTCTGCTTTTTGTTTGAAAAAGCAGAAATTCATGTCAATAGGGACAGAGCCATCCTCAGGTTATAGTAAAATGGAAGCCATTTTTCTTATTTATCCATCATTGCAAGTTGGTGTTTTAAAAAAGACCTGAAGTTCATATGTAAACAAAATCTGTACGTTTTCTCATAGTACCAAGTAAAAACAGCTGAAAAATACCTGGCTGTTCCTTCCCCAGGCTCCAAGCCCCACATACCCATTCAATCGATAATCCCTTCTTTGTTCCTCTTTTTCTCTTCAAGATTAAAGGATGCCTTTGGTGTTCAAGCTTTCTTTCTCTTATTTTAGATAGATAGATAGATAGATAGATAGATAGATAGATAGATAGATAGACAGACAGATAATTGATGATAGATAGATATTGACTTGAAGAGGAATGAGGAGGCACACTTCCACAGGAACGGTGTTGATTCCACACTCTTCAGAGAGGCTCTGAGTGGGAATGTCTATCTGTGCACTGGGTCAGTCAAATAAAGTCTCCTACATAACTACCTGGTCATCATGTACACTCTGAGTTCCTTTAGGTTGGTGCGAGTTGTGGTGAGTAAACACAAAATTGGAGCAAAGAAACAGAAGTAAGTTTTATTTTACTTCTCTAAGTAAATGCCAAGTACTCCCTAAATAAATGCTTTTAGGAATAGAGTCAGCATTCTATAATTATAATGGTGAATCTTGTAAATAGGAGAGAAAAATATACAACTTTATGAAAAGTAATTTTTAAGAATGAGGATAAAAGTTTACTCACATTCATTTCTGTTGAACTTATAAATAAACTTCACATGCATAATAGCAACAATTTTCTAAACAGAAGAAATATTATCAAGAATATAAATATATCTCTACCTTGTTCAAATCTTGGTAATATGGAATATATACTCGATTAATCTTATGAGAGGAGAATTGACAAAACTAATTCAGCTCACTTCTGCCCCCATTAATTACAGGATTAGGAGTTAAACATATCTATTGAAATACTTTAACAGTGAATTAAAAGATGTTTGTAATTAAAAGGAAATGTAGGTATTATTAACCTCTCATGTTCCTTTCTAAAATTTCCTCCATATGGAAAGAGAAAACAAAGCTATAAAAACTATAACTTTAAGCAATTATAATAACTTAGTATCATTCATAATTAGAAGAGGCCTTTTGATTGATTATATGCTTTGAATATAATCTTTTTTATTTACAAGTACACACATGCTATGAGATAATCTTCATTTTTGATTGTTTCTAAAATCAATTATTTTCTGATATTGTATTATCCATCTCAATTTTGATCCATGATGGTGAGAAAGATATACAGAATTCACTTAATTTATCCCCTTTTAAAAAGTCTGATTTGGTGGCCAACCAATAGTAGACTTAGAGTCCAGAAGCTGATACAAATGCATACTTCTTCTTCTCTTTTGATACATTTCAGCCAATGCCAAGTTCACCCTGAGTGTCCAGAAATCCAATCTCTCCCTGAGCCACACTTTCTCTTCATTTTATACCAGATTTCCTCCAGGTACTGGCCTTGGCCTCTGCTCTTGAGCTTGCAAAATTAATCAAAGTTTCCTGTCCAGAAACATACCATCTCAAATCCCTTCATACCCCCAAGTCCTCCCTATTATACTGTACACTCTATAAAGACACCGACTCCACATATTCCTCTCCAAATCCCCAATTGTCACAACTGTGCTTGGCACACATGTATTCAATGAGTAAATTCCCACAGACATTAGATGTGAGTAACTAAAAGAACTTTCTGCCGCTAATATTGATCACTCCTTACTTAAAGACCATGAGGGATCTGAATAGAAAAGACAAAGAAGGTAAATGAAACAGAAAATCCCATTTTACCAGAATAATAAACGACTTCTGGGAAGAAAGCCATCAGCCAGCACCTGGGAAGATGGATCAGGGGCTTATTGAGTGCCTCAACTGATTCCATTTACACCCCAAACCAACTAAGATGAAGTTACATATCTGAAATTTGAAACTAGAATTCAGTGGAGAGTGAATTAGGATATGGGCATTTCAGAATGGAAAGAAAAAAAAAAAGAACTTTTATGATGTACAGAGAGCAAGAAAAACAGGAGATATACAGCTTTTCACAAGGATGGCACCACCATCAAAAGCCATGTAACTGCCATGGTGATCGGGCCAGAATATGATCCTCAGCCAGCAGCAAGGAAGCCGAATCACAGAAAGGTGAGTTCACATTAATTAAGTAGGAGTTCCTCCTCCTCTCTCTGGGCTCTGAATTCCTTTGCATGTAGGGAAAGTATTTTGGCAGTGGGAGGGAGAAATCAAGGGGTGAAAGAGGTCAAAATATTACAATGCAGTCATAAGAGAGGAGAAAATGAAAAAAACAAGGCCGCCTAAAGTCGTGTGGCAGTAGCTTTCTTAACCAGATGGGGTACAGAGTGCTTAAGAAAGCAAAAGTCACGCAGAGCTGGAGACCAGCTCAGGACTGGGTGATAGGAAAGAGCATAAACTCAAAACAGAAATTGAAACGTAGGCTCTGGGAGGGACAGTGATCCCCACTGACTCACCCACGTTATGACGACAACACAAAGATACCAGAGGTTAGGTGTCTCAGTGGCTTGTTTGCTTTTGCGCTTGGATATTTGTCCTGACAACTTTATTCAGCCAAGTCCAGGTATAACTTAACTTGTTTACCTTAAAATATGCCATTTTGCTCTATGATATCGTCTCTTCCTATATTCCCATTATTTTTCCTTATTTCATTTTTTTTCTCTTAGCCTCTTAATTAATGAATTCCTTTTGTCAAATTGTAACCAAGGTGAAAGGATTTTTTTCTTCTCCTACCTAGACAAGGAGAAGTAGTAAGTACAAATAGCCTGAAGATTAATTAGTGGTGGTGTTGGGCTGTTTGGAATCCATGAAAGAAAGTGATGAGAGGGACCTGGGAAGGAAGTAGCAGCTAATTGGGGTAAAATGAGCGACTCTAGTCCTGCTCCCCGAACAAGAACACAGGACATGGTGAGGCCAAAAAGGAACACCCACAGAACCATGGATAGGGGAGTCATACCACTAAATTCTCACTGGCGGCTGATTGGAGACACAGGAAGCAGCAGCTACACGATCCGCAGCCCACGGTCCACTTCTCTGCCAACCAACCCACCCCTTGCCAACTGCAGTCTGCCCTTGCTAGCTCAGCCACGGCAGTTATATCAGTGGCCAATGGCTAACTGGTTACTGCTGATGGCCAACTAGTTACAGGTGATGGCCATCTAGTACACGAGTCAGCACCTTTCCACGTGAGGCCAAGAGCCTAGAAAATGCTCTCTGGGACCTGTCCCCACAGACAAGTTATAAAAGCCTTAAAGTTTATCAAAAGAAACTAAAACAAAACATATCAGGTACATTTAGTATTATTTTTTTCAGTACGGTTGGTCAAATGTGTGAAAATAACCAACCACTTACTTAGCCTTTGACATATGACCTTTATAAAAGATCTCATAAAATGCTAGCCCTATAAAATAAAAGTCTGAACACAATTATATCCTTGCATCCTATATTGTGGAGAAGTATTAGAACACCATTATGTAAGAAGCAGTCTTTTCCCTAGGTCACTAAAATCATTTAACCTTCAGGAAGTTATTCACTACTTAGTATTTTAGTATTTGGCCAGTGGGACGATTTGCTTAGCAGCCTTTTCGTAATTGAAAGGGTGATTCAGGTGATTGTAACCCGGTGTCCATGACGGGCTTCAGAAGCTCCATATGTTTTCTGAAATAATAGGCATAACAAAAGGGAAAAATGCTATTTTGAACCATAACTTACTTCCTTTTAAGGAAGTTGAATCTGTTAAAGGAAACCACAAGGTCTAAGAAAATGCTTGATGCTGCTTACAAATTACATGGTCCTTTTGTTGGGCTAAACACCTTGCCTCTTCATTCTTCATCATTTTTGGGGTGGGGGGAAAGAATCACATGATCTTCCTGGGATACTTATCCACACATAGGGACAAAAGAATTAAAAAGGAAAGGAACTCATAGAGAGGAAAACTTTTTTTTAAGTAATTTTATATTGCATATTTCTGAACTCCCTTTGTATTTAAAAAAAAAAATCTCCATGTGTCTCATTTTCTACAAAGACACATCAACATCTCCAGGAAATTAAGAGTCTTTTTTGGCATTTCCTCTTTTTCTTTTTTGTACATAATTTGTACTTTGACATTGCTGCAAAGATCTTTTCAAAGCCAAGACGACCCATTCCTTTCGTTGGATTTCTCTTTCAAATTCCAAAGACAAATTCTCAGCATTTTCTTTTGGAAACTCACCTCACTAATTTCCAATAGCGTTGAGCTCTCAAGACACCCAAGTGAATAACATCTGCTACATGAGTGTCTCTGTGTGACTAGTATGTACATGAGTTTATGAAGAGTTTTAACCTGTGCGAAGCCGCTACGCTCATTACAACTTTTAGATGATTTGTTATAGTTAATGGTAGTTGCCAATAGAGGTGGTTGAAGGTCAACCAACATCTAGATGCTAAAACTTGCTAACAGTTTACAGCAAAAGTGAATCCTGGACCCAAATCTGCCACAAGTACATTTATGAAGCAAACGGGCAAAAAATGGGCATAAAACCATTCATACAACCTGTTCCATAAACTCTATGAGATCCCAGTTCTCTGTGCTCTGAAGTGGTTCGAACACAACTTGCAGAAGAGATTCATTTGATACGTTCGTAACTTTAGGGATCATTCTTAAGGACACAGGTTTACTAGATTCTTATATCTTGTTCACATGATGGGGAAAGGACATTCTAAAATATTTTTATCTAATATGTATATCACAAAACCACTGATTTATCTAATGAGTGAACACAATTTCTAACTTGTATTATACTAATTAGCAAAGCCTTTGGTGGTGATGGGAGATAAAGGTATCTGGTGCAACTGTAGTATAACTTCTTCTAGGGTGAAGCCTTTCCTAAATGTGAACAGACAACCCTGAAATTGTGAATTTCTGACTAGGGCAACTGACTACCCTAGTGCTGAGATCAAACTGAAACAAATGAATTATCAGACTGTCAAGACTGAAGTGAATGACAGTAAAATACAAATGTCACAATGGCCCCTTAAGCTAGTCTCTTTTCCTTGAGACAAGTACACATGCCCTAAGCTAAATCAGCTTCTTTGCACCTTTTGCAAAGAGCAACTTTGGGGGAGTTGGAGGAGTACGAGGTTTAGTGGAAGGAGGATGCCCCAAGTCAAGGTGGTACCTCCACAGCTTGAAAGAATGAGGAGCATATTGGGGTCTGTGGGGACAGAGCCAGGAGCGCAGTTTCCAGGCTTTCACCCTCACGTGGAAAGGTGCTCACTCGGGTAATCAATGGTCACCAACTGTGATTGGATGGCCATCAGCTGTGGCTATTTGGCCGTCTGCTGTAACCAGTGAGCCATTGGCCACTAATATAACTGCTGTGACTATGCTAGCAGCAAATGGGGGCTAGTAAGAAGATGGTTGCTGGGCTAGCAAGCGTGGATTGCAGTTAGCATGGCGGGTTGCAGATCTTGTGGCTCCTGCTTCCTGTGTCTCCAACCCAGCCGCCAGAAAGACTATAGTGGTATGACTCCCATATCTATGGCTCCGTGGGTGTTCCTTTTTGGCCTCACCATATCCTGCGTTCTTATGTGGGGAGCGAGCGCTGAGACCCCACCTGACACCCCTGCGTGACGGTCCACTCAGCAGGCAGGGCTCTGAATGTTAGTCCTGGAAATGTGATGTGCATACACATTCACATTTTAACATACCAGACATGACTGGCCACTGTCCTCAGAGATTAGCTCCTTTTCTGACTAGCAATTTTTGGTAATAGAGCTTTCTACTTCCTCTGTCATCTAAAATCATAAGCTTGATAAATTTTGTCTCTGCAATTTTCACATCCATTTAATCACAAAGCCTAGTCTTCCTTTATGGTATTTCCCAGCTGACTACATAAATTGTGAGGACCAGCACAAAATGAAAATGCAGAACTTCTATTCAAAGAGCAGAAAAAGGACACTGTTAAAGGAGGTAAATGGCCCTTCCATGGTCTTGCTCTCTCAGTCTGCCCTGGTGTGTTGTATTTGTAAGTTAATCAGCACTTCCCCCACTCATAGGGTCACTTAAGCCCCTCCCCAGGGCTACAGCTGCCAGGTTCCCTTCCTACCAGCTCTTCAGGCCCCAGGTGGGATCAAGGAAGCCCTCTGCTCAGATGCCCAGTAGACAGTGACCCACAAGATGGCAACTGCTGTGTCAGGACGGGCTTAGTGCCTAGATGGGAGAGGGACAAGCATGCACTCCCGTGGAGCTGCCCACTGACCATGTCCTGATCCTGCCCACCTGCTAGCCTCCCTGCACCGGCACCAGGGTCCACTGGGGGCAGAGGGCAGCCGCAGCCACGAGGTTGGGCAGAGCCTAGGGAGGTGGTGAACTGGTGGCAGAGAACCCGACGTAGGGAGATGGGGAGACTTCAGGAGGTAGGATTGCAAGTGAACAGCGGCTCCAAGTCTCCAAAGCATGCTTCATTGTTCTATCAGATTTCTCACACACAATTCAAAGATAAAATGATTATGAATTTTAAGACAGTGACCACAGGGCATTAAACCCCAGGCAGGGTCCTTCTGAGTGTGGGTCAGTGGTATGTGTCAACCTGACTGGGCCACAGGATGCCCAGATACTTGGTCAATCATTATTCTGGGTGTTACTGTGAGGGTGTTTTGGGATGAAATTCACATTTAAGTCAGTAGATTGAGTGAAGCCAGTTACCCTCTCCATGGGCTTCATCCAATCGCTTGAAGCCTGATTCGAACAAAAAGGCTGACCCTCCTCTGAGTAAGGTAGGTTCCTCCGGCCTGCCCGTCTTCAAATGGTGACATAGCTTTGTCCTGCCTTAAGGTTCTTCCTGGGTCTTAAACCTGCTGGCCTGTGAACTGAAACTATTCTTCCGGGTCTCCAGTTGGCCGACTCACCAGGAAGATCTTGGGACTTGTCAGCCTCCATAATCGCGTGAGCCAATGATTTATATTACCCTGTTGGTTCTGTTTTTGTGAAAAACCCTGACTAATACAGGCCCCTTGCACTGAGTGTGCCCCTATAAAGCCTTGCGTATCTCCCATACCCTCAGTTTCTTTCAGTTCCCACTGTTGCCAGATGCGCTCAGAACTTCATCTCTTCTTGCCAGTCTGCACCAGAGCTCCTGAGCTGGCCCCTCCTTTGGGTCCTTCCCTGTCAGAGTCGCACAAATATAATCAATCAGTGCCCCCCAAGTTTCTGTTGTTTAAGCCATGTAGATCGGGGTCGTTTGTTATGGGCAGCTTTAGGAAACTTACATGTCCACCATTCCCTTGGGCTGTTTGTAGAAATTAGTCTCCATCACATCTGTGTGTAATAGAACCATTTTTTATCTTAGGAGTTAGAGACAATGGCCCTAGGCTCGTTGAATTCTTTAAAATGGCAGGTGCAAAATCCCACAAGCTCTTTCAAAAACTGACATTCAAATTACATGATTCTCAAGAATGCTGTCTTAGGCAAAAATGCCTCATGTGTACTCTAAAACACTTTATTTGGAGATTCACATGCAGTGGTAAGAAATAAGAGAGGGATCCCATGTACCCTTTACCCCGTTTCCTCAAATGGTAACATAATGCAAAACTGTAGTGCCATGTTGCAACCAGGTTATTGAAATAGATACAATCCAACGATCTCAGGCCGATTTCCCTAGTTTTAATCATACTCATTTGTGTGTGTGTGTTTTTAGTTTATGTAATTGGATCACCTGTGTTGTCTCATGTATCCACCACCTCATACAAGACACAGAACTACTAGCTTCTTACCACAAAGATCCCTTCAATTCCTCTTTTATAACCACACCCACTTCCTTTTGTGTCCCACTCCCATCTTTATCCTTGAGGATAACAAATTGGGGAATCTCAAGGGAATTATGCTGACTGAAAAAAGGCAATCCCAAAATCCCACATACCGTAGGATTCCATTTATATAACGTTCTTGAAATGACAAAATTGCAGAGGTGGATAATAGGTTAGTGGTTGCCAGAGGTGTGTATTCTCTTGAAAGTGAAATGTACTTAAACATTTTCAGGGGACTCAGAGTCCTATAGAGCAAGTTAATTTTTTCACTCAATAAACGTTTGGGAAAAACTTTTATGTGTCTGACACTACACTGATGCTGGGAATACTCAATCTCTGCCTCAGGAAATGCATTAAGATGCCAAGTGAGAAACCCTTAAAATGAAATTGAATGTTAAGCCCTTTGGTGGGGAAAATGACCCACCACATATAAGAAGCTCCAAGAGAAATAGGATATGACTGAACAACAAAAACAAACAAACAAAAAGGGGAAGGGTTGATGAAGAGATACAATGGTGTTTGTGTAAGAAAACAGTTCAAGTTCTGTCTCCATTAAGGAACTGAGAAACTGAGAGGATTTGACAGGTGAGTTAAGAATTTCAAAGTAAGTAGTTTCGGTTTAGATACAAGCACAGATAGTTAATGATAAACCATGTGGTCTTCGGACTCCTGGAAGAGGGGAAAAAGACCAGTGATGAACTTGAGCACCTAGGAGCTATAACACTGGTGGTGGAGGTAGGACAGTTCTGGTGGGCTGGGTGGTGGCAAAGGGGGCATGAGGTGTCAGCCCCTAGAAATTGGCACAGGCTCTGTGCAAAGGGCAGCACAGAAAATAACTGAACACAGCCCTTCAAAAATGAGCCCCAAGAGTGTTAGAGAGTAGGAAAGAAAGACCATGCAAAGTTCCAGGACAACTGGGAGCCTGCCATCTCACCAAAGTTTTGCATGCAGATCAGGGGGAAAGTGGGTGAGGGCACGTAAGAATTCTCTGGGACCTTATGTAGCAAATGAGTTTCATCTCCTACACTATGTTCTCCACTACTAAAGAAAAACCAAAAAAAACCCAAAACTGTGAGGGAACTGTTATGGTTCACATTTACCGGGAGGAAACTGGTTTGGACAGACTAAGCAATTAGTCTGAGGTCACTTAGCAGCTGGTAATAGATAGAGAGCTAAGATCTAAATTCATCTGTCTGACTCCAAATCCAGCCCAACTCTCCCATCTCGGGCCCCTTGCTGAGATAAACAACAGTGGGGTCGAGGAGGGGTGTCCTGGTGGGACAGAAAGAAAAAGGAATTGGGGAAAGTAACATTATTTTGGAATCTATAGAAACTGAAGGTTACATTTCCTACTCATGGTTTTTTAAAGCAAAGTGAGCAATTTCCCTGGCTTTTGCTTCATGAATAAAGATGGAAAATTTGACTATTGGATAAAACTCTGCAAAATACCAGATGCTATATTTGAGCAAAACTTCTCTGGGTAAATAAATTACACTTAAAAATATGTACCAAACCTCAGTCAGGCCAAAGCAGTTCTACAAGAAATGTTTCAAAATAAAAGTGCAAAACATGAACAGCTTAGGGACTCATGAATATCCTTTCATATTTGACCAGGATACAAGGTCAAAATAGCGCAGATGTGGTACCTTTTGGATGAAGGAGGATTGAAGAAACTGTAATAGAAATTGACCTAAAATTGAAAATACAGTTAATTAAATAAATTGGGATAGATAGGCTGTCCCTTGCCCTATGTAGATCACAGGTGTATCCAGGAAAGTCATTTTGCACATACAGCCCTGCACTAATCATACCGTCTGTAAGATTTGAAAGCCAAAGGCATTTTCTGGGATTCCCATGTTTCCATCTAATTCCTTGGACAGGAGATATCGAAATTAGCAATATTAGGGAAAGGTTCAACAAATTTAGGATTATGTATGAAACTGCATGAAAAGTGCACACAAAGATGGCAACAATACCTGGAGTGGATTTTGTTTTGCTTTCTCGTGTTTGTTTTGCTACTTGTTTATTTCTTAGACCAGCTGTAACCACATAGAATTTTGGCCTCCTGGAGTGTTGCTGAATTATCTTCAGTGACCATTAAATACACTAGAGAACAGGTCTGAATGTAGTACTAACAACTGGATAATATCGTGTTACCCATATTCCCACTGCTTTGCCTTTCAAAGCAAACAGTGCATTTCAATTTAATGTAATTAGAGATTGTAATGTTCAATACCACAGTCAGTGAATCCTTTTGTATTTAGACTAAAGGTCTCATATGCAGTTCTTAGTCAAGAATTGAAGTTACAGATTGAAGCAATTATGTTTAAGAAAAACACAAACTTTGTTCAGTTGCTTCCTCTCAGCATGTTCTGGTCGACATTTTTAAAATGGCATGTGAAAAGAAGTTTTTAGACGACTGAATGTGAGTATTATTTATTCATTTACTTAGAATTATTTGAACATCAGGGATATAGTCACATTTTCCCATTTGCTCTGTGACAGCAAAAAAAAAAAAAAAAGTATTTTCTCCCAAGGTCTGATAAATATGTATTTTAAAATACCTTGTAGACTATGAGTATATTGTGTGTGTGTGTGTGTGTGTTTTCTGTATCTTTGTTTGGCATATTGCATTACAAACAGGTAACATTACCACAAAAGACTTCAAAAAAAGTAATTTTTAGATTATGATGCTGAGTCAGAAAGTTTTCTAGGAGGTAATATTTTGTAAGACAGAAAGTAAACTATTCTTCTGAAGAAACCCCTAGTAATCTTAATAATTATTTATAATACACACTTGTATATAATTTCAGGGAAAGAGAAGTTTTTCTATAGCATGAGTCCAGTACATATTTTAGATGTGGATTACCATATTCAGTATTTCATTTAATATGATTTACAACCAAGACAAAACTACCAAATTTTCCCACAATGAAAGATCTATTAAAAGACCTTGTCTAAAACACAGTAGAATCACAAAGATACTAAAAAATCCAATTGTTATGGTATCGAGTCTTGTATGTTGCTAGAAAAGTAGTGATGGAAAGAAAACTAGAGTCCCTCTTTGTGCAGAGATACATTTGTTATAATATTATTTCATTGTATTCTACATATGTTTCATTGTAAATTAAATTACTTATTTTGTATAGACTGTGTTGCTTATGTATCAAATATGGTGTCACAGAATTTGGGCATTCCAGCTTTTTGAACTATGCTATTTGGCTTATATGGGGGTGTCAAAAAGTAGTCAAATTCACAGAAACAGGAAGTAGAATGGTAGTTGCTATGGGTTTGAGGGACAGGGGAATTAGGAGTTGTTGTTTAATGGGTTCAGAGTTTCCGTTTTTCAGAATGAAAAGAGTTCTAGAGATGGATGATGGTGCTGGTTGTACAACAATGTGAATATGCTTAGTTTACTGGATTGTGCACTTAAAATGGTTAAAATGATAACATTTAAGTTAAAATGGTAAATGTATCAAATGTGCCATGAAATATGTAGGCATTCTAGCTTTATAAACTACTATTTTGCCCTTACAGATTCCTAAAAACTAAAACAAATCTAACTATGAACAAATAAAAAAGTTTGTTTGTAGCTGAACCAAAAAAAGAGCATGTTAAATGGGTCCTCGTGACCCTGAAACCGAGACCCCCTTAGTGGTTCCAAAGCTGATTTGGGGACGCTCGGCTGAAGGGAATGAGGAGCATTATTCCTCCAAAGATCTAGACCTTCACCATGAATATTAGCCTTCTCTTCCATGGATGGTGCTCCTGCACATAGCATCCTTATACAGCTATTTAAGGTACAGATATTAGTATGTGGTAGTCTCAAGGACACTCAGTATACCTTATTGCGTACGTGAGTTTGAGTGCAGGTACTCAACTCAGTCACCCCTAGGTCTTTCCTCGATGATCCATTACACTTTCTGCATCAACTTGGGTAACCTACGACAAAAGTCAGGACTCCAACATGAAGGACAGAAAGAGTGGGGATAGGCCTGGGACATGGGCCTGGGTATAGAGCCTCTCTCTGGCCAAAAACAGAGGATGAGAGGAAAGGAGAGGAATTTGGGGTGAGGCCTTTAGGCAAAAGTCCAGCTGGCCCACCAGGCCAACACAGGCTGCAAAAAAAAAAGAGAAGTTGGGAAATTTGGAATCCATATAGACACGTAGGATTCAACTTGGCTCAACTGATGATGGGCCTGGCTTGGCAGGGAAGGAGTTGGTGGGGAGAAAGGAGTAACACTCGCGTCCCATGGCTTCTACCAACAGGCTGCACTTGATCTTAGCCAAAAGGCCGAGAAGCGATTCTACCAACAGGCTGGATGAAGTTTTAGAGGTCTGAATGCACATTTTTGTAAACATTCTGAGTAATAATTTTTAAACCACACCTGCCTGTGGTATTTAACCCAGCGTGTGTATCAGTTTGACACTTTAATTCTTGTTTTTATTATTCTACCTGCTTTTCTCCTGCTATTTTTAAGAAAGGTAGGCACGTTTCTCTCTACAGGTTGGATTTGATAATCAATATAAACACGCTTTAATATTTTAACGTAACTTTACACTCTACTCCCAGAACTGGTCAGCTTTTTCTTCCCCCCAAAAAACCTTTTCTTCCAAGTTTCAGTTATCAGTTATACTACAAAAAGCTACCACGAAACTTAGCAACTTAGAACAACAGCAAACAATTATTTCTCAAGATTCTGTGGGCTGGCTGGTCTTAATGGGGTGGTCCCCACTTGTTATTGTCTGGGGTCACTCCTGTGGTACATTCAGGTAGGGGCTTAGCTGGGACTGGAACATGCAAGATGATTTCATCACACGGCTGGTGCCTCAGCTGGGTGGCTGGAATCGTTGGGTTGGTGACCATATTTGCAAGCAATCTACTACTCCATATACAGAAAACTGATGCCAAATGGAATATTCTGCTTGAGAATGGATCCAATCAAAATTCTGAGGCTTTTCATCAAGTTTTATATTTAACAATATTAGGTAATCCTTCTATGGGAAATAGCATAGTATAAGTTACAGTTTTCTATAAAACCCTGCACCCACTGAAGAGAGGGTGAATTTTCAAATACACACCAGGCATGTGCTTTGAGGCTGGGCCTGTGGGTTTGAACCTCGGCACTGCCAGGTACGAGCAGTAGCACCTTGGGTAACTTCCCTTTCAGTCTCATACTTTTCTACTCTGAATTTATCAAATTACTGTGAGGATTAAATGCATCAATATATGTAAAGTGCTTAGAGAAGAGCCTGGCATACAGTAAGTATACAATAAATATTGGCTTTATAAATGATCATTACCTATTATGTAACACAGCAACACCTGTTTGGATTAAACCTCCTGGAGCTGCAAAGCTCTCTGTAGTCTTATTAAAATTAATCATTAATCCTGATTACTTCCCCTGCCTCCCCCACTTCTTCCCAAGTAAAAAGGTAGCTGAAACAACTGGTTAATTAATGAATGTTCTAAAGAAGTGATTTACCATATTTTAAACGCTGCAATCTATATTAAAAATATAATTTACATTGTAACCCAGAAACTCACCGACACCTGAAACTGTACAAGTGTTTCATGAAACAATGCTTAACCCTCAAGTTGTGATTCTTTTTCATTTTCAGTGAATCAGCATGTTGGTTGTGACCCATATTATTAACTTAACTATTACTGAAGAGTTTTAAGCTATATACTATGGTCATTGGTGAATTGGGATGTTAAACACACTTTCAGCTGAGGAATTATTTCAAGTGAGGTGCTATAAGAATATGCACACATCCTGTTCCTACAGGCCAATTCTATTATGGAGCAAAAAGCTCTTTCACCACTATGGCCTGACTTCCCGACTCAAGAGGCTTCATGAATTCTTTCACTGAAACATGGGAAACCAGGGGAGGCATGTGTACAGTAAATGCTGTGTTTTGTGTTTGTTTTTTTTGTAAGAAACAACGTGCCTTGTTTGTTTGGAGCTCGATGGAGCCAGGCTGGAATTCCTACTTCACAACTTACTACACTGTATTTTTTAGCAAGTTTTTTCAACTCAGTTTTAGAGTCTTGTTTTTTTGATTTGTTGAAGTTATTACACAAATAATACCTACTTTGGTTGAGTTGTGAGCATTAAATGAGAGCACACACCCAAAGGCCCAGTTAAATTTTGGCACCAAGTTCTCTCAGAATGCATTTCTTGCTTCCTCCCACAATCATGCAATACAAACTCCAGAACTCAGTTATGCTTTAGGTTCCTTGTTTTATATTTCTAGAGGAAAAGCTAAGACGTGGTAGAACACTTACTATGGTCAAACCTTGTCACTTCTTTAACGCAGCTTAATTTCTACAACCATGTGTTGTCCTGATATGGATATGGATTATGCAACAATTTTGTGTTCTCAGATCAGGTTTTGTTCAGTGGGGTCTGCATCGATTACCTAGTTATCAACACAATCGTGGAGTGTGTGTTGAGAGGAAAAAACATTTCTAACTGTTATGTTGCTAAATAATTTAAACCAAATGAGGCGCAAAATACAGGCACTGCTGGTTCCTTGGGTCAAACATTTAAGGTTACCAGCGTTCCAGCGCTCTGACCAGGTGGTATTTTCACGAGGTTAACTAGCTTTGAAGGCGTCCAGAGGAAATTGACTAACGTGCTAGGTTGACACCGGGACCACCTCAATACCATCCTAGCCGGTCGATCTCTAGGATGGGACTGGCTGTTTTAAAATTTCGGCCCTAAGGTAAGGATTATGACAGTGTGCGTGAACGGGGGAGGAGAGGGCGCGACACATTTTTCCCTCGCCTTGGCCGCAGCCCCGCGCCCGCAGCGGCGCCCTGGCTCCCACGTGGCAGGTCCAGATTGAGCCGCGCGGGGCGGAGGGCGGCGGGCGGCCCGCACACGCCTCCCTCCGCTCTCCGGCCCTTCCCTCCGGCCCGCCCGGGCGCCCGCTCGGTCCTCCACCGCCAGGGGGCGGGCGCGGCTTCCCGGCGGCGGGGGCCCATTGGTCGCGGCGGGGACGCGGGGGAGGAGGCCCGGCGGCGAGTCGGCTTCCTCCTGGCCACTCGCGGAGGTGAGGGGAAGCCGGAGCAGCTCGGGAGGAAGCGGAGCGCGAGCGGGAAGCGGCGGCGGCTCCCGTCGGCCTCCGGCAGCACTGACCGCAGGGAGGCCGAAGGCTGGCGAGCTTGGCGGAGAGGCGGGCGGGAGGCCGGTGAGACGGTCGGGGAGGCGGACGGAGCCGCGGCCGAGGGCGGGGAGGATGGAGGGAGGCTGGGGGGCACCGGGCACCCACCTTCACCTTCATCGTCCGCTCACCGCGCGACCGCCGGCCGGGGACGGCCCCGGGGCGCGCCTGGGTCGTCGTGGCGCGTCCCGCCGAGGGGAGGGCGAGGGCAGGACGGGGGTCCCCAGAGCGCGGCTGGCCGGGGTCCGAGCCGTCGCCTCCGCGCGGTCATCTCCTACCAGGTGTCCCCTCCCCGGGCTTTCGCGGAGGGCGGGGCGACGCCTGCACCTGGCGCTCCGACTGGGCGCTGGCGCTTGGCGCGGGGGCTCCTGCTCGGGAATGTGGGCTGAGTGCCCCAAAGAGGCGGGGATGGGGTTGACGTTGCATTTGAACTCTGTGGAGGGCCGTCTTGGCTCACTTGCAAAGTTTAAGTGTCTCCTAAACTGGAGGTACTTGTATTTTTAAAACCTACCCAGCTCATTGGTGTTGGATGTCACTGAGGAATGTGCTGTTAGTTCTTTTTCTATTTCTTCATTTGTTTACTATCTTCAGTTTCTACCATATGGGAACATGAGTGACCCTAGATCTAGAGATCAGTGACAGATTGACGATATTGAGACAGCCAGCTTAGATTTTTATGTGTTTTAAACTTCCTCTACCTTTAAAAAAAACTTTTCTTATAATACAGAACTGTCTAATTGACAGAAACTGTGTTTCTTTAGTCAAAAATCTATGGATACAATATTAGATAATATGATAACTTACTAGGCACTGTGCCAAGTACTTTCATAGGCACATTTGTTTCTTACAACCCATAGAGTAGGTCTTTTTATCTCTCCCAATTTTGCAGAGAAGATATGAACTCCCTAGAGGTTACATAAAGGTTGATGCTGACAGTAGATCCCAGATCCCTTGGACCCTTGACCTTTGTGCCACACAAATTGTGCCCTGTCACTTTTTCCAAGTTCTGGGAAACATTACTATTACAGTCCTATGCCACATAATACGATTCGGTCAACTACAGACCGGTGGTCTCAAAAGATTATAATGGAGCTGATAATTTTCCTATCACCTGGTGAAGTCATAGTGCAACGCATTACTCACGTGTTTGAGGTGATGCTGGTTAAACCGACCTGGGCTGTCAGTCGTTTAAAAGTAGAGGTCATACAGGTGACTCTTGAACAGTCAGGGTTAAGGGCTCCACCCATGTGCAGTCGAAAATCCATGTGTAAGTCTTGACTCCACAGTCTCCTTTCCTGTCTGCAGATTCGACCAAGTGCAGGTGGAAAACCATTTTTGAATTTCCAACTTCAGTTTCCCAACTGCAGATTCCCAACTGTGGATCAAACACACTGTTTCTTTCTGATGCACATTTTGCTTGAACACTCAGATGATGCAAAGGGCCGACTGAATTTATTGGGGGGAAAAATCCGCATGTAAGTAAGGACCCCCACAACCCTTGTTGTTCAAAGGTCAAATGTATGTTTGGTACATACTACTTGATAATGATAATAAACGACTATGTTACTGGTTTGTGTATTTGATGTCCTATACTTTATATTGTTATTTTAAGCATACTTTTTTTGCTTATAAAAAGTTGGCTGTAAAACAGTGCGATGCTAGGCCTGCAGCAGCCTCATACATCTTGTGTTTACCGCATCTCCTGATTGCATCATTGTCTCATGCTTGATTTGTTGTTTTTTACAGTAACATGCTGTACAGGCTTGTAGCCAAGGAGCAATAGTCTAGACCATGCAGCCTAGGTGTGTGGTAGGCTGTACCATCTAGGTGTGTGTACGCACACAAGCATGAAGTCGCCAACGACGTTTCTCAGAACCTTTCCCTGTCGTTAAGCGGCACATAACTGTATTCATACAATGTATTACAGGGTACTAATACAAAGGGACCTCCATTTAATTTTATAAAAGTTAATAACATGCCATTCAACAGGAAATCGACAGAATCTGCATCCGGCTGTGGGTATATCATTCACTATACCTCTTAAAGGCTGCCAATTCCTTGAGTGCTCTGTTTGCTAATTTAGTCACTTTTTTAAAAATTTTATACAGGTTAGAAGCTTTGTTTCACAAATTCTGCGTAGTGTTTTCTTAGCTCCTTAAAGACCAGCATTTCTTGATAGTAAAGAAATAAGAGATGAATGCAGTGATTCTCAACCTGAGGAACTTTCAGGATTACCCACAAATGGGGCTTTTTATTTATTTTTAAAAGTATAGCTGGTGTACAGTCTTATATTGGTTAGTTTCAGGTGTATAGTATAGTGATTCAATCTTTTTATAACTTACACTGTGATCACCCCACTAATTCTAGTAATCATCCATCACTGTGTTAACTTTTTAGAAAGGACACAGGCCAGGCTCTCAAAAATTCTTAGTGTATGGGGGGCTTCCGTTTATAGGGAGTTAAAAGAAGACTGAGCACCACTGGGTTAAAGCAACTTTCAAAATAAATTTTAATTATTATTTTTTTATTGGGGAATATTGGGGAACAGTGTGTTTCTCCAGGGCCCATCAGCTCCAAGTCCAGTTGCCAACTGCATCCCATGTGGGAATTGAACCAGCAACCTTGCTGTTGAGAGTCAAAATAAGTTTAATGGCTGTTTTATTACAAAATTTTAATGTGGATTGCTACTTTAAGCATTGCCAACTAGTTAATCTTTTCATAATGAAGCTACATTAACATGTTGCGTACGGAACACTAGAATCTTCATGAGGGATTTAAACCCCGCTGTACGCAACGTGTTAAAAAAGAAAAGGCAATTGGAGAGGGCAAAAGGCTGAGAGTGTTAAATGGCAAAAAAAAAAGTATTGTTCCTTGTTGGGGATCATAACAGTCTTACTTTTTTTTAAACCAAAATTTTAGGTCTTAAATGGTGAGTCTCAGTATTTAAATATATATATATTTAAATATATATATATATATATATATATATATATATATATATATATATATATATATATATTTAAAACTGTGAGAGTGCCTGCTCTGTTCTACATTTCATTACTTCATGAATGGCATTGAGCAAATTATTTAATATCATGCAATGCCTTGCTTTTGTAATCTGATTGGGGAGCTTGAACAAGCTTCCTAAGATCTTGAAACTTTAAAAGGTTTTATGACCTTTACTCATCTTCTAAAATACAGTCAGCTGACTTTCTCTGAGAGGAAGAAATTAAGTGTTTCACCACCACAGCTTACCTCATCAGTGTTCTTTCAGTCTCTTCTTCATTGGCCTATTTCATTTGGTTGAAGCTATTCTTGTATTACAATTTCCTTATTTCTAGTGTGTTAGTTTTTTTTCTGCTGTTCATGATTTTTCTAGTTTTACTCCAGTGAGTTTTTTCTTTATAATTTCCTTTCTTTAAAAAATTAAATTTAATTCACATAACCTAAAATTTGCCTTTTTTAAATTAAAGTTTATTGGGGGGACAATTGTTAGTAAAGTTACATAGATTTCAGGTGTACAATTCTATAATACCTCATCTATATCACATTGTGTGCTCACCACCCAGAGTCAGTTCTCTTTCCATAAAATTTGCCATTTTAAAGTGTACAATTCAGTGACGTTTAGTACATACATAGAGTTGTGTAATCATCACCTCTGTGTAGTTCTAAAACATTTTCATCACCCCAAAAGGAAACCTCATGTGCATTAAGCAGTTACTCCCCATTCACCCCTTCCTCCAACCTCTGGCAACCACTAGTCTGCCTTCTGTCTCTATGGATTTACCTGTTCTGGATGTGTCATATAAATGGAATCATACAATATGTGATCGTTTGTGTCTGGCTTCTTGCACGGACCATCATGTTTAAGGCTTCATCCATGTTGTGTAGTCTGTGTCAGGACTTCATTCCTTTTTATGGCGGAATGATATTCCACTTACAGATGCATACCACATTTTGTTTAGTCATTCATCCATTGATGGACCCTGGTGAGTTTTTGTGTGCTGGTGAGAAAAAGTTAAATGGACATCTGTAGCAATGAGTCATTTCCTGAAGTGGTTTTCATCCTAAGTTCGAAGAGACTCGTAAAGGTTGTATCATCGATACCTTTGTCTTTAGTTAAGTGATCATTAAATGTGTTTTGAAGGAACTGTGGTTCACAGAAATGAATTTTTTCATTGGTTCAGAAAATTGTACACTAGAAGCTTCTTACTGCCCATTTTTTGCAAAAGGCTGCTAACTTGCATTGTTTTGGGTTTGTTTGTTTTTTTGGTAGAATTAGTGTGCTGTCCAGGGCCCTTGGGCAGATGGAACCACTTTGCTCCTCCATTTCTTCACATAGAAGGTCTGACTGAGAATTATGTCTCCCCTCGTGTAGTTAAATTCTGCAGACTATTTAAAGACGGTAAAATGCAGTGGATATGTAAGGGAATTCTTAAACATTGGTTCAGAATAGGAACCTGTAACTTCTCATCTGATATAAGGTAAAATAGTTCCATGAGATGAAAATGGTCGTCCTGTATATAAATCTGTGCCTTTGTCGGCTCTTTTTGTAGCAAGTTACGAACAGGGTACTTCTTTACCCTGCTTATGTTTAACTTTTTATAGTTAAATGTATTTATTTTATTTTTGCCATTGTTCTAAATAATATTTATTTCTATCCATTTATCTTTCTTTCTCCTCCTAAGTGGCAAAGTGTAGGATTAAAGTAGTTTAGATTACAACTGTTTAATCAACAGTTGTAGAACTCTGAAGGAGCAGGCAGAACTAAATAGCATTTTGTTTCCTGTTTGGGGGATGTTTGGGCTCTCAGTTACAGAAATCTGATCATTTCATTTCTTCAACTGGATTATGACTTTTAAAGGAAAATTCTGCTAGGTAGGTGAAAAACTGCAAGCAGACATTTGGGTAATTTTTAATCCAAAATTCTATTGTAACCATGCAGACAGGAGTTCTCTCTGGTTTGTTTCTCGGTGTGCTGTCCCCGGATTTACTCACTGCCCCTTCTCCCTCTTCACCCCCACAGGAGACCTGGCCCAGAGTCAGGATGACTTCCATTCATTGTTAAGGAAAGAATGAAATTTCTTGTCATATGAATTTTACCTTTGGGCTTTTTTGGCCTAGATCTGCCTCAGTTTTTTTGTGTTGTTGTTTATTTTGTTTGTTTGTTTGTTTGTTTTAGTTCCCCTAAATTTCTCCGTGTGGTTGGGTTGGTGCAGATCCGAAATTCTCAGAGCTGAGCATGAATGCGAATCAGCTGGGGAGCTCCTTCACCATGCAGGAGTTTTAGTCCTCCCTCCTAGGAAGTTGGGGCTCAGGAGTTTGCATTTTAAAAAGCCCACCACTGGTAATTGTGCTGCCTGCCATTACACTGTAGTTAGGGTTTCAAAAAACCCAGATAATGATCTTTCATTGAATCTGAGATGTTTGTATGTACACCATTATTTCATATACTACTAAGAAGAAAAAAAAAGTAAGTCTAATCCTGATTGCAGACATGTTAAATGAGGGACGTAGTGTGCACCTTAGAATCAATAAAATAGAGTGAACCACATGCCCCTGTTCGTGGTAAGGTAAAGAATTACTAGGAAGCATGGGAAGTAAGAAATAAAGCAACTATAATGCAGCATTTCTTCAGATCTTTATCATGCAAAATACTTGTTTTCAATAGGGTTTAAGGTGTCCTTACTTGACATGTATTTGTGATGATGATTATGAAAATGACTGATGACTTTGCAAATGCAGTTTCGCTGTATTGTACGGTATAAGGCACTCCAGCTTGGCCCCCTGTTATTTTCATCCTACCCACTGCCAGCCATTTACGTGTTGATGATTCAGTTCAGAAGTCTTATGTCTTAGCTTATTTGTACTTCAGTGATTTCCGTGTTGTAATTACTGTCCACTGCAATATTTACTTAATGTCATGTTGACATTGGGTGTAGCTTGATCATTTGATTTCTGTCATCACCCTACCCCTCATTAATGCCCGCTAGCTGATTAGAAGCATATGTACCAACCACCTACTGTCCTCTCTTGAGTAATGTTAGGATACAGTAGTAATAATCAGGGTTAAATGATTATTACAAGACCCAAACCTGCCAGAGTAAACCCGAACTGTGGCTGCCAACTCGAAAGGACTGCCATGGGTGGCATATTGGGTGCTACTGAAGGAGTGAATGTAGGTGAGAACAAACCTGTTTTCACTGATGAGAATTCAGTGAAGGAAACCCCCCCCACATACACACACTGTCATTCCTTAAGTAGCATCGTCTTGGAAAATGAAATGTCTGCGTCAGGAAAGAGTTGCTCAGCTAGTAACGTTTTTCCCTGAAAATAAGATCTAGCTGGACCGTCTTGGAGCAAAAATTAATATAAGACCCGGTCTTATTATACTATAATATAAGACCGGGTCTTATATAACATAATATAATATGATATAACATAACATAACATAACATAACATATATAATATCGGGTCTTCTATTAATTTTTGCTCCAAAAGACGCATTAGAATTGATGGTCCAGCTAGTTCTTATTTTCAGGGACACAGGCATATTGGATTTGGGAAGGAAAGCAGAACACGTGCCCATTTAATGTTTAATCACTTGAAGTATTTACCGAAAACATCGTTAAATGCTTGTTGGTCAGCTGAAATATTTCGGAAGTCAGATACCGCAAATTTCTGAAGAAGTGAGAACATTAGATCTCTATAGATCTCTAGCTAATCCACACTGGTTGAAGGGGCTGTGCTGTGAAATTCTTCATGTGGAGATGAACCCTGTTGAAATGCTTTCGCTTTCTGAAAGTAATGTGTGTGATCTGTCAGGTTTGGTTATGACAAGGAGGAAATTCTGAGATGTCCTAACTTAAATTAGAGCAGGCTGGAGGGTGGAAAGAAGAGACAGGAGGCTGATCAGTTGACAACTGCCCAGCAGAACCAACAAAAGACTGCTCACATTCCTGAATGTGTATCGATACACTTCAAGAACTTCCAGGTGGCTAGTTCCAAGACTGGAGAGAACGGTCAAGTCATCCCCCAACACAGACCCCAGAGCCCTCTGCGGCGGGCTTACATCACACGGTTATCTTTCCATATTGGTGCCCACAACCCACCCTAAAGAGCAAATACTTCTTCCCTACGGACTCTGCTCCTATCCCAGAACTAGCTCCGTCTCACCTTCTCTCACCCCCTGTATCTCAAGCCAATGTGAATTCTTTCAAACCGACTATGTCTTTCTTCCCCAAACTGTTAGCACAGAAGAGCCCCGTAACTCCAGGACTGGGGACGTGTCTTCTCCCCCTGGCGCCGCTGCTGGTTGCTCAGCCCTTCCTCTGGGTTTGCACGGGGCTCAGTAAACCCTTTCAGAAAAGTGTTCAGCTATGAAAGATTTGTTTATACTTCTTCCTCCTCGAGACAGTGGGGCAAGGTTGGTCTTGGCAGGACACTTGTGAGATTCAGCAGGACACTGTTGCTAAGTTTTTTAACTGGAGGGACAAGTTGGTATTATAGATATATCTTGTCTTTTTTTTTTTATTCTTAAAAGGATGGAGTTTTATCTAACTACTGTAGATCAGGTAGAAGTTTTCTAAAGTGTTATTCTCTTCATGGACTGCCAGGAGAACCAAAAAAACCAAGGCATATCTAGCTAGGATCATCCACACCCTCATTTTCCCAATTACTATGTACAGATTCGAAAGTTGGGCAGTGAAGAAGGCTGATAGGAAAAAAATTGATTCATTTTAAACATAGTGTTAGAGGTGAGCAATGGGTATTTTGGACCGCTAGAAAGATGAACAAGTGAGTTTTAGAGCAAATTAAGCCTGAAACATTGCTGGAGGCAAAACTGAAGCTGTCCTGCTTTGGGCACCTCGTGACAAGGCAGGGAGGGCTCTTTGGAAGTCACCAATGCTGGGAATACAAGGCAGCAGGAGGAAAAAGGGAAGACTGAATGGGAGATGGATCGAGTCCATAACAGAAGCGTAGGCATGAGTTTCCTATTAAGGATGGGACACTGAGGACATCACTCATTCAAAGGGTCGCCAAGGAGTTGGTGAGAGCTCAATGGCAAGTGACATACACACATGGTGATTTATGGTAGACTGTGGAGGAAAGCTAAATCACCCAGTATAACCCCAGTAGGTTTTACCTCAAGCGATGGTTATCATTCTGGGTGGTGGTGGGGGACGGGGTGTGAGGAAGGGGCGAGGATGGGAGCGGGGTTCAAAGCACGTTCTGGCTCATTTCTGATTTTTCATTGTATACTTTTAATCCTATTTCTTAGCCACTCTTAGACATTAATTCT